>NC_142038.1:76542812-76874626 GCF_982192425.1 Myodes glareolus
ACCCAGAACATGCATATATGACAAGGTCTCAGATTCTGCAAGATAGTCCTCCCATTCAGCAGCACCTAAATATACATGCATAGGAGCACAGGCACTCATACACACAAACAGACACAAGCACATATACATCAGATAAACACAGATGGATATGTGTCAGGGTATATGTCCTCCCACATATCCAAAGCCCTACAAATACATATAGTTTGGTTTCCACTCCTACTTAATATCCTCAACAATATAGCAAAATCTCACTTACACATATACATCAAATTATCCAGCCACCCTAGGTAGCTTCTCCTCTGTCTCTTCCTCCATGTTTTATACTCGCAGCTGAAGAACGGAAGCTAAGGACATTATATGTAAAGAACTTTCAGCATTTATCTTTCTGGATGTGGACTCACTCACACAAAATATTCTATTCTAATCCATGCATTTTCTTAGGAAGATTGCTCTCTAACAAAAACGTTAATATGCTGAACATCTGAAAGTAGGCTTGTGACTTTGCAGTTGGTGACCAGTCACAAGATTAATTTTCTTGTTGAATCATGTGGGAAACCCCAACCCACTTCACCACATCTAATTGGTCTGAAGTTATAAGTCTACTGAGCAAGACAGTAGCCAGATTTGTCTATGTTTTCTGCTTCAGCTCCTGGTTGAATTCCTGCCCAAACTTCCCTAAGTGACAGACGTTGATCAGAGCATGTAAGCCAAATAAACTTTCTTCCCCACATTGTTTTTGTCATGATGTCTATCAGCAATAGAAAACATAGTAGGTCAGTATCCCAAGAGCATCCTCAATCTTAGGATCTTATTGCTGCCACCTCCTGAATGCTGGGATAAAGGTAAGTACTACAGCACTAACCAGACGAATAGAACTTCAAAGATGAAGGGATAGATGTCATGGAGAAAGTAAATCATTCTCTAGACAAACAGAATTTAAGGATCATTGTATTTTTAAGGAAGCTGATCAGAGAAAATATCTTCAAAAAGATGGATGTGAGAGGTTTTGGAGAATGAGGGTTTGAAACAAGAAATATTGCCCTTGTTGAACACAGGCCCACAGTAGAAACTTGACTTGATTTTTCATATATCAAGAAGTGATGTTTTATCTTTGCCAACAAGGCCAATCCCTACTGAGAGAGAGAGACAACCAGTCTTCTCCAGCGACCAGCGCCCGGATAAGTCATTCAGTCCAGTGCTCCATGCTAGACACATGGGACAAAGCTAAGTGGACTTAGTAGTTTAGAAATTTATGTATTTCTATGTGTGCACAAAATCATACATATACATGCATGGAGATCATGTAAGAATTCATATTTTGGGCAGGGATACATGGGATAAGCTGAGGCACAAGGGGGAAAGGAAGTGGTAGAGATTTAGATGAAGTTTCTATGTGTGTCCTCAAAAACTCATGAAGACTAACAGATCTCAAAAAATGGGGTGCTGATCTGAACAGAGAATTTTCAACAGAAGAACTTCGAATGGCCAAAAGACACTTAAGGTCATGCTCAACATCCTTAGCGATCAGGGAAATGCAAATCAAAACAACTATGAGATACCATTTTACACCGGTCAGATTAGCTAAAGTCAAAAACACCAATGATAGCCTATGCTGGAGAGGATGTGGAGAGAAGGGAACTCTCATCCATTGTTGGTGCGAATGCAAACTTGTGCAGCCACTGTGGAAATCAGTGTGGCGGTTTCTCAGGAAACTGGGAGTCAACGTCCCTCAAGACCCAGCAATTCCACTCTTGGGAATATACCCAAGAGATGCCCTCATACCACAAAAGCATTTGTTCAACTATGTTCATAGCAGCACTATTTGTAATAGCCAGAACCTGTAAATAACCTAGGTGCCCCTCAATAGAAGAATGGTTGAAGAAGGTGTGAAACATATACACATTAGAGTTTTACTCAGCGGTAAAAAACAATGACATCTTGAATTTTCCATGCAAATGGACGGAAATAGAAAACGCTTTACTGAGTGAGGTAACCCAGACCCAAAAAGAGGAATATGGTATGTATTCACTCATAAGTGGATTCTAGCCATAATTAAAGGTCTTTGAGCCTATTATTCGTGATCCCAGAGAAGCTAAATAAGAAGGTGAAGCTGAAGAAAATCATGTAGTTATTCTCCTGGAGATTGGAAATAGACAAGAGTGCCAGGTAACCTCGGGTGCATGGGGGAGTGGGAGGGTTGTTGGAAGGGGAGAGGGTTAGAGAGAAGGGAGTAGGGGAGGAATGGGGAAAGTTCGGGAGACTGGGATGGGGGAGAAGGGAGGAAGGATGGATATGGGATCAGGGAAGAATATATCTCAACTAAGGGAGTCATTTTAGGGTTTACAAGAGAATTGATTATAAATGGGATCCCAGGTCCAATGAGAGATCCCCAGATTGTTCTCTGGACAGAGGAGAGGGTGCCTGAACTGGCCTTGGCCCATAACCATACTGATGAATATTTTGCTTATCACCATAGAATCTTCATCTGGCGATGGATGGAGATAGAGACAGAGACCCACATCGGAACACTGGACTTAACTCCCTAGGTCCAAACGAGAAGCAGAAGGAAAGAGAACGTGAGCAAAGAAGGCAAGATCAGAGAGAACCTTCATCCGACGATGGATGGCGATACAGACGGAGACCCACATTGGAGCACCGGACTGAGCCCCCCAAGGTCCAAATGAGGAGCAGAAGGACGAAGAAAATGAAAAAGGAAATAAGGACTGCGAGGGATGCGATCACCCACTGATACAAGGGGACGGATCTAATGAGAGTTTACCAAGGCCAGTTGGACTAGGACTGAACGAGGACGCAATCCAACCAGATTCTCTGAATGTGGCCGGATTCTCTGAATGTGGCTGGCCCGGAGTCTTTCTGAAAAGCCATTGACAATGGCACTGGGACTTGTTTCCTCTGCATATACTGGATTTGCGGATCCAGTCTGTCTGGACACTCACCTTCCTGGACCTGGAGGGAGGGGGGAGGAACTTGAACTTCCCACAGGGCAGGAAACCCTGAGTGCTCTTAGGGATGGAGAGGGAGGAGGAGAGGGAGTGGGGGGAGTGGGAGGGTGGTGGGAGGAGGGGCGGAAATGGAAACTTTTATAATTTAATAAAATTACTTTGAAAAAAAAAAGGGCACTGTTGCTCTTCCAGAGGTCCTGAGTTCAATTCCCAGCACCCACATAGCAGCTCATAAGCTGATGCCCTTTTGTGGTCTGCAGGCATACACCCAAAGTTCCTGTATACATAAAAAATAAATCAAAATGTTAAGGATATATATGTATACATCCTCATATAAAATAATATCCATATATAAATAAAATAAGGAGTTCAAGGTCAGTTTTAGTTTTAAAGTTCAAGGCCAAGGGCTGTTTAGAAGGCTCAGCAGTTCAGAGTGCTGGCTGCTCTTCCAAAGGTCCTAAAATTCAGTTAATACATGTCATCGTCACAACCATCTATAATGGGATCTGATGCTCTGCTCTGCAGGTATACATGCAAACAGAGCACTCACGCATAAAATACATCTTTAAGGCTGGACAAGGTGGAACACACCTTTAATCCCATAATTCAGCAGGCAGAGAAATATATATGTCTGAGTTTCAGACCAGCCTTGTCTATAGAGTTAAACCCTGAACAGCCAGAGCTACAGAGAAAACCTGTCTCAAAACAAAACAAAAGACAAAAATTTTCAAGACCTATCTCCAAAAGTAAAAAACCCAAGTTCAGTTTCTACCATTACACATCAGGTGTAACCACCCTTACTCCAGAGCGAGTTCCAGGACACACTCCAAAGCTACACAAAGAAACCCTGTCTCAAAAAACAATAAATAGCAACAAAAACATAAAAATTCTTATTAACTGAAAATTATTCTGCTATCAAAACAGGCCTTTTCTTTTGTTAAGACTCCTTTGGAGGCCTGGCATGGGGGCATACCCATTGACCTCATCACTTGGGAGGCAGAGGCAGGCAGATCAGCCCAGTCTACAAAGTGAGTTTCAGGAAAGCCAGGGCTATGTAGAGAGACCCTTTCTCAAAAGCCAAAAACAAAACTTTATAAACATTTGACAAAGAAGTTACTGGTTGGCGCACTGCACAAATAAAGGCTTCCACACTGCTCAAACGAAAATCGATTGAACACCTGAGTTTTATTTCTGGAGAATCGAAGGTTGTAGTCTATTGATAACTTTCAAAAAAATACATTAATAATAACAAAAATCAATTTTTTTTGGTGTATGTAGCCCTGGTTGTCCTGGAAATTAGAGATATGCCTGTCTCTGCCTCCTCAGTGCTGAGACCAAAGTCATGTACCACCACAGGCAAGCAAAACAAATTAATTAATTAAATAAAAGGCTTTTTTTTTTTTTTTGCTTTTACCAGTAAGGTTTGTTCCAGACTAAAACTAACAAAAGTGAATTTTACATCCGATCCCAAAAGGACTCTGTTGAAATACCAAGTGTTTATTTCATCTCAAAAGGGGCACCATATAATGGACTCAAAGAAATTTAATGCATGTTCAGTGCACACATATTTCATGTGACTGACACCAGGAATTGAACATACTGTGCTGAGTATACAGGAGACACTTTAACTTTGATTTGATAATCAGCAGAAAACTTCATCCCACACTTAAGTTTATTAAAAACTGACAAACAAAACCTGTACAAAAAATATCCCCCGATTCCATATCACTTTGGAACAATAATTTTGAAAGACATTATCGCCTAGGACCCCCTCTTCCTCTGCCGCGACCACGTCCTCTTCCTCTACCTCGGCCTCGACCTCGTCCAGCAACTGGGGAAAAAGTTAAACAAAGCAGGTGAAATTCTCTTCAATAGTCATAGTACCACACCTTTACTATCCACACCTCTTAAATTAGCAGTTACAGTAAAGAAATCTTTAACTGGGCTTTTCTTAAATATGAAACACCACACTACCACCGTGTAAAACCAAAAAGTGCCAGCAGGGGGACAATTTATACCCTATGCTAGAATTCTGCTTACTGAATAGAAGCCAAGCTCAACAAATCCTAAGTACATCATACCAAATAACATCAGAGCCTGAAAACTTGTTTGGCTCAACCATAACTTAGTACTTTAACCCATAACCATATATCCTTAACATCATGAGGACAAAAAACAAAACAAACAAAAACAAAACAAAGACAAACCAGTGTACCTGCTTGGTGTACTCAGACTAAGATTTTAAGATTTGTCTATATTCCCCTGGTAGTCAGATCAAACCCACGGCATCACGCAGAAAGGTCAGGCAAGTGGTCTGTCACTGACCTATAACCCACAACCCTGTAAAGTCATCCACCCATTCATTTTAGGATATGGTCTCTGTGGTGGTCTGAAAGAAAATGGCCCCCAAAAGGAGTCTCACTATTAAAAGGTGTGGCTTTGCTGGAGTAGATGTGACCGTTTTGGAGGAAGTGTGTCACCGTGGAGACAAGCTTTAAGGTCTTAAAGATGCTTAAGCCACGCCCAATGTCTCATATCACTTCTTGTTGCAAAGTGTCTGCACATTATGATGAAAATGGACTGAACCTCTGAAAATGTAAGTCACCCCAACTAAATGTTTTCCTCTGTAAGAGTTGTGGTGGTCATGGTGTTTCTTCACAGCAATGGAAACCCTAACTGGACAGTCTCTTCTAGTTCTGGCTGTTCTGGTCCTTACTCTGTAGACCAGGCTGGCCTCAAACTTACAGAGATTCACCTGCCTCTGCCTCTCAAGAGCTGGGATGATAGGTGTGCACTTAGTAAAGGAATTGCTTCTAGAGAAACTAGGATCTTTAGATACAAAGAGTGACACAACACACGGCTGAACAAACGTGGCCTCATCCTCTAAGGTTTTTCACTACTTTCTTGACAAGTAGGTGGGAAAGAAAAAGTAGAAGGAATCAAAACACAACACAGAAAGGCTTGAGATTTAAAAAAACGACACCATAAGGTAAGGGACTTAAAGGGACAGATGGAATCAGTGTTTCTTAAGCTATGTATTACAATTTTTTAAACAAGAAGAAGAATGATTAACCCCAAGAGCATTTGTAGTGCTATAACTAATTCTAGCAGCTACAACACAAAATGCATCTTTGGGCAAAAGGCAAAACAAAAAGAAAACCACCTCAAAGTCAGCATATTAAACATCTATGAAATAAAGGCTCTTTACTCCTGTCCTACTCTTTTTTCAGTTTTCTGAGACAAGGTTCCTCTGCCACCAGAGTCCTGGAAACAAAGTTTCCACCCTACTCTTACATTGCTGACAACCATGTCTCCCACAGCAGATGTTGTGGTTCCATCCAGTGTGGAAAGTCCTCCTTAGACTCATATGTTGTACCACTTGGTCTCCAGTTGATAGAACTCATTGCCTTGAGGTTTTATTGCCTGGACACACAATGTGACAGGACAAGGGTCTGCTCTTACAATTCTTTCTCCAAGGTAATGGAAACCCTTTAAACTATCAGCTAGAACAGTGGCTCTAAACCTTCCTAATGCTGTGACTCTTTAATACAGTTCCTCATGTTGTGGAGTCTCCCAATCATACAATTATTTCATTGCTACATTATAACTGTAATTGTGTTACTGTTATGAATCATAATGGTATCAGGTGACCCCTGTGAAGGGTCATGTGTGACCCTTTCCTTAAGCTGCTTCTTGTCGAGCATTTTCTCAGAGAAACAAGAAAGTAGCTAATACAGCAAGAAACTAAACTCTTTCCATGAGAAAAACAGCTCTAAGATAGAATTTCAGATTCTGAAACTTTTAATCTGCCTAGCGAAGAGGCCAACTTACTTTGGAATCCAATAGAAATTAGGACCGATAGAACAAGACTAAGAAAGCCCAGTTACACCAGGAGGTGGTAGCGCCCGCCTTTAATCCAGGCAGGCGGATCTCTGTGAGTTTGAGGCCAGCCTGGTCTAAAAGAGCTAGTTCCAGGATAGGTTACAAAGCTACAGAGAAACCCTGTCTTGAGGGGGAAAAAAAGCCCAGTTGCTAAGGGAGGTTGAGCGGAGGGTCACAAGTTCAAGGCTAGATGGCTCAGTAGGTACAGAGTTTACTGCAAATCCTGCTAACTGAAGTTCAATTCCTAAGACCTACATGGTGAAAGGCAAGCTGACTCCTGCAGGTTGTCCTCACTTCCAAACACACATCACCGTACATATGTGTCCATACTCTCAAGCACCTGCATATACACATAAGTACATAAATAACTAAATGTAAAAATAAGAAAACAAAATGATGGGAATGTAATAAAGTAGTAGAGGCTTATCTTTTATGTACAAGATTCTAGGTTTAATTCTCCAATGTTAGTTTTTAATGAATTAAAATTATTAGTTTTACTATCACATGTGTCATATGTTATGTATATGTATGTGCATACTTGAGAGCATGCCACACTGCACATGTGGAAGGCAGAGTAAAACTTTTGGTGAGTTGGTTTTTTCTTTTCACTGCAGGTTTGGGATAAAACTCAGGTCACAAGGCTTGCATGGCGAGCAGTTTTACTCTCTGAGCCATCTCCATGCAAATAAGATCCAAGTGTCTTTAAAAATAAAAATACACCATCAGAGGTGGCATACGCCTTTAATCCCAGTATTTGGGAGACAGAGGCAGGAAGATCTCTTAAGTCTGAGGCCATCCTGGACTATGGAGAAAGTTCCAGGATAGTCAGGCTACAGAGAAACCCTGTGTGTGTAATGCGGGATACCCATACACACACACACACACACACACACACACAGAGAGAGAGAGAGAGAGAGAGAGAGAGAGAGAGAGAGAGAGAGAGAGAGAGAGAGAACGCACAAATAGAAGAGAAATCAGAGAAAACAGGGCTAAAGATGTAGCTCAGTTTGTAGAGTACCTGCCTAGCATGCACCAGTCCTTGCTTTTGATCACTAGTACCACACAAACCAGGATGGTGAACAATTCTAATCCTAGCCCTTGGGAAGTGGAGGCAGTAGTAAGAGTTCCAAGTAACTTTTCACAGCTAATCTGAGACCAGGTTGAGCTACATCAGAACAAAAAAAGAAAAAGAGACAAAAAAAGAAAAAAGGAAAAAGAAAAAGAAAGCAATCAGAGAAAACTAACAATGACAAAATACTAAAGACTTCTCAAAGAAAAATTGAGATAGAATAGTCCTCTATCATATACACACACAATCAGACATGAAGTTGGGGTATATGGGAGAGGTTCAAGAGCTGATCAAGAGATTATGTATATGTGCAAGAAAATTTCTAATTATACATAAGGTTAACGAAAGTAAAACTAATGCCAGGCAGTGGTGGTACATGTCTTTTACCCCAGCATTCTGGAGGTAGATCTCTGTGAGCTCAATGCCAGACTAGTCTACAGAGCAAGTTCCAGTACAGCCAGGACTACACAGAGAAAACTTGTCTCCACACCTCCCTCCCCACGTGTGCCCCCAAAATAACAACATAATAAAAACTATGAGGGTGGTGGTTTGAAAGAAAATGGCCCCCAAAGGGAATGGCACTAATAGTAAGTGTGGCCTTGCTGGAGTGGGTACAGTTTTGTTGGAGGAAGTGTATCCCTGTGGAGGCAAGCTCTGAGGTCTCACGTAAGTTCAAGCCACAGCCAGTAAGACAGTTCACTTCATGTTGCCTTCTGATCAAGATATATAGCCAGCACCACGTCTGTTTACATCATGCCATGTCCCACCATGATGATAGTGGACTAAACCTCTGAAAATGTAAGCCACCCCAATTAAATATGCGTCTTTTATAACAGCTGTGGTGTCGTAGTGTCTCTTCACAGCAACAGAAACCCTAAGACAAGTCAGGCAGTGGCTGCGCACACCTTTAATCCTAGGACTCAGGAGGCAGAGGCAGGTGGATCTCTGTGAGTTCATGGCCAGCCTGGTCTACCAAGTGAATGCCAGTACAGGCTTCAAAGTTACAGAGAGAAACCCTGTCTCAAAAACCCAATCCAAACCAACTCCCCCCTGCAAAAAAAAAAAAAGAAAAGAAAAGAAAAAAAGGAAGAAACCTGAAGACACACAGCAATAGAATAACAGGAGCTTATGAAAACTGAAGGGAGGCTTGAGATAAAGTATGTATGTGCCAACAGACAGCAGAAGCTAGAACGAGAAGGCACAAAGACAAGAGAAAAAAAAAATCAGTCAATAAATCAACAAAATTTAAAGTTTTCTTTGCTGTACGGGCAAGAAGATTCACAATGAATTTTCACAAAGTATCTAAAACAAGAAGGGGTAGCTGTGCCGCCAACCTCCAAAAAGAAGGTTGAACATGGCTTGATAGAATGTTGGATAAGGAAAATTATGGGGACAGCAGAAGAATTGTGCCACAAACACTATCCAATCCTGGGACAAGGATTCTGTTTTGAAAGTAGTGGACTCAAGGCATATACAATATTCATGTTCCTTCACAGCTTGCTATATTTCATTTCCTTTGTCTACCAGATAGGTTCTTTCTCTGTAGTCCAGCTCTCCTTGAACTCATGGCATTCCTCCTGTCTCAGCCTCTTGAATGCTGAGATTACAGAAGAATGGCATGGCTTGTCTCCACAGCAACTTCAAAAGCTCTGTCACATGCACTCATGAGTATCAGATGTTCTAAGCAACAAAACACCCTTGTTCACAAAGGTATTTTCAACAGTGAATTAAGATTTAAATACACAAAATACCTTCACACTTACCAGCTTCTCTTTTCTTAGATTTCACCTTAGGTTCAACATCCACAAGTAATGTATCAAGAGGTAAGCTGTCTGGTAGAATAAAGTATCGAATGTTGTTTCCTCGAATACTCAATGTTTCCAACTGTACAGGTTCTCTGTTCTTCAGTGTCATTTTCACAGCTTTAAGATGTGTATTCATGCTAACATCTACACCTAAGAAGGAAAACAGAACAATTACCAGAAGGCAATCTATCTTGCCACAGTTGAAATAATACTATAGAGTATTAGCTGGAGGCTAGAGAGATGGCTCAGAGATTAAAAATACTGGCTGTTCTTCCAGAGGCCTTACATTCAATTCTCAGCAACCATATGATGGCTCACAACCATCTATAATGAGATCTGATGCCCTCTTCTGGCATGCCTGCAGACAGAACACTATATATATAAAATAAATAAATCCTTAAATTAAAAAAAAAGTTATCTAATATGTTAGTTACAAGCAAGTTTCTGAGAAAACAATACATACACAGTGGGGGGATGCAATATAAACCAGCAATTGTTCCTTGGGAGGCAGAGGCAGAATCTCTGTGAGTTCAAGGTCAGCCTGGTCTACAGAACGACTTCCAGGACAGCCAGAGTTGTAACACAGAGAAACCTTGACTCAGAAAACAAAACAAGAAGAGGGTTGGGAAATGGGAACGTCGGCCTTTACTCTCAGCACCCAGGAGGCAGAGACAGGTGCATCTTTGAGTTCAAGGCAAACATGGTCTACAGATCAAGTTCCAGGACAGCCAGGGTTACACAGAAAAATTCTGTCTTGGAAAACAAAAACAAGCAAACAAACAAACAGACAAAAAAATCAAAACAACAAATCCTTTCACCTTTCTACGATAGCCTCTATATATTCCGCCTCCTCTGCCTCCTAGGGACACTGATTTATGTAGGCAAGGTGGAACAGAGAGACTTATGATCTCTCATGTTCTAAGACCTACACATTAAGTCACATTAATTAGTCTCTCACTACCTTCATGGCATATAGCACACTGTGATGACTGAGCTGTGTGTATAAGTGTGTGTATGTTCATATAAGATACTGAAGTCTCAACAGTGACTGTCCACTGAGGGACATGAGATCTTTATTAAATTTTGTCCTCCCAGTTTATTGAAACTTTCCTCCTGGAACATCCATTTACTAAGCACCAATTTGGTGAAACTTGTGGTTTTTTTTTTATTAGTATAGCTTTCATCATTAGATTTTGACAAAAAAAAAAAGGAGCAAGACTGCCATTCTGGGGACTGGGGATAGCTCAGTTGTTAGATATGAAGCCCTGGTTTCAACTCCCATTACCAAATAAAAGAGGTGTGCAGTGCACACTTATAATCCTAGCACCCAGAAGCTAGAGGCAGGAAAACAAGAAGGTCATCCTTAACCATACACAGTGAGTTTGAGAGCAGTTCTAGAATATATAAGACTCTACCTAAAAATAGAGGGCGGAGGAACACTACCACAACAAAACCCATCCCAGCTCTTCCACAACACCCAACCGTGTTCTGCAGGAAGCAGACCAAATCACTACTCAGGACACTTAAACAAGGGCAGCAGCTGTACTTTCTTTGATATGGTGCCATACCATACAAAACTTAATAGGCAAGTTCCATTCACAATTGGTACCATAAAGTCCTAGAATAATCATAAAATGGCATCCCATTACATCTCCTTGTTTACTAAAACACTGGACTCCATGAGAATACAAACAATAGTAAGACATTATTTTCTTTCTTTAAATAATCACTTAAAAAATTTTTGGAATGCCTACTATTAGCTAAGAAATTGTTCCAAAACTCAGTGGGTCAGTAAAAAATAAAGACTGGAACATGGAGGATGAATAGGTGGGAATAAGAAAGCAGTAGCAGAAGAGAGGACAATGAAGGAAGATAAAAATACCATAATAAGGGCTGGAGAGATGGCTCAGCAGTTAAGAGCATTGCCTGCTCTTCCAAAGGTCCTGAGTTCAATTCCCAGCAACCACATGATGGCTCACAACCATCTGTAATGAGGTCTGGTGCCCTCTTCTGGCCTTCAGCCATACATGGAGACAGAATGTTGTATATATAATAAATAAATGTGTGTATTTATTTAAAAAAAAAATACCATAATAAAATCAATCATACATAGAATAATAAAAAAATTAGTCAAATGTGAAACACAAACATAATAAAAATGTAAAGTCTCAAAAGTGTTTAGGAAGAAGCAACATTTTATGGAGAAGAACACACAAACAAAGGTATACAAGCTATAAAAACAGGAGCACCTGCCAATTTGATTTGGCTGTAGCACAAGAATACAAGATGAAGCTTAACTAAGGCCCATTCAGTAATTTAGACAAAAAGAATGAGGATCTTTACTACAACAATGCTTATTAAGCAGCCAAAAAAACTCTCCAGCACATGACCACGGGGAGAAAAACAAGAACATTTATTATAAGAAACAGTGTGACCTCCTCACCTGTGATTGTTCCATGGACTTGTGTTCCATTCTTCAATTCAATGGTTACAGTTTCATGACTCAATTTCATCAAAAATCTATTAAAATAAAAAGTACTGAATTTTACCTGTAACATTTAGAACTCTTTTTGTGAAGCTGGTAGGGTGAAATTGCTAGAGTATGGGGTCTGGATACTTGACCCAGAACTAAGAGCACTTGTTACTCTTGCAGAGGACCCAGTTTAAGTCCCAGAACCTACATGAAAGCTTAAAACCACCAGGTCCTAGGGCCTGGAGCCTTATTTTGACATTCACAGGCATCAGGCAAGCTTTGGTGCACTACATTCATGCAGATAAAACACTCATACACATAAACATACCTTAACAATTCATATTAATAATATAGTGTATTTAACTTTCCTGAACCAAACTCTCAAACTTATAAAGGAATGAAGTAACAAGCTGTCATTTCACATCTGTTTACTACAGGTGTGCCTACCTTTTTGACTTCTTTGGACCACACTGGATGAAGAATTGAGAGTATTCAAATGGACATCTGACACAATGACGTCATCTACAGAGCTCATGCTTGAGTCTGTCATTTTGTGTTGAACCATGTAGAAAACTGGTCTGAGCTCTGGACTAGAAAATACTAGAAACTGCTAGAAAACCACTTCAAATGAAGACATTCAAGATCCTGGAGTAGTAACGGATGTGGTGGGCTTCCTTTAATTCCAGCACTTGGGAGGCAGAGGCAGATAGGTCTCTGAACTGGAGGCCAGCCTAGTCTACACAGCAAGTGAGACACTGTCTTAACAAAAAGATCCTAGACTAATTTTAAGCCACAAAAAATAAGACTTATCACTGGTAGCATAAGGTTACACAGGAGAGATAAAGAACCTCTCTTTTCTCTGCCTGCATTCTTGGTGAATAGGGATATTCTTATAATCCATAGGCACACATGTAAGATCTTACTTCACACAAAGTAGGCCATTCTTCAATAGCATCCATAACATAACTTTATTTAGCAGTTTACACTGGAGATAATTCCTTAAAAATAAATATTCCAAGAGCTAGATAGCAGTCCACTATATGGAAATACCAATTATTCCACTGTGAATGTTTTCAACGTTTTGCTATTACAAACTCATTAATGCAAACACTCGCCAATATCAATAACCAATCTTCCTATTTTCTATCTATGCAAAAAGAGTGAAGGACACAGCAAGATGGCTCCGGAGGGTAAAGCAATTGCTGCAGAGCTTGAGGATCCAAGTTTGATCCCTGGAACCAAAATGATGGAGATTATCGACTCCCCCTAGGGTCCTTTGACCTTTGTACACACATAGTAATGCCAACCCTCCGCACAAATAATTAATTGTAATCTTTCTTGCCCCCTAGACAGGGTTTCTCTTCATAGCCTTGGTTGTCCAGGAACTCAAGGAGATCTGCCTGCCTTTGCCTCTGAAAAGCTGGGATTAAAGGTGGACACCACCACTACCCTGATGATAATTATCTTTAAAAAAAAAAAAAAAACTGAACCAGGCATGGTGGCAACCTTTAATATCAACAGGAAGGCAGAGGCTGGTGGGTCTGTTAGTTCAAGGCCAGCCTGGTCTACAAAGTGAGCACCCAGTGAAGGCTATTTATCGACATCCTGCCTCAAAAACAACAATCACCAACAGCAAAACAAATGAATTAAAATACCAAGCAGGGCTGGCAGGATGGCTCAGCAGGCAAAAGCACTTGCTGTATTGGTTGAGGACCTGAGTTTTAATCTCTGGGACCCTGGTGGAGGCAAAACAAACTCCCCCAAATTGTCTTGTAAAGTACATGTACACCTCTTGTGTGCAAGAACACACAGAATAGTAGTAATTTATTTTCTAATGAGCAAAGCTAGGAAACATGTATGCTTGTAATCCTAATACTTGGGAAATGAAGGCAGAAGGAACAGGAATTCAAGGGCTTAGCTATACAGCCTGGCCAAATGAGACTGTTTCAAAAAAGAGGCTAGAGAGATGGCTTTGCAGCTAGTCAAGAGCATAGGCTGCTTATCCCAGAGGACCCCAGTTAGGTCCCCAGAACCCACATGCCAGCTCACAATTGTGTGTAACTACTCCATAAACATCAGACAAACATGTGATGCATACATAAATCTATATATAACAACAATAATAATAATAATAACAAAGAAGGAGGAAGGAAGAAGAGATAGTGGCAATTTGCCTGAGATTTAGTATCTTTAATGAATATAGAAAAATGTGTATTTCTTTTGTGAATTGCTTACACATTACTCATGTGCTCTCCACCAGTTTGAGCTTTTATCAGTCCATCACTCATTTGACTACAATTTCCAATCACGTGCCACCATGCCTGGCTTTTTCTTTTCCTTAAAAAATAATGTTTAAGCGAGGTGGTAACACATGCCTTTACTCCCAGCACTCGGGAGGCAGAGGTGATTGGATTTCTGTAAGTTTGAGGTCAGCCTGGTCTACAGGGCAACTTCCAGAACAGCCATGGCTACAGAGAGAAACCCTGTCTTGAAAAACAAAAATATATATGTATTTATAAGTAATACAGTATAAATGTTTTGCCTGTTTGGTGTATGCGTGCACCACATATCTGGCACCTACAGATGCTAGAAGAGGCCACTAGGTTCCCCGGAACAGCAGTTACAGACAGCTGTGGGTCTGGGAACTGAACTTAGATCAGTGCTCTTAACCTGAGCCACCTCTCCAACCCTCTGGCTTTTTCTTTCCATTTTATTCTGGTATGAGCCGTTTGTAGCTCAAGACTTTTAAGATGATGTTTCCTGTACCAGAACTGCAAAAGCATTTTCTCCTTTTACTTTTATATATTTAGAAATGTAAACCTCCAGGAATTCTCTTCCTTTTTGTATGTCTAAGGAAAAAAATCTGCCTTTATAACTCTCCCCTTGGACAGGAGTCTTTTCAATACATGATGAATAACCTGTGTGTCTTTCATTTCATCCTACTCTTCCTCTGCCCTAATTTTTTTATCATGATATACTACAAATGAAGAAAATTGAAGAAGTCACAAACTATCAAAATGCTGCCTTTCTCTGTTCTTTCTCTTCAGTATTTACACTTTCACCTTGCCCATCTGAAAGAAAGGTGCTGGCATTCTCCCAAAGAAACCCTAACTCCACAACTGAGAACACCGATCGGAAGCAGCACCTAGCAGACACTTCATGTTCAGACTTTCTAATCTATAGTTCACAACACCACAATTATATGCTGTGAAATAATTCTACACCATCATCCATGCTTTATTTTAGCCAAATGGCCATGCAATAATAATCATACAATATCATCTAACAACACTTCATATTCAAATTTTCTAGACTATCTTACTTTTTTGTTTTTTACAATATCCTTTCTAAACTACTACAGTGTCCACTACACCCAACAGCACAAGTAATATTACCTATCCTATTCTCCCCACCACTCTACTATGAAGGTAAGTAGCAGGGCCTTTCTATAGGCAACAGTGGATTATGATTAACACTGAGCATGGGTTGAACATTTCAGCAACTAAAGGAATTCAAACTTAAAATAATTATTTTGCTAAGCACGGGGGCAAAGATCTTTAATTCCAGCACTCAAGAAGCAGGAAATGGAACAGGCAGTGATGGTGCACTCCTATAACCCCAGCACCCAGGGAGGCAGAGGCTGGTATATCTCTGTGAACTGGAGGCCAGCCTGGTCTACAGAGAGCTTTCCATGAAAGCGTCAAACCCTGCCTCAAAAAAACAAAACAAAACGGCACCAGAAACAGTTTCAGAAGGAAGGGGCGTGTGGAAAAGGATCTTTTTGTAGAGATGACATTCTGTTGAACAATTTCCTTACGATTACAAATCTAGACACAGACTTGTAATCCTAGTTACTCAGGGGGATGAGACAGGATGATTCAAAAATCTGAAGTCAGAATGGGGTACAGTACAAGTTCTAGTACAACTTGGTGACATCCTGTCTCAATTTTCCAGCAAATCCTTCATTTTGTGAATTTTCTTATTATTGCTGTTGTTTTGAGACAGGGTTTCTCTGTGTAACCTGATTATCCTAGAACTCAGTCTGTAGATGAGGCTAGCCTCTAACTCAGACTCTGCCTCCCCAATTCTGGGATTCAAATTCTCATTCCTATCCCTACCCCAAGGTATAGCCCTGGCTGTCCTGGAACTCACTCTGTGGACCAGGCTGGCCTCAAACTCACAAAGATCACCTGCCTCTACCTCCAGAGTGCTGGGATTAAAGGTGTGCGCCACCATCGCTGGGCTTGAATTCTCTTTTTAATGCAAGTGAGACATCAAACAGTCAGGTATGTATCTAAACTCCTGTTATGTATCTAAATAGCCTGTTAGTATCTAAATTCTCACTATTTGATCAGAAAACCAAAGAGAATGAGATAGTGAGAAGTATCTTCATTTGGAAAATTAGGAAAATTGGCAATTTGTCAGCCGACAGGCAGATTAGGAGAAAAGTAACCAAGAAAGCTCACTTCCCAGGTTTGAGCAAGGAGGCAATGGGACAAAGGATGATTGCAGTCCCATTAACTGAGGCACAATCAAGAAAGCCTGCTGAAAATGCACACTCATCAAAACAACCACTTTCACATTCTCCTATAAGAAATGTATATATTGTGCACTATAAAAATTAGGATTCAAGACAAGCCATTAAAAAATAAATCACATCAAGGCTGGAGAGATAGCTCAGCGTTTGGGAACACCAGCTACTCTTCCAGGGATCCTGAGTTCAATTCCCAGCAACCACATGGTGGCTTACAACCATCTGTAATGAGATCTGACACCCTCTTCTGGCCTGAATGTTTACATGCAGGCAGAACACTGTATACATAATAAAATCTTAAAAAAAAAATCACATCAGCAGGAGGAGCAGTCATGACTTTAATCCCAGCACTTGGGAGGCAGAGGCAAGTGGATCTCTGAGTTCGAGGCCGGCCTAGTCTACAGAGTTCCAGGACAGCAGAAGTTAGCCAGGGGGAACCCTGTCTTGAAGGGAAAAAATAATCCCACCAGTAACAGAGTGAGACCGTGCCTAGGATGCTGGCTGGAGATCTAGGTATACCGCCAGTACCACCACCCTAAAGCAAATTTATCCTAACAATCTTTAAATGAGAAAACCGTGTAAGTTACTGCAAATATATTAGAGTTCACATTAGGCAGTATGGAAACGGCAAGAGTAAACTTTAAATTCTGAGCCTTTCTACCTAACATTATAGTCCAAACACAAATTGTCTGGGGCTGTAGCTCAGAAGCAGAAATGGTTATTGGAAGCTCTCTGGGCACCACCCCCAGAGCCGGTGTAGTTTTACTTATTTTTGACCTTAAATGCCTTCTGTACCAACTCACCCTGAACTGAGTATTTACTATTGCAAACAGATCAGAAGTAATTTATTTTACCTCCATCATTAAACAGAAAAGAACGCTACCTTGTAGCCTGGCTTGGTGGCGCACGCCTTAAATCTCAGCACTCGGGAGGCAGAGGTAGACGGATCTCAGTGAGCTCGAGGCCAGTCTGGTCTACAGACCGAGTTCTAGGACTCCAGGGCTACACAAAGAAACCCTGTCTCGAAACCGCCCCCCCCCAATAAAATAATTTCTTGAGTATTGTACAACTACTTTAAGAGTTGGCCAACGGCAGTCTGGTCGGCTAAAACAGTTCTTGACTGAAGAAACTAAGTATTTCTTATAATTGGCTTAGGTATTATGCCATTTCAGGTTTGGCCTCAAGTCTATTTAGTTTGCAAACAAGGCTCCACTAACCGACACAATCTGTGCAATCGGGCGAAATTAACTTGTTAATTTCTGTCCCACCCCGGGACATGGTCTTTCGTGAATCGAAAGCCGTTACACAGTTCGGATAACCGGTCCAAAATTAAGGACAACTTAATCTAAAACGTCTAGCAAGTCGGCATCGTTATCTGAAAAGAAAACCATGTTAGTTCTCTTCGGTGCAAGGAGCCCGATTTGCTAGGAAAACCGGTCACCGCTTCGTTTAAGCCGGGGGACTGGAGGTGGGCAGTGGCGGTTCGGTCTCTCCATTCCGGGAAGAGCCGAGGGGCCCGGACGCGGCGACCCCTCGCCCGAGCTCCGCGGCAACGAGAAGGGCGGGCTGGCGGGCGGAGGCCGTTAGCAGGCCGCGCGCACGCGGCTTTCCCGCCTCCCTGCAAGCACAGAAGCCCGACTTTCCGAGCCGGCCCAAACCTTGTTCCCGCCGCCTTCGCCCCGCCTGGGGAGCCTCCTCACCTCACGAGCTTCATCCTAGCGCTGCAGCCTCCCTCTGGACGCGGAATTCAGGCTCCAAAGACTCACAGACTAGCCGTATGAATGGCCGGAAGAGCGCGCGGATCGCTGCGGACGCGCGGCGAAAACGCGGAAGCCGCGCTGCCTTCCGGCGACCGGGAGAGCGTCAGCGGCCCCTAGCGACGGGAGGAGTGCTTTGCGCCTAATGAGTGCGTGATGGCTGGGGGAAGCCGTCTGCAGGAGGATTCGC
This sequence comes from Myodes glareolus, assembly GCF_982192425.1. Lineage (NCBI taxonomy): Eukaryota > Metazoa > Chordata > Mammalia > Rodentia > Cricetidae > Myodes > Myodes glareolus. The sequence continues at coordinate 76,561,486 of NC_142038.1, forward strand.
AAACGTTAAAACCATTTATGATGGCCTGAAGCTTTCACACTTGGGAGTTCTGAGAGAACCTCTAAGACTTAGGTATGATCCTTGGGACACACATGTTGGAAGCAGAGAACTCAGTCCCGCAAGTTGTCCCTAGTAGGTTTGACAACTAAGTTGAGCCAATCAGATCTTCGGACAGAAGAGTTTTCCTCTGGGGACGTGAATTGTACTAATCCTCTACTGAGCACCTTCTTAAAAATAGGAAAGCCATTCTCAGGACTGAGTTTTAAATAAGCCCTTCATTATATAGTAAGTAATATATAGTAAGTTCTTTGGCTTAAAAAAATTATATGTGGATACTTTAGTTGAAATTAAATAAAACAATTCAACTCCTTATTTGCAATAAATATATTGTAACTACTCAACATCTATACGTGTTTCTGATTACAGTGTAGATAATTTCCACTATCATAAGAAGTTTGGATAATACTGGTTTATTATCATATTTGTTTGAGTCTTACAATTATTTACTTATCTACTGTAATCGGGAGAATATAGTGTCTGAAAGCAAAAAACTGAATCTGTTTACTGCACTCTCCAGCATCCAGTAACTCCAGTATTATGCTTTGATGTAATTGCTTTTATTCCCCACAAAACATCCCTGTCCCAATGTATGGGAGCTGGTCCCAGGGTCTATGGGACCAAAGAAGGAGGCAGTAGGTCCAGAATTTCAGTGTGCAGTTTATGGGTGACTTACAACAGAAGCATAGGCCTGGACATCAAGAAAAGCACATAGGTCCTTGAGATTTGGGTTAGAAGATAGGTGGGTAAAATAGGGTAAAGATTATTTCAGAGCTAAGCATGGTGGTGCAAGTTTGAGACCATCAGGTACCACATGAGTAGACTCTATCTCAAATCTCCCCTTCCCCCTAAAAAGTGATTTCACCTGTGAGACTATTCACAGTCTATCTCACTTGTCAGACTATACACAATCTATCCCAAGGTGTCAGATTAAAATCAGGCACATTCTTAAGCCAAGTTCTGGTCATAAAGCTTCACACACCTCTATCATGATTTGCTTTATGCTTTATGGAAAGGGTGACTTGGGGGTAATTGTTATAGTTACCACTCAAGATGGTTTCAGTAATGTCAAGATAAACCTTCAGTCCTGCATTAATATTCACAAACGAATGCCTCCCCCATTAAAATGAATACTTTATAAAGAAAAACTTGTTCATGACATTCACTGCAGTAATACCAGCATTGAACACCAGATACTCCTTAGTATCCACAACAACCTTTCCGCCTTGGGGCCCACCTTGCTTTTAATCCCCTCAGTAAGACGGGAATGTCTGACGTCATCAAGCTCACTCTTCTTTTCGGATGTTTGTGCATGGAATCGTACAATCTAGCTGACACCTGTTCATTCTCTCCCAGCTATGTGGGCACAGCATAATTGCATGCATATGTTAGTGTTGATTCTCTCAGATGTTAAATTGAGAAGCCATTGTCAGTGCCTTTAATCCCAGCATTCACACTCAGGAGGCAGAGGCAGGGGGATTTCTGAGTTCGAGGCCAGCATGGTCTACAAAATGAGTTCCAGGACATCCAGGGCTACACAAAAGTAGTCTGAAAAACAAGAAACAAAAACAACAACAAAGGAAGGAAGAAAGGAGGGAGGGAAGGAAGGAAGAAAAAAAGGAAAAAAAGTCATCGTCAGCAAGGTATAATGCTGAATGCCTTTAACCCCAGCCCTCACGAGGCAGAGGCAGAGAGAATTCTGTGAGTTCAAGGCCAGCCTGGTCTACAAAGCAAGTTTCAAGACAGGCAGGACTGTCACACAAAGAAATTCTCTCTTGGAAAACCAAAAAAGAAAAAGAAAAACCATTGTTAGATTAATAACAAACATATTTTCTTTTATCTTTATTTTGGAGTTTGATTTTTTTAAATTTAGTAAGTTGCAAGGGTCAGCAAGATACTGCTGAAACCGTGAAGTTTTTATTTATTTTTTTAAAATATTTATTTATTATGTATACAATATTCTGTCTGCGTGTATGCCTTCAGGTTAGAGGAGGGCACCAGATCTCATTACAGATGGTTGTGAGTCACCATGTGGTTGCCGGGAATTGAACTCAGGACCTTTGAAGGAACAGGCAATGCCCTTAACCCCTGAGCCATCTCTCCAGCCCCCGTGAACTTTTTAAAAAAGAATTTCTTACCCTCTCACAGTATTAAACTGTTATGTGATCTGAAGTTAAGACAACAGGATGGAACAAAGTAAATCTTCTATTTGCTGCTAGCAATAGGGTCAGTGTGAGAGTAGGATTGTTCTGTGCTCTGTGAGGTAGCAGAAATTGTATATGCTGCATTATTTAGATTGGTCACAACAAAGAAAAGAGAGTAAGGAAATGAGAATGTGTGAGTGGGGGCAATGTGCCTGTTTAAAGAAATGAATGAGCTTTTGTTTTTGCTGTTTTGGAGGTTGTTTGTTTTTCAAGACAGGGTTTCTCTATGTAGCCTTGGCTACCCTGGAACTCTCTCTGTAGCTGGCCTCAAACTCACAGAGATCTGCCTCCTCTGTCTCCTGAGGGCTGGGTTTAAAGGTGTGTGCCGCTACCACCAGTTTGTTTTTTTAATGATATATTTCTATTTTTTTGATGTGCATTGGTGTTTTGCCTGCATGTATGTATGTGTGAGAATGTCAGATTCCCTGGAACTGGAGTTACAGAAGTTGCGAGCTGCCATTGAGTGTTGGGAATTAATCCCAGAGCCTTTCAAAGTGTTGTTAGCCACTGAGCCATCTCTCCAGCTCCTGAACTGGGTGTTATTATTATAAGAAAGCACAGAAAGCTACATCTGGAGTTGGAGCCATGTTTGCCTAGCACACACGAGGCTCTGTGTGCTGTCTTCAGCACAGCACAGTACTTGATGTGGTGGTATATAAATGTCTGTAACCTTGGCACTCGAGAGATGGGGCAAAAAGCTCAGAAATTGAAGGTCATCTTCAGCTACATAGTGAGTTCCAAGACAACTGAGCTACATGAGACCCAGTCTCAAAAACCGAACCCAAAACAAACAAGTTTGGAGTCATCGAGGAAAACAAATGTGGTTAACAAGTCCAGTACATAGAGTCACAGTGCTTAATTTAGCCAGAAAACACACTTGTAGGCCACAGCCTTTGTTTCAGGCACGACAGACCACAAGGCTGAACCAATCAGAACTTTCTCCTAGGACTGTCCTTCGACTGCTGTCCGTCTGTCTTGAGCTCTAGTGATCCTTGTCCCGATGTCAGCAGAGCCTGCGTGAGAGTGAATGCAGAGAAGAGAAGAGGGTGCAGGGTAAAAGGCCCGAGCACACTCCTGGGGCTGAAAATTACATCTGTTCTTGAGTTTGTCCCAAGCTTAGGAATTGAAATCCCACCAATACCTCCCCTCAGAAAGTTCTGCCCCTAAGAGCCCCAAATAAGCCTGCCTCCCTCTCAGTTCTCTGCTGCTTCTGTCCCCAGCAGAGGCAGCCACTCCTGTGTTCTTCCCAGTAAATTTTTTGTGAGGTTTGTTGTGTGGTATGACGTGTATTCCTTTATGTTTTCCCTCAGAACTGTAACACTTACAGAGGTGAGCATAGTAGTTGACATAATTTGAGCTTTGAGTTTCAGGATGGTCTGAGGTCAGTTGCTCCCCCACAGCTTCCAGTTATAATAGCTAAAATGACTTTTTAAAAAGTTGCTTCTATTAGTTTTGGGTGGACACTAATCATTTCAAACTGACAAGATCTGGATAAGTTTTTATTTGGATTTTATCAAATATTTCTCTCTCTTAAGAATAAAAAATTCATGGCTGTACGAAGGTGACACATGCCTTTAATCCCAGTACTTGGGAGGCAGAGGCAGGCAGATCTCTGTGAGTTCGAGGCTAGCCTGGTCTATAAAGCAAATTCCAGAACAGCCAGAGCTGTTAGATGGAGAAATCCTATCTTGAAACACCAAAAAAAAAAAAATCCCAGAAAGACACAACACAACATACATCTACTCACCGACGATAGGGAGCCCACAAAGACCAAAGCACAAATTCTTCCAAAGTCCAACTTGGTGAACTAGTGAATTTTGGCAGGGTTACTTACAGGACTGTGGGTGAGGGATGAAGGAGGCACCCACACACAGCAGGGGCTCCCCCCACAACCACACCCAAACACCTGTTTTCACAGAGAGATCCTTTATTAAACTGGAAAGAAAAGTTACAGTGGCTGCTTTCTGGCAGAAAAACAATAGCAAATGACCTTGAGGTGTGAGTTGTTGGGGTTTTTTTGTTTGTTTGTTTTGGTTTGGTTTGGTTTTTTTGAGACAAGATTTCTCTGTAGCTTTGGTGCTGTCCTGGAACTAGCTCTTGTAGACCAGGCTGGCCTCGAACTCACTTGCCTCTGCCTCCCGAGTGCTGGAATTAAAGGTGTGTGCCTCCACTGCCTGGCCGCAGGCATGATTTTTAAGAGGAGGAAAAGGGGAGATCCTTGTTAGAATGGGCTAGGATGCCATGGTAGAGGAGATGTGACTGGGGAGAAGGGAAGGGGTGAATTTTCTGGAAGGAGAAAGGACTGCCTCTGAATGGAAAGGAAACACAGAGGCAAATGGCGGTTTATAAAGGTAAAGGGAGAATTCCCATGTTAGAAGGAGGTATTTCATTTTAACAGGGCAAGTAAATTAAATGAGCTAAAGAAGGCTTTTGATTTCTGGACTTTGTTAGTCAGCCTCAGGTGGAGGAAGTGACCAAATAAGGGAATAGACCTTGGGGGCTAGTTTTAGGAATGTAACTCTATTGGTTTTTACCAAGGCAGAGGGAAAAGGGGAGAAGGGCGAGGCCTGCCAAAGCCACATGTTTACAGGGGCAGAAATGTCACAAAGACAACTACATCACCAAAGCCCACCCCAGCAAAGGTTGAAAGAATAAAAAGAAAGGCAAACTGGGCATCTTTCAGTGGACCCTGCCAAGATATGCCACTAAGCAAACATGACTTGTGCAACAGAGTTAGTGCAAGAGGTTTATTGGAGGAGGAGGAGGGTGGAAGGAAGAGAAGAGTGAAAGGCCATCTTAGAGTGGGGACATGAGAGAGGCAGACAGACAGACAGAGAAAACAAGTGCTGTAGAATATTGTTTTAACTATATGAAGATATGTCACATTTGTTTATGCTCTGGAATATTACTTTATTCTGTAAAGGTGTGTTTATGCTTGAAGGGTCTGAAAACAAGAATAAAAATATAGAAATAAAAATATAGACACTAAAGATTAGAAGGTAGAAGTTTAGGATGTAGGAAGAAGGACACATAAAGCTGTAAACCTAAGTAAACTATCAACAACTTTCTCAGCAGATCACAGATCAATCTTCACAGGGATTACTTTCTCGGATGCCTGGGAAACGTTAGCTATTTACAATTGACTGTTTTATTACAAGGCCAGAGCATCTCCCTGTAAACTGAGGGTAGTGTCTTGACTGTTCTTAACAAACAGTAGGTGTGAACTGAGTTTAACCCTTAGGAGACAGAGATATGTGACCTCTGACTCAGACACTGTCTCTGTTATGGGAAACTGGCACTACCAGAGGAGAGGCATGACCTCAGTTTGTACTTGGGGATACCAGGAGACAGTGGATAAATAAAAGAAGGTTTAGTTAATGAGCTCTGATAATGAAGGTTGTAAAGTATGGCAGTCAATATCTAAAAATTTACCTAAAAATAATATAAAAGATATATATAAATATATATAAATAATATAAAATAATATAAACTTTTCTTCTAAGTTCTCAGTCCAAGAATCCTAATTTATTAACCTTCTAGTGTTACAAGCAGCCCCCTTTCTGACGAATTGCTAAAGATATATGTTTTCTTGCAATTAGTGACTTTCGTTGTAGTCTCTCCTAAAACATATTTCATGATGGCTGCCTAATTACTCATGGACACTAGCACTCACTCCCCTCTTTAGGGTCTCCGCTGACCAACCCAAGGGTCAGGGGCAAAGTTGTAAAATTCTTTTGTTCAGGGATAATGACTGGTGCCCCTGCTATAAAAAGTAGGTTCAAAAACCAGCCGTTTGCCACAGCCTAACAAACACCATTTCTGGCTGTGGTCTCTTCTGTGCCCCGCGGTGTTTTATTTTTATTTTTTTATTTTTAAGTTTGCTTCTGGTTTTCCTAGGATCTGGTTTCTGGAATAAAGTTTGCTTCTGGTTTACTAGACTTGGTGGTGTTCTCATCTTTGTGCGACCCCTCTGGACCCAACAATGCTGCTCTGTTTAGTTATGTAAAGATGTGTTGCATTTGTTTCACCTTGCCTGCCTAAGGCACCTGATTGGTCTAATAAAGAACTGAATGGCCAATAGCGAGTCAGAGAGGATAGGCAAGGCTGGTGGACGGAGAGAATGAATAAGAGGAGAAATCTAGGCTTGAGAAGAGAGAGAAATCAAAGAAGGAAGAGAGAATAAAGAGAAAGAGAGGGACATGCGCAGAACCAGCCAGCAGACATGAGAAGCAGTAAAAAGAAAGATACACAGAAAAAGTAAAAGGCCCCAAGGTAGATAAAGAGATACAGGTTAACTTAAATTAAACGAGCTAGCCAGAAACAAGCCTGAAGTAGGCCAAGTATTCAAAACTAATAAGTCTCTGTGTCACGATATAGGAGCTGGTTGTTGGCCCAAAAGGAAAAGCCTGGGGCAAATAAGAAAGACAAGAAAAGCAGGAGAGAAAAGAAGAGGCAAGAGAGGAGCAAGAGACAAGACAGCAAACTGTGCTTGTCAGATCTTTTAAGGGGCGCACATGTCACAATGCTGACAGGAAAAGGCACCTGGCTCAGGTGGTGACATACTGCTCCAGCAACAAATCCCGGCTACTTTAGTAACTAGTTAGTAACTAATATAAGGGACAGCTCAGAGAGCTAGGAGCCTAGAGCAGGCTACAGGCTGGAGCATGTCCATGTGCATCAGTTGGACTAAACCTCTTCCAGGCAGTTCAACTGGTTTCTGCTTCTTCCAGGCAGTTGCTCTGATCTCAGAGTATTCTTGGCAGCTCAGCTTCTCTGACAGTCTTCTTTGAAGTTTGGCTCTGCTCTTCAGAGAGAGACTCTCTGCTTTTATTACTTATTCTGGAAGGGTGGGGCCTAGTGAGTCTGATCAGTTTTGGGGCCTTCCTGAAGTTACTTTGAGTTGTTTACTTTCCTGCTTAAGGAGCTTCCTCCAGGATGGAATGTTTCTATCTCAGGAAACTTACACAGCCGGAGTGCTAGGGCGGGAGAAGGGAGAGCAGGACAAATTGATTTCTACCTTGTGGGTTACAGGGATGAAATTCTGGTGTCAGGCTTAGTAGGAAGCTCCTGCATTTACCTGCGAGACAGCTTCCTGGCCCATTTTTGTTGCTGTTTTTGTTTCAAACATTTTATCATTGTGCACTTGTGAGTGGGCACCTTGTGTGTGTGCACTTGTGTGTGGGCACTTGTGCCATGAAGCACATGCAGAGATCAGAAACCAACTTTGTAGAGGCCGTTCACTACTTCCGCTCAATTCAGGCAAATAGGCTTCATGAGCCTTCATCAGCTGAGAAGTCCTTTCCACCCCTTTATTTTGAGAGCAAGTCTTGCTATGTAGCTCTGTCTGGTGAACTTTGCCTCATCCTTGCCTCCTGAAGGTGGAGATAAGTTTGATTTCTCACCTGATGAGCCATTCCCCATGACCTAAGCTGGAGAACCAAGTCTAGGACTCCCGGGTTAGGTAGGTGTTGTATGGCTGAGCTACAGCCCCAGCTCTGAACTAGGACTCCCGCATCCAGATAGGTGTATGGCTGAGCTACAGCCCCAGCTCTTTCCTTTCTCTTCTTAAGGTGAATGCTTTTCTATACAGCAGTTATTTTATTTACTTCCCCCCTCCCAAAACAGTCTCATGGTGTAGTGCTGTCTGTCCTGGAACTTATTCTGTAGACCAGGCTGGTCTTGATACTTCTGCCTCTGCCTCCTGAGTGCTGGAATTAAAGACGTGTACCACTACTGCCCAGCTGTACAGCAGTTATGTAAAAAATTTCTTTCCTAGTCTCGGATCCCTGACCTAAAACCTTTTCCCCCATTTTGGATTGTACTCTTGTATCAGTTCAATATTAACCTTCTCGTTCACCATTATTTGCAAAGCCTGAATTCTTTATTCTGTGTTGGAGGAGACTAAAAATTTGGTCAAGAACTATCATGAATTTTTGGTGGATAACCAGATTAACTGAGCCAAGTTCCAAAGTTCATTGGCAGAAAACTCTAGAAGAAAACCATTGGCAAAAGGCAAAACAAATTTGTCATATGTGATATTATAGAATAATTGAGGTTTAGTTAAAGTACAAAGACCTCTAGTATTGAGTCAGAAGTGGGAAATGCTCTTCAAAATATGAACAATAATGCCAGAGAAAGTTATTTTCCCCCAAATGTTGTATAATGCAGTCCTCTGAGTAAAACAGCCACCATCTTCAACAGACTAGCGGTTATCTGTTTGCAAGAGTTTCTCACCCTTCATTGAACCTGTTGACTGTTGATGAATCCTTATAAAAGAAGGGGGCCTCATCAGATTTCACCAGCTTCTGCCAGGCATGGTACACAGTACATGTGGTTGTCTGGGGAACAGGGTGTCTCTGGAGGTACAGTATATATGTGAGGAAGGGTAACTGAAGTGGGGGCTCCATCTGGAGTATGGGAAAGCTGTCATCCATAATGAGTCAAGGCTCTGCAGTGCAGCTTCTTTGAGTAACCCCAGTAAATTCATTGGTTTTCCAGGATGAACGCTGCAGGAATCATACTTTGGTCTGTGTTGGGATCTTATAATGAGGTAGACCAAAACATTTTTTTTGTTTTTTTGAGACAGGGTTTCTCTGTAGCTTTGGAGCCTGTCCTGGAACTTGCTCTGTAGATCAACTCTCGAACTCACAGAGATCTGCGCGCCTCTGCCTCCCCAGTGCTGAGATTAAAAGCGTGTGCCACCACCGCCCGGCCAACATTTTGGTTTTCATTGCACTTTTAAATAACTGGTTATATATAGTTTTAAAGATGAACATCTACAATAAACAGATTATTAATTATACTTTAAATTACTTTAAGGGAACATGACAAGATCTTCCACTGTACCTGAAGTCAATCTTACCTAGAGCTCTTGATCTTCCTGTTTCAGTCTACTGAGTTCTAGGATTATGGTTCCATGCATATCTATCTATCTATCTATCTATCTATCTATCTATCTATCTATCATCTACCTATCTATCTATGTATCTATCTATCTATATGTTTGTGTGTATAACAAAGATTCAAGGAGAAAGACCACCAACCCAAATCATCATGGCAAAATTAATTAAAGCAACGTTTTTAAATTTGTGTATATGAACTGCCTCCCCCCAAAGTAGGGTTCAAGAGGTCAGCACGAGATAGGAGGAAGACAAAGTTTTTATAGCTCAGGGGTAGGGGGTTTCCTAATCTGGGATTTGGCAGGCAAAGTAGGCAAGGTTACAGAGTAGAACATAAGTATAACAAGGTAGTCATAAAGGACCTCCTGAAACAAAGGCATAATTGCAAGGTGGTCCTAAGGTGGTTGTGCTAGTTAGAGTTTAGAGTTTCTATTGTTGTGAAGAGACAATGGTGTCTTGTCACCACAGAAACTCTTTCAAAGGAAAACATTTCATTGAGGTGGCAGTTTAGAGTTTCAGAGATGCAGCCCATTATCATTATGGCATGTGGCACGCAGGCAGACATGGTGCTGGAGAAACTGAGAGTTCTACATCTTGATCCAGCCAGCAGAAGCAACTGTGACAATGTGCATAGCTTGAGCATAGGCAGTCTCTAGCCCACCCCTACAGTGACAGACTTCCACTTCTTCCAACAAGGACATACCTACTCCCACAAGCCACACTTAATAGTGTCACTCTCTATGGGTAACATTTTCTTCCAAACCACCATAGTGGTCATAACAATAGGTAGTCATAACTGTTTTAAACAAAGGTAGGGTTGCAAGATGGTTATAAATAACTTTTTGAAACAAAGACATGGTTATCATTCCTGGAACAGGCAGTATAGGACTATGTGTAGTTAAGATTACAGGTGGGACAAAGCACATTCTTGAGAAACAGAGCTTTGATCATAAATGGGAATGAGCCTAGCTTGTCTTTTACTATACGATGGCTTTGAAGTCTAAGATGGAGACAGGCTGGTTCATCAAAATAATTCCTGGTTTCAAATTACTTCTTTACCAAAGGTAAGTACATATGATTTCATATGGTCTGACATGAGTTTTTATGCTCTTATTATAGCTAATGGAGCAGAACACATTACTAAGAAGGTTTATTTTGTAAGAATGGTTGTGTGTGTGTGTGTGTGTGTGTGTGTGTGTGTATGCATGTGCCGGTGTGAACTCAGTGAAAATAAACTGAAAGGAAACCTCACTTTAAAATGATGCAGGTCGAAGAAACCCAGGCTAACTCCAAAATAAACGAATTATATTTTTTTATTATAAGGGACAAACTCATGAAACAGGAACGAGAAGTCCAACCTCAGTTGTATAGCACGGAAACCAAAGGGAGAGAGAACCTTGGGCGGCCCAGCATTTTTCTTATGGTACCCAAAAGGTCATGCCCTAACCTGGTCCCACCTCTTAAAGATCATTAGCTGACAAACATTCCCCATCACAACCCCTTTTGTCTAAATAAGAGAGTTTCAAACCCAATGCAAAACTATACACACTAGGAATAGATATCAAGTATAAAATTAGGATTACAACCAGCATGAACAATATTAAGCAAGGAACACATGCTAAATGTTTTAATAAACATTTTATTTTAAAGAGTCTAAGTCTTGTATCAGAAATGGCTTGGCTAAATCATAAGGGGAAGGCAACTATGACTATCTAATCTTTAACTTCATCGAAGGCATGAGAAGAGGGATAATATTACTTAAGTAGGCAGGAAGTTCAATCAAGCAGCTTCCAAAGTGTGTAGTATATGACAGACAACTGGCTACCAGAGTAATCAAAGTCTCATTTGCAATGTTGAAGCTACCAACTTTGGCTGACAAACCATTTTTAGAGGCAGGAAAATTTTTAGAACTGTCTTACCCTGTCTTGGTAAGGTTTGGCAGTCTTTTTCTTCTGTCCTGTTTATCTAGTCTGGACATCATGTACTTTGTCAGTGGTCAAGGCATGGGCAGTTCCTTACCCAAAGACCAATTGTGCCAAGAAGAAAACAAACTCCAAGTGGAGTATCTTTGGTGCTCAATAGTTTTTTGGGGAATATATTGGTGCTGTCAGGAGCAATCGTGTCTCACATCACTTCATGGTTCTATAATTTTATAGTGAAGAAAACTTTATTGAGCCATTTCCTACATGCCATTAAAGCATAAATCAGGAGGCTGGACATGGAAGCTCAGTATTTAGGAGGTGGAGACAGGAGAATTGGGAGTTCAAGGTCATTCTAAACTACAAAGAAAATGAGAGGCCTGGGTTACTGAAATTCTGTCTCAGAAACCCAAAACTCTTGGCCCTTTGGACATTTCTAAAAGCCATAGCCTGTCTGAATATCATCTTCAGTAAATTTAGTGGAAACTACAGTTTTGTTTAGGCTCTTAGCTTCTCGGACATAAGAACATTGGTAAAGAAAGGGTAAATCCCGTTCTCTGGTGTAGTTTTCAGGTAAGAAGAATGGTCATTTAATCCTTTTCTTTACGTTAATGTCCCCCCACCCACCCCCACCCCGCTGTCCTGGAACTCACTCTTTGTAAACCAGGCTAGCCTTGATCGAACTCGAAGAGATCCACTTGCCTCTGCCTCCCAAGTGCTTGGATTAAATGGGATTATAGGCATGTGCCACCACTGCAGGGTTTAATGGCCACTATTAAAGAAAGATCAAAGGATTAACTCCCACAGAAAATGATGGAAATACTGGAGCAAACCCCTCACCTTTTGGGGCCTTGGGTGAGTTTAAAGGGGTTTTACAAATTTATTATAGTTCTCATTTATGTGTGTGTGTGTGTGTGTGTGTGTATCATGACTAGAATATGTGATCCACAGATTGGACATTGTTTAGAGAAAGTGTAAACAACATAGTATAATTTTAGGATAAAGTGTTCTGCCTGCCATAGTCCCTTCAGCGGGCAGTTAGCAGGCAGGCAGTAGAGAGGCATCCTCAGCAGGGCTGGCCCAGGGGTTGACTTCGTCCCCAACCAGTCTACAGCTCCTCTTTCCCGAGTATAGCAGTGAGAAATGTATTACACTTTCAGGAAGTCGCGTTTGCAGGCTGTGGAGGTGCTCAGATCTTACAGTGCTTGCTGCTTGTACATATGCCACGGCTGGCATGTGGCAGTCAGAAGACAGCTCTATGACAATGTGGCTTCCAGGGATCGAACTTCTACCCTCCGTCCCATCTCCAGGGCCGGAGACGAGCACGAGGACCAGCCGTCACCAACAGGGGGCGCCGCCACCGCCCCGAAGGGCGCCCACCCGCGGAGTCTCGCACGCTAGGCCTCCCAGCGCGCCTGCGCCGAGTGTGGACTCCGGCTCGCCTTTCCCCGACGCCCGGCTGCCTCGGCCCGGGTGAAAACTGCGTGACACGCAGAGAGCGTAGCGGCCATCTTCGTCTTCTGGGCACGTCAGCTGAGCGGGTTTGGGCTGAAGAGAAGCGCTGCGCAAGCGCACCCACGACGGCCCCAGGTAACTCCCATCTGACCGGAGAGGCGTCGCCGCCGCCGCCGCCGCCGCCGGAAGTTTGGTGTTTGTGCCGCGGGCGGCGACGGTCGCGGCAGAAGCAGCTGAGTGTCTCCGGGTACCCGGATGTGAGCGCCCGCGGGCTCCGGGCGGACGCCGGCCGTGCAGCTGGGAGGTAGGTGAGCATCCCCACGGCCCTCGCCACCCTCGCCCGCCGCCCTTCCGTCGCGCCCTCGCTATCGCGCCCCGCACACCTCTTCCTCGTGGGTCCCGGCTGCTAGCACCCCAGGAACCAGCGGAAAGGCTCGCAGCCGCGGGCGCCTGAGGTGGGCGGTCGCGCGTCACCTGCCGCTGCTTGCCGGCTGTCAGAGTCGCTGAGGAGTCGGGGTCCTCGGACGGCCGGAGGTGGCTGCAGCCATGGCGACTGCCGGCAGCCTGCGCTCCGAGTTCGCAGGTAGCCGGGGCCTGGTCTCCGCCCCCGGCCTCCCGTCCTCCTTCAGTCCGTCCGTCTTTCCGCCGTCGCTCTTCAGCCTCCTGCGGCAGCGGTGCTGCGGCTCGGGCGCCTCCCGCTGACCCGGCCTGAACCCTGAGGCCCTGCAGCCTCCGGCAGGATGTGGGGGATCCTGACTCCCGCGTCTTCATCTTGGGAGGGGAGCGATGGCCCTGTTCCCCATCTCGGGAAATAATGCAACCTAGAGATGGCCGAAGCACAGGTAGGGTCCTTCGAGGACCCCATGAAGTTTTGCATCGGTGGAGAGGTGTGAGCGGAAGTGAATTGGATATTAGATTTTGATCGCGCTCGTCAGATTATAACGAGGGTTTGTTTTGCACCGGCAGAGTAGCCTGTGTCACCAGAAGTCCAAAAATCGGATCCCCACACCTCACCTCCAAATGGTGCGTTGTGCAAATGGGACGGGTATAGAATTTTGTAGGGGGTGGCGGTAGGCGAGTGACTGGGAAAGTACAGGAAGATTTAGGAAGTACTGTAGTCTTAGCAGAAACGAGTTTCTTGTGTAGCAAGAAGCAGTGGCACCATGCAGTCCCTAAATGGTATTACAAAACAACTTTTTTTTTTCTTTCCCGTTTTCAAAACTCACCATGTAGTTCAGGCTGACCTGAAACTCAGATCCATCTGCCTCTGCCTCCCTAGTGCTAGGAATAAAGGCGGTCACCACTGCACCAGGCACAAAACAGCATATTATTTGGTGAAATAATGAGATGTGACCTGATGCTCCTCTCCCAATCTAAACAATTTTTAAAAAGTAGAAATGAGGGCCGAGGGGATGATTCAGCTGGTAAAAAAGGCTAAGCCTGACAAGCTGAGTTGGATACTTGATCACGTGGGAGGAGAGAGCTGACTCAAAGGCTCAGGTGTCTGCATGGACTGCGGATGTCGATGTCGATCTTAGTGTATAGCTTAACATGAGCAAGGGCTCTAGGACCAGAAATGAGAAACTTGGTGAAACGCAGTTTCAGTTGTGCTGGTCAAGGTTTCAGTGAACCGAAGATGTATTTCACTTTTGTGATTGCATTTTACATAGGGTACTAACTCTAATGAATTTTTTTTTAAGTTGAAAAAACTTTAAAATTCCCACTGAGACTATCATGAACAAAACAAAACAAAACTAAATGAAACTGCTAAATTTGGAAACTCTTAATTCAAATCTTTATCATCTGAGGAAACGAGGAAGTTAGTAGTAGTAGACACGCTGTGCGTGTGTGTGTGTGTGTGTGTGTGTGTGTTTTTCCATACAGGGTTTCTCTGTGTAACAGCTTTGGTAGTCCTGGAGCTCATCACTCTCTAGACCAGGCTGTCCTCAGAGAGATCTGCCTGTGTCTGCCTCCAGAGTGCAGGGATTAAAGGCGTGTGCCGCCATACCTAGCAATATACATTTTTAATGAACAAAAATTTAAAAGTTGCTGATTAGTATGTTATAGTTATTTAACTTTTAATAACTTTAATAATAGTTATTTAACTTTTAATAACTATTTATAGTTATTTATACTTCACAGAAAGGATACTATGATGAATATCATTAACTCCCTTTGTGGGATGGTCTTTGTTGACTTGGTAATTCTTCAACACACAGAGTTGATTGTTATTTGTCCTATAAATGAAAGTGACTAGCGCTGTATAATTCAAAATAATGTATTTTATAATAGTTGATTTTTTTCTATGACTTTTATGACGTTTGTCCTTCTTAGAGTTCTCTGAATAACCTCAACTGTTGGTAATGAACTTAGATGATAGAAACCCATATCAGTAAAATTATTAGAATTCTGTTAACCCTTTTGAAGCTTAGACTTTTTAATGTGTCTACATGCATCAGTGAAAATTCTTTGGCTTTGTATTTACAGAAATTTTGTTTATTACTGTAATTCTAGTTAGTAATGAAGCATTATTCTCTGTCATTTTTGCTTTTTTACTCTTTGGCAGTTTGATTTTTATAATAAATCTCAATCATTTTCGCCTCTCATTCTCCCTCTCTCCCATTGGCAGTCTTCTCAGAATCCCTACTACTTTTATGTCTCTCTGTGTGTGTGGCCTCCATGAGTTTCATTATAGTTCTTTGACTGAGAATGGGGTGGGAATTTATTCACTGGAGCAAGGGCAATTTAGAGTACTGTGGGTCTTTTCTGTTTGGGAATAGGGTGATATGAATTTTTGATTTATTCTTTTCCTGTAGGAGTAAATAAAAAGACATTGTTATTTTAATGTAGTGGCTCTCTCCCTTAGCTCCTGCAGCTCAGGCTAAACACCCACTGTGCTCTCCCTCCTCCCTACTGCCTTTTGGAGGGAGAGGATCTCACCACATAGCCCTCTGAGATTAAAGGTGTGAAGCACCACACCTAACCTTTTTTCTTTTTTTCTCTTCCTCCTCTTTCATAGGTTCTTGCTCTGTAACCCAGGCCTCCCAACTGCTGCGATTACAGGTGTGTATCATCATTTGTGGCTAATGTTCTTGTTCTCAAATTTCAGAATTCATTTGTCCTCCTAAAGATCATGTAGGATTCTGTCTTAGGGTTTCTACTGCTGTGAAGGGACACCAGAGGTTTAGTTAATTATCATCATGGCAGGACATGGCCCATGCTGTTCTGGTAGCCACTGGTGCTGGAGAAGGAGCCAAGAGTCTTGACCCATAAGCATCAGGAAGTGGTCTGAGACACTGAGCATGGCTTGAGCATATATGAGACCTCAAATCCCACCTCCATAGTGACACACTTCCTCCAACAAGGCCATACCTACTTCAACAAAGCTACACCTATTAGTGCCACTCCCTTTGAGTTTATGGGGCAACAAATTACCACAGATTCTAAATAGCTTTTTGTTTGTCTTCATTTGTTTTGTTTTGTTTTTCTGATACAGGGTTTCTCTGTATAGCTCTGACTGTCCTGAAATTGCTCTTGAGTAGATCAGGCTGACCTCAAACGTCTGAGATTCGCCTGTCTCTGGCTCCTGAGTGCTGGGATTAAAAGGGCAGTTGCCACTGCCCAGCTCTTATGTAGGATTAAGAAGCTTTTGATGATATTGTTATATATGTTATAGTTATTGTGTTATAAATAATCATCTTCAAATATATCAATGCCTGAATTAAAAGTTAACTAATATAAAGTGCTGGAGAGATGACTCAGTGATTAAGAACACTTTCTTACTCTTTTAGAGAACCTAGGTTCAGTTCCCACTGTCCACATGGTAGTTTACAGTCATTCCTAATTCTAATTACAGGGGATCTGTTACCCTCTTTTGACCTTCATAGACACATACATATGGTGGGCAAACATACATACAGGCAAAACACTCATACATATCCAGTAAGTAAATCTAAAAATAGATAATATAAGTAGCATCTTTAATGATACATAACAATATGCCAAATTAGCTTGCCAAAGAAGGTAGTTGTATTACATTTTGTAATTTAGTGTTTGGCTTAATAGAATACAACTGGATTGTTTTATGAGCTCTATCAGTTGCTGTTTTCTGGTCAAAGTACACGAAGAAAAAATTCCAACTTCATAGTACTATGTTGAGAGGGAAATTTAATAATTTTTAGAAGTGGTGGTGGTGCACGCCTTTAATCCCAGCACTCAGGAGGCAGAGGAGGCGAATCTCTGTAAATTCCAAGCCATCCTGGTCTACAAGAGCTAGCTCCAGGGCAGGCTCCAAAGGCACAGAGAAACCTTGTCTCGAAAAACCAAAAAAAAAAAACCAAAAAAAAAAATTAGATAATTGTGATTGTCTAACAAATCAGTAAGTGAGTACTACTCTGCCTATACTCAATTGTAAAATCATTGGTCTCTTTTTATCTTTACCTTTTTTTTTTTTTGGAGTGAGGTGGTGTCAAGCTGGCTTGTCCTTGAACTCTTAGGCTCAAAGGGATCCTTTTGTCTCAGCTTCCTTGAGTAGTTGGAACTATAGGGAACCCTGCAATTTTTTGTCTTTTTATTTTGTGCTTGGGATGGAACCTAAGACCTGATACGTGCCAGGCAAATGATTTTCTATTGAGTTGCATCTCTAGAACAGTGTATTTTCTCTGTGTAGTGTGTATAACATGTTGATTTATAGTCATCTTTTTGTTGTTTTGTTTTTGAAGGTAGGGTTTCTCTATGTAATAGCTCTGGCTCACCTAGAACTCACTTTGTCGAAAGTGCTAGACTTGACCTCACAGAGGTCCACCTGCCCCTGCCTCCCAGGGTTTAAAGGTGTGCACCATCACTGTTCAGGAATTTGTAGCATCTTAAAAATGTATATTTAGCTGGGCAGTGGTGGTGCACACCTTTATTTCCAAAACTCAGGAGGCAGAGACAGATGGATCTCTGAGTTCGAGGTCAGTCTGGTCTACAAGAGTGAGTTGCAGGACAAGCTCCAAGCTATAGAGAAACTCTGTCTCAAAAAACAAAACAAAAAAAACCAAAAAAACAAAAAAATTAACAGTTTATGTACCTACTGTTTTTAAAGGCTGTCAAAATTCTATCTTGGAAACCAGGTGTGATACACATTTGTAATCTTCACACTTGGGAGGTGGAGTTCAGTCTGGGTTACATAGCAACCCCATCTCAAAAGTCTGACTTGACTTTTTTTGTTGCTTTTCTTGAGTATTTTAGAACTGTTTTGAATATTTTTGCTTACATAAATGCTTCTTTTGTTCTTGTGGTTAACTTTTTATGAGGTACTAAATTCTTGATCCTCATGTGTTGTAGGAGGCCACTTGTTTGTTCCCGACTGCTCAGCCCCAAAATAATCACACAGAAACTGTATTAATTAAATGACTGCTTAGCCTATTAGCTCTAGCTTCTTATTGGCTAGCTCTCACGTCTTAATTCAACCCATTTTTTTAAATCTATATTACCACGAGGTTGTGACTTACCGGCCAGGTTCCTACTTGTCTGTTCCCAGGGGCAGCTACATGGTGTATCTATGACTCCGCCTTCTTTCTCCCAGTATTCAGTTTAGTTTTCCCCACCTACCTCTATTCTGCCCTGCGCAGGCTCAGGACAGTTTCTTTATTAACAATAGTGTTCACAGCATACAGAGGTGAATCCCACATCACTCATGAATGGGTGGAGAAAGGGCATGGTATCATAATTGGCTGATAATTGTTTAAACTGACATTATGATATCAGTTCTGTGAATACAACTTAGTGGTAGTGTTTGCCTACCCACGTTTTTGTTTTTTTGTTATTAGAGGTGTGTGCATGATGTGTATGTAGGTATGGAGTCAGTTTCTTCCACTTTTATGTGGGTTTCAGGTACCCCGACTTGTGACAAATATCTCTACTTGCTGAACCATCTAGCCAGCCCTTGCCAGGCATTTTTTTGAACATGAGAGAAACTTAAGTTACCTTAAATTATGGGAGTTAATTGGAATGTTACACAAAAAAACGAAGAGATGACTGCAGAGTGAGAGCTTGTAAGGGAAAAGAACAGAAACTACTTAACATTAGGATTTATCAGAAAACACACCAAGCCCTGTAAACCTAAAAGTAGTTCAGAACTCACATAGTTGTGGAGTACCACAGTATATCTCTGGGAATTGGTTTATCTTACTTCAATTCCTTGGTAAGTGTTCTGTAACTGCTAATCTTGTGTGTCTCAACTAGGTGAATTTGCCTTTTGGAACACTTGGCAGTATCTGGAGGTATTTTGTCAATGTTGGGGAAAAGGGTGCTATTGACTTCTAGTGGGTATAGGCCATGAATACTGCTTCTAAACATTTTCTGTTCACACAGGCAGCTCTTCATTACACGTCCTTTATCTGCTCATTTAATAGTGATGAAGTTGATAAACCCTGCATTATTATTGACTATCTAATGACTGCTCTGGTGTCAGAAACCCACTCTTAAATTTGTTTTGTTTATTTGTATGTGTGTAATGTATGTGGAAGAGGACAAGGTATGGGAGTCAGTGCTCTTCTTCCACCATTTGGGTTCTGGGGATTGAAATAGGGTGATCAGGCCTGGCAGCAGCACCTTTGCCCTCTTGAGCCACATCACTGGCCTCTGGAACTCACTCTAGGATAGGCAGGTGTGCACTATGGTTAACTTTATGAGCTGCTTAAGACCTTTGGTTTTTTAAAAGTGGGTGATTGTGGGCTATAAAGACTTTAAAAAAAATCACACAGTTCTGGGGATTGGACACAGATGTGTCTTTGGAGGAATACCTGTTAACCTAGAACCAAAGAGACTTGAAGGAAAGGAATGGGTTGAAGAACTAGATTAGTTTGTTTCTGTTTTAAAATTTTTGTGGGTGTTTTTGCCTGTATGTGTGTTTTGCGTGTATGTGTGTGCACCTTGGAGGCAAGTTTCCTAATTGGTAGACTCACCTTTAGCTGTGGTCTCTCCTTACCTGCCTTCAGCTGTGGTCTCTTCCCTGTTTCAGCGTTTTGTCTCAAAATAGCAACAGTGACCTTTTACATTTTAAATCAAGTTCTATAGTTTCTTGCTCAACTCCTCCCCCTTACCCTGAGGAAACAGGGTGTGTGGTGGCACACACCTGTAATTCTAACACTGAAAAAGGTGAGGGAGGAACATGAAGAATACAAATCCCATGTATACATTTGTCAGAAATAAAAGACTCCAGCATTGAGACACTAAGGCAGGGGGATTTGACAAATTTGAAACTAGCCTGGAATATTTAGTTTATAAAGTTACTTAAATTTTAACTGTATGCATGTTTTGCTCCCATGTATGTCTTTGTACCAAATGTGTCCCATGTGCCTTCTGAGGCTAAAAGAGAAGGTATCCAATTCCCTGGAACTAGAGTTAAAGGTGGTTGTGTGCTGGAGTCCAGCTCCAGTGGATTTCAGGCCCCAAAGAGGAGGTGTGGAGTAGGCAAACGGAAGAAGGAAACTGACTCGATCTGAGGGTCAGATAAGTTGGGGTGGCTGCTGCTTTATTGAAAAAAAGCTACACCTTTTATACTCTATAATTGCACAAAGGATCAGAAAGGGGGATTGTGAGCTGGGATGGGGCTTGTAAGCAGCCACCTAGGAAGCTAACATCTACCCTGACACAATCATTTTAATGAGGGGTCATAAGTTCCTCTTGCCAGAGATAAGGCAAGCAGCAATTTACTTCAAGCTCCTGAGGAAATGGGGCAATTGTTTAAATGCCTGACCTTGCAAAAAGGACTCTCTTCAGGGGACCAGGCACTCCATTATAGAATATTGCATTTTTTATATGGTTTAGTTTATCTAAATAGCTAAAGTGAGCAAAGATGAAGCTAGAGAAGTATTGCTGTGAACCTGAGTAGACCTTTTGAATTTATAAATCTTGATTATCAAGTATATCTTATTTAGCAAATATACCTTATTTGTCAAGCATGTGTTACCTATCTACATTTTCTAGCAGTTTTATCATGCGTACCACTATGGCTTGGAATTTTTTTCCAAGGAATTATTTTGTTTAAAGAGGCTGTCATTGTATATATCCTCATCCTCTACTGAAACCTCCACAAAATTTCCCAAAGGAAAAGGCAGAAGGGAAACTCCCATAACACTTGTTAATCTTTTTTAAGAATGGTGGTGGGGGACCAGTCCCATGAGGGCAGCAGTCTCACGAGGGGCCGCAATAGGTCACCCCAGGTCACAGTGGGGTAGCGACGGGTCCCCAGAGGCCTTGGTGGGTAGGAGACCATGACAGGTGAGAGACAGACAGATACACCATGCAGAGAGAGAGTTTGGGTATAGAGTTTATTTAGTGGGTTATGAAAGTGAAAGGGAAGGTGTAATGGAAAAATTAAAAATGCTGCAGGATCCCCGTTGGCAGTAGGCAGCAGAAATTCTGTAGGTCCCCAAGAGGTGGTAGCGAGCCCTGAGAGCAGCCAGTCCCAGCCAGTCCCAGGCAGAGGTCCCCGAGCAGTGGCTGGTCCCAGGCAGGGAGACACCTGGCAGGCAGGCAAGAGACAGAGACATGGATAGACATGACAGGCAGAGTGAGGTTGAATATTTATTCAGGGGGTTATGGAGGGGAAGGAAAAGGGGAAAAGGCGCGCGGGGGTGGGGGAGTGCAGGGAGAGAGGCAGAAGCTGTCTCTTCGAGAGGAAGCCGGAAAAAGAGAGAGATCTTGGGGCCGGAAGCTGAAAATCAGCCTGCCTCAGCGGATGGCAGAGGGAGTGGGCGTGGCTTGCCTCTTAAAGAGACAGAACAATCATTACAGAAGGGAAGAAAGGGAGAGGGCGAGAAGGGGAGAGAGGGGGTAGAAGAGAGAAGGGAGAGAGAGAGAGAGAAAGAGAGTCAGTATCCACCCCTTCAGAAGAGGAACAAAAAGAGAGCACAGGCTGCCTGGCGGAAGGGGAGAGTTGGGAGTGGGAAGGGCTTTCTTAAAGGGACAGGGTACCCAGGTGACAGTCCAACACATCATAACAACACTTAGTGAGAATTATTGAAAATGAAAGTAAGAGGGTGTTGGAGAACCGTCATTGGCAGTATCAAGATGCCGGAACTTAGTCAGCAGCAGTGGTTGTCTTGCTGAGATTTCAACCCAAGTCTTCTGTAATTGGTTTTGTACCTTGATAGCAGTAAGCCAGATCAAGCTGAATTGAAAAAAGTAAAAGAACGGGTTTATTTTAAACAAAGCAACCCCCAGGCGAGTTCTTCAGCCCCCAGAGATTGAGGCAGGAGAAGCAGCAGGAAAAGTAACAACTAAAAAGGGAGCTTAAATTCCCTGTAGGTAAGATGACGTGTTCTCTATAAGCTGGGTTTGTACCCAAGAATGGTATGCTTTAGGTGGGACCTTCATGGGAGGAGCCACACAGCAGCTGTTGGGAATGCAGAACTGGGCTTTTTGTAGCCATTTCTTTGTTGGAGATTTTCTGAGAGGGCGGGGTTTAGAGAGATATGGGATTTTCTGGATCAAGCAGGAGTAGCTGGAGGTTACAGCTGAACACTCTGGTAGAGCAAGTGCTCCCTCTTTAGCCTCATAGCCTTGAGTATTGAGTTCAAAGCCAGCTGTATTTATACAACAAAGTTCAGTCAATGTTACATTGAAAGATCCAGGCTCGGATAACTGAGATGGCTTTTGCCTGGCATACCTCTAGCCTGTTTGAGCCTAGGAAACAACATAATAGAAGGAGAGAACTACTCCCATAAGCTAACCTTTAATCACCACATGTGTACTGTGGCAGACATGTGTAAATGTGTGTGCACATATACAAATGTAATAAAATTTTTTTGTAGGGTATGGAGGCACATTACCAGCATTCCAGATGTATCTTTTTGAGTTCAAGACCAGCCTGGCCTACATTCCAGGACAGCTGGGCAGCGGTGATACACACTTTTTTTTTTTAATTGATGTTTATTGAGCTCTACATTTTTCTCTGCTCCCTTCCCTGCCTCTTCCCTCCTCCCTTCAGTCCTCCCCGTAGATCCCCATGCTCCCAATTTACTCAGGAGATCTTGTCTTTTTCTATTTCCCATGTAGATTAGATCTATGTATGTCTCTCAGTGTCCTCATTGTTGTCTAAGTTCTCTGGGATTGTGGTTTGTAGGCTGGCTTTCTTTGCTTTATGTTTAAAAACCACCTATGAGTGAGTACATGTGATAATTGTCTTTCTGTGTCTGAGTTACTTCACTCAAAATAATGTTTTCAAGCTTCACCCATTTTCCTGCAAAATTCAAGCTGTTGTTATTTTTTCCTGCTATGTAGTACTCCATTGTGTAAATGTACCACATCTTTATCCATTCTTTGATCGAGGGACATTTAGGTTGTTTCCAGGTTCTGGCTATGACAAACAATGCTGCTATGAACATAGCTGAGCACAGTCCTTGTGGCATGATTGAGCATCCTTTGGATTTATACCTAAAAGTGATATTAGTGGGTCTTGAGGAAGGTTGTTTCCTAATTTTCTGAGAAATCACCACACTGACATCCAAAGGGGTTGTCCCAGATTGCATTCTCACCAGCAATGCAGAAGTGTTCCCTTTTCCCCACAACCTCTCCAACATAAGTTGTCATCAGTGTTTTTAATCTTGACCATTCTTACAGGTGTAAGATGGAATCTCAAAGTTGTTTTGATTTGCATTTTCCTGATGACTAAGGATGTTGAACATTTCCTTAAGTGTCTTTCAGCCATTTTAGATTCCTCTGTTGAGAGTTCTCTGTTTAGGTCTGTACTCCATTTTTTTTATTGGATTATGTTAACCTTTGGTGTCCAATTTCTTGAGTTCTTTGTATATTTTGGAGATCAGACCTCTGTCTGATGTGGGGTTAGTGAAGATCTTTTCCAATTCTGTAGGCTGTAGTTTTGTCTTGTTGACTGTGTCCTTTGCTTTACAGAAGCTTTTCAGTTTCAGGTGTTGCCATTTATTAATTGTTTCTCTCAGTGTCTGTGCTTCTGGGGTTCTATTTAGGAAGTGGTTCCCTGTGCCAATGCGTTCAAGTGTACGTCCCACTTTCTCTTCTATAAGGTTCTGTGTGGCTGGCTTTATGTTGATGTCTTTGATCCATTTGGACTTGAGTCTTGTGCATGGTGATAGATATGGGTTTATTTTCATATTTCTGCATGTTGATATCCAGTTATGCCAGCACCACTTGTTAATTATGCTTTATTTTTTCCATTTGATATTTTTTCTTCTTTATCAAAAATCAGGTGTTTGAAGATGTGTGGATTGACATGTGTGTCTTCTGTTCGTCCTCCCGTCTTTCTTATGCCCACACCAGCCTGTTCTCAGTACTGTAGCTCTGGAGTAGAGTTTGAAGTCAGGGACTGTGATGTCTCCAGAAGTTCTTTTTTGTACAGGATTGTTTTGACAGCCTTTGTTTTTTTACTTCTTTGAATATTTAATTTATAGACCGTTTTTGACACTGCCAGGTCTCATTTGTGGCCTATTTCTCTTATTACAAGGATTTGCTTTTATTAGTTCAGTGTAGGGACTGCCAGGTCCTATTTCTCCACAGATAGCACTTGTGTTCTTTAAAGAGTAAAATATATAGGAACCTCTTTTTAGCTGTTTCAAGGAGATATAGAAACATGTCTTGAAGTTAGAATCTCTTCTAATGAAGTGATTGATTTTTTTTTTCCAATGTGACTTGATCTGAAACCTGTCTCAGAGAGATCATCTATGTAGTCCAGACATTTCATTTATATACACAGATAGGCAAGTGAATCATCTACACTTACATATTAAGTCAGTGGCAGAAGACAGCCAGAATCAGCCTGACATATAAACCAAGGCTTTGTGCTGCTTCATTTTTCCCACGCCTTAAGAGGAAGGCAGCAAGGTTAGAGTGCAAAAAAAAGGAGGGGTCCTGGATGTGGGCTAGTGTTGGAGTGCTTGTCTGATATGCACAAGGTCCTGGGTTCAATTGCCAGCACCAGAGGTAGAGAGATGGCTTGGTGATGAAGACTGCCATTTGGATCCCAGTACCCTAACAAAAGCTGGACCTAGTCCTACACACGCCTGTGGCCCCAGAACTGAAGGACTGAAGGCAGGATAACTGCTTGGACTTTCTAGCTGCCGGTCTAAGAAATGGAGAGAAAGAGAAAGAAAGGCAGGAAGAGACCCTGCCTCAAAGGAACAAAGTGAGGAGTGACAGAGGAATAATGGATACCCAACATGTCCCTCTGGCCTCTGTGAGTGTGCACAGGTGCACAGCTCCACACCACAGGAAAAATGAGAGTGGGGGGATAAAAACAGGCTGCAAAGATGAGACGAGTCTCTCACAGTGAACTGAACATGAGAAAAAGAAAGTACAGATTGGAAGGGTTATTCGCTCCAGACATACCACTAATAATCTAATTGTCACCATCAGATACTGATTACCCCTAGGAACCAGTCAGAATTTCTGTCTGTCTTGTTACATGTCACAGTGATTCAAGTAGCTGGAAAGAGAGGTAGAAAGGAAAACAAAAGCCAAAGTAGGACCAGAATAGGGTGAGGAGACTGAGTACACTCAGTGGGACAGTCTACCTGGTAAATGTTCCTGGGGTTGAAATAGGGAGTGAAACCTCCAGGTAGGGAGTTGATGATTGGGAAACCCTCAGTACAAGGGAAGAAGAACGACATCTAGCAGTGTTAAGGACCAGTAGGGGCTGGGTGTGGCGCACACCTTTAATCCCAGCACTCAGGAAGCTGAGGCAGAGGCAGGCAGATCTCCGAGTATGAGACCAGCCTGGTCTACAAAGTGAGTTCCAGGCCTGTCAGGGATACACAGTCTCAAAAGACTAACAAAACAGAACAAGCTTTATAACTGCCAAGTATTTCCTGACCTATCTCAGTGGTTTGAGGACATCACAGGGTAGTTGTTGTCGTTATTTTGTTTTTGCTAGTGTGTCGTCTCAGGCATAGAGGTACCTATAATGGAATCTCCTCTGCAGTTCAGTTATAGAAGTATTTGGCTAAGTCAGACAACTATCCAACTAGAGTATTCCTTCAAGATATTCCCAAGTCTACTCTTGGCTCAAAGAAGTTCTCAAACTTTGAATCTTGTCTAGTGTTCCAGCTGTCAGCCTGCCTATGAACGGCTTCCTATATGTGGGAGGACTGTGCCCTTCCCACTGAGCCCTCCCTGCACTTCTGTTTATCACAGAATCACATCGATCTGCTTGTAGGACAGAGCTGGAAGATGTCACCCCGTATCTCCCTACTTGAGAGTTCACTCCAAGCCTTGATTCTTGGCTGCAAGGGAAGCATTCTGCGGGCTCCTTCTAGTGTCTTCCTTATTTGGATTTCCTGAGGACCAAGTGAGGCCAGGAATTCTCAGGTTCCTGAAAGATGCAATTGATCCTGGTCCTTTTGAGATCAGTGCAGTCGGCATTAGGATAACTAGATGACCTTTAGTGTCCTTTTGGTCTCAAAAATCAGTCTGATTTTCTTTTTAATTTGGAACTAGAAACAACTGGGGTGAACTGGACTTGATGTCATAGTTCACTCAGCTTGTTCAAATTGTCTGAATTCTTTTACCAAGTTATTTTTAATTCCCAGGCATAATAGACAGCTAAAATGCTTTAAGATAATTATAATTCATTATCTTGATAATTAATCTTGATATTCATTAATGCTTGTGTTGTTTTTTGGGACAGTATCTCATTATGTAGCCTTGGCTGACCTGGAATGCAATATACAGAGGAGGCTGGTCTTGAACTCTCATAAGTACACCTACGACTTCCTCCTATCATTAATGCTTTTTTAAATGCTGCCAAATTCTTTCATAGCTTCTGTCTGCACAGTGTTCACAAGGGGATACTGACTCTGCTTTTGGGAGCTAGCAAAGTAAGAAGGTAAATAAATTTTTCCTATTTAGAAATTTAGTGTTCCTAAGGGTGTAAAACAGTGTCTACTACATCAGTTCTGAGTCCCTGGGAAGTAGTAGACATCCCTGGCTGTCCTGGAAGTTGTTCTGCAGCCCAGGCTGGCCTCAAACTCACAGAGAGCTGCCTTTCTCATTCCTTAATAGATAGTACATCCAGGAAGTTGAAAAAATTCTTTTGGTATTTCTGTGTCTAGGAATGTCTATGAGAAAAGGATGTTTTGACTTTCCTTTTTCTTGCTCTGCACACAGTCCACTAGTATGAGTTTGTGTTCCTTAGCTCAGAGCACTATAGATTGGATTACCCAGCTACCCTTGCTCTGTGTAGTAGAAATACCTTTTCAGGCTGGGGACATGGAGGAGATGAGCTGGATTCCTCCCTCCTCCTGTTGCCAGGTCTCTCTGCATTAGCACTTTATCTGCTCAGCGTTTCTGACTGTACTGGGCTTATTTGTGACACTGATGTATCAATAAACTGGAATCTTTCCCTCGGGGACAAAAAAGAAACAGTCTTGAAACCCATCCCAATAATTTATTATTATTATTATTATTATTATGAGACAGGTTTCCTCTGTGTCGTCCTGACTGACCTTGAACTTGAATCTGCCTGCCCCTGCCTCCCAAGTACTGGGATTAAAGATGTGTGTCACCATACCCATCTGGATTTTCTTTTTAAAATAGTTCTTTATCTTTTTCTTTTCTCTTCTCTTTTTTCTTTTTTTATTTTTTACTATCCCTGACTGATCTGGAACTACTATGTAGACCAGCTGGCCTGGAACTCATGGAGATCTGATTACCTCTGCCTTCCAAGTTTTGGGATTAAAGGTGTGTGCCAACATGCTTAGCCTAAAAATTAATTTTTTTTGTTATTATTGTTGCGTTTTCAAGACAGCTTTTCTCTTTGTAGCCTTGAGTGTCCTGGAACTCACTCTGTAGACCAGGATGGCCTCAAACTTACAGAGATCTGCTTGCCTCTGGCTCCTGAATGCTGGGATTAAAGGCATGTACCATAACTGCCCAGCAAAATTAAGTTTCTTAATGTACATGTTAAAGGAAATCATATATGCTCTTTTCCTAGTTTTCAAGTTATTCCTTTGATGTTTAATATTTACTAAATTTTCATGTGTACCAGTTAATTTTTGTTGTTTAAGAAATGTTGGTAGAGCCGGGTGGTGGTGGTGCATGCCTTTAATCCCAGCACTCGGGAGGCAGAGGCAGGTGGATCTCTGTGAGTTTGAGGCCAGCTTGGTCTGCAAGAGCTACTTCCAGGACAGGCACCAAAGCTACAGAGAAACCTTGTCTCAAAGAAAAAAAAAAGAAAGAAAGAAACTTTGGTAGAACTCAGTTTAGAATAGCTGTGACTGCTGTAATTAACATACAGGTATAGGTGGGCTTTACTTTTCCTTATGGGTTGAACTTGACCTCACTTGTAGATTAGCTCAGTTTTGTCCTTGAGTTCATTCTGAGGCCTAGGCAGAGGCAGCAGATTCCTAGTGAAGCTATTCTCACTGTGATAGAAAAGGTGTAAGAGTGCAAGCCCAGATAGGTAGATATATTCACGTTCTGTGGGCATCATTTCCAGTAACATTCTACTGGCCAATGAAAGTAAGTTAGCCAGGGCTTTGGGTTGTTGAAGTGTATTCTGTCCATAAAAATGTAAGTAACACATTCATCAGCTGGGAAGGAAAAATACACCTCTTCCATGGAGGTAGTGATTGAGGAAGAAGGTAGCAGTTCTTTTTGTTGTTTGTTTGTTTCTTAAGTATAACTTTCTACAGTTTTAGATAATAACCATATCTAGTTCTGGAATGTTCTGCATATATTGAAGAATCATCTGTAGACTGGTATTTACAGGCTACGTTTGCTTAACCTACTTTTTTAAGATTTATTTTTATTTTACACATGGATGTTTTGCCTGCATGAATGTACACAGACCATGTGTTCCTGGTGGCCTCAGGTCAGAGGAGGGTGATTTTCCTGTAGCTAGAATTTCAGATAGTTATGAAGCACTTTGTAGATGTTAGGAGCTGAGTCTTGGTTCTCTGTAAGAGCAGCAAGCACTTAACTGCTGAGCTATCTCTCCAGCCTGTTTTGACTGGCTGACTGGTCGGCTTATTGATTGATTGATTGATTGATTGACTGACAAGGTTTCACTGTGTATCCCTGTCTGTCTGGAACTACATTTGTGGATCAGGGTGGCCTGGAATTCACAGATACCCGCCTGTCTTTGCCTCTCAAGTGCTGGGCTTAAAGGCGTGTGCCACTACTGCCCAGCTTGGCAATTTTTAATAACAGTAGACTTCTAGTTTTTGAATTATGTATTTTCAATAACTTGTTTTGCTTTAGCTACAGAACTCTCTCTCTCTCTCTTTTTAAGGTTTCCAAGTATACTGAAGTAATTAGAAACATCCCTTAGAGGCGTCATCAACAAACTTGAAAAGGTAAAACAACATTTCCATTTCATTAAGGTAAGTGGCTTTTAACTTCATTAATTTTGTGTATTTTGAAATGATTAAAAGATTAGATATATTTTATATTTTTAGGGAAGTTTAAGTTTACAATTTTATTTTGTTGGACTCTAGTGTCCAAACCGAGAAGGAGTCGCCCCCAGAGACCACCTCATACACCACAGCCGATGCAAAAGCATGAGGATTTTATTAATTCTGTCATGACAGGGTCCCCCAGCATTCGGGAAGCTGAGAGACCCCGACTAGCTGGTACAGTCTACTTTTAAAGGAGAAGGCCCCATAGAAACAAGAGGGGTTGTTCCTTGACCATCATGATTGGCTTGTTCGAAAAGGGCTAATACCAATAATTGACTGGAGAACTATTGTCAGATCAGATGAGGTAAGAGGTCATTTTGACCCCGTTTCCCAGGGGACTGAATCAAAACATACGTATGTGTGTAATTGTTCAGGAACTGAATACGTGCATGTGTAGCTGTTAGGTCCTTTGTTCCCAGGGGAGGAGGGGAAGCACTGAGGCACAGAGGCTGAGAGGGTTTGGAATTGTCAGAAATGGCTTCAGAATTGTCTAAAATCTTACAATCTTTAAAATTATTTGTTTTAACTTTGTATGTATGAATGTTTTGCATATCTGAATGTGTGTATACCATGTGCTTGTTTGTTTGATCCACTTTAACTGAGGTTCCAGATCCACTGGAACTGATAGTTGTGGGTGCTGGAAATCGAACCTGGATCCTCTGGAAGAGCATATCCATTTCTGACTTGGAATTTGGTATGTGGGCTAAACTGGCTTTGATCTGAGTGCTGAGATTAAAAGCATGAATCTAACATCCAGGTTAAAATTTTTATTTTATGTTATATGGATAGGTGTTTTGCCTGTGCATATGTCTGTGCACCACTGCATTTGGAGGCCATAGGGTGTCATCAGATCCTGCAACTGGAGTTATAGATGGTTGTGAGCTTCCCTGGAGGTGCTGGAAACCTGGGTTTGGAAGGGCAGCTAGTGTTCTTAACTACAATCTCTTCTGCTCCTACTCTTTTTCATTCACTTATTCATTTATTTTTTAATCTAATTCATTTGTTTTTTAGTACATATATGAATGTGTGTGTGTGTGCCCCTGCCAGAGTATGTGAATGGAGGTCAGGAAAACCAGTTCTCTAGTTCTACCATGTAGGTTCTAGAGATCAAAGTGAGGTCAGGCCTTAGGCTTGGTATCAAATCCTGCTGACCTATCTTGTTAAATGTAATAAAACATTAAAGTAGCTGTGTAATGAAAAGTAAGCTTTTCTCAACACTGGTCTCATAGTTTGTTTTTCCAGAAATAATAACTGTTTTCTTCTGCAGTCCTACAGTTACTATGTACATAAACATGGTTCTGTGTGCTGCTTCTTTACTTAGCTGCATAATATTCACCTTATTCTTTACCTTGCTTTTTTGGTTTAATTATCGTTTTTTGGCTGTTAGAGCCTATCAGTTTTAGTTTATTTGTTGAACACCTTTATCAGATTATAATTATGATAACTTTTGCTTTTTAAAGTTAGATTTCTTAAAGATTAAATTTGATGTGTTTTAACAGACCCTTATGGAAATCAGCACCACATTCAAGATAATATTTCCATCACCCCTTAGATTACATCATTTCCTCCTTGACATTTAACCCTTGACTATAACTGATCTGCTTTCTGTCACTATAAAACTTGATTTTTATATAATTTCATGAAAAGTAGACTCTTACAATGTGTTTGTGTATAACTTCTGCTACTCAACATGGTTATGAGATTCATCCTTGTTCTTTATACCTGCATGTTCTTTTGGTTTACTGGGTAGTTTCTACTGTAGTGACATGCCACTTTTGTCTATCCCCCCATGACTTACAGGTTGTTTCCCAGGTACTTTCTTGTGGACTTAGTGAATGGAATATTTAAAAACTTCCTGCCTAAAATTCCATTAGAATAGCCAAGATTTTCTTTTTCCTTTTTTTTTCTTCAAAAAAGTTTGATAACTTTACATTTAGGTCTTTGATCAATTTGAAATTACTTTTGTGGGTTGTCTGAGGTAAGGAATGATGAAGATGTTCTTGTTTTTCCTATTTTCCTGCTTCTGCTGCTGCTTCCTATCTGTCCAGTACTAGCACCGTTTGTTGAAGACTTGTTTCCATTGATTCGTTGTGTTGAAACCTTATCCTTGTGGAGTGGCACAGGTCTGTAATTCCATCTCTTAGAAAGTTAAGGCAGGCCATTGGGGTCAGGCCGATCTAAGTGGTCTGTGAGGCCATGTCTGGTTCCATGACCCTGTAACAGCCAGGATATGAATTTATGTCTGTGGCTCCTATTACCATCAAGGTCTGAGCGGATACCTGGAGTCCATTCAGTCACCAAATACCATGTTGGTGTCTGAGGGCCATGTTGCTCCCAGTGCCGTACTGATCTGGGTGGCCTATGCTATAACCGGAGCCATGGTAATATCTGGGCCTGATCTGCTGCTGTGGGCCATGTCTGAGTCCATGGTCCTGCTGTACCTGGGGTCTATGTTTATTTCAGTTGTTTATGGCCCATGTTACCACAGAGTTCTATAGGAAGTGTCTTGCTATGGAGCTCTGACTGTCCTTGAACTCACTATGTAGAACAGGCTGCCCTTGAATTCACAGAAATTCGCCTATTTCTGCCACCTGAGTGCTGGGATTAAAGAAAACCATGCCTGGTTTTCTTTAGTGGATTTATTTATTTATTTATTTTTAAAAATTTATTCATTTTTATTTATGTACATGTAACTTTGTGAGCATATGTGCACATAATTCTTGCAGGTGCACACATAGGCCAGAGAACATTGGATCCTCTCAAACTGGACTTAAAGATAGTCATGAGCTACCTGTTGTGGGTTCTGGAAACTGAACCTGGTCCTTTGCAAGAACAGTAAGTGTTCTTAGCCATTGGGCCATTTCCCCATTGCCTTTAGTCTTTGTTGTTGTTGGTTTTTGTTTTGTTTTGTTTTTCAAGACAGGGGTTTCTCTGTGTAACAGCCTAGCTGTCCTGAAACTAGCTCTTGTAGATCAGGCTGGCTTTCAACTCACAGAGATTTACCTGCCTCTGCCTTCTGAGTGCTGGGATTCAAGGTATGTGCCACCACTACTAGACTAGTCCTTTAGTCTTAATATCCTGTTTCTGTTTGTTTATTATTTGAGGCAGGGATACCTGTAGCCTAAGGATGGTCTTGAAATTCTGATCAACACGCCTTTATTTCCAACTGCTGGGATTATAGACTTATACCCTTACACCCGACTGTGTGAGGGGCTGGAGAATCAAAGTCCTGTGGGATTTTGTGCATTATAGGCAGTCACTCTACCAAGTGCGCTACATTTCCAGCTCTTAATATCTTTTTTTACTACTGTTTGCTATTTCAGTATTGTTCATTTAGTTCATAGATTTTCTTCTTTACCTACTAAATGTTTTAAATTAATTCAGCTTTACTTATATATCTCACTTTTCTGCCTTTATATGTGTAGTTTCTCCTCATACAATTTTACTTTGTTAGTTTCATACATTTAATATTTATATTGTGAATTGTAATTTGTATTTTAAAACTTTTTTTTTCACAGTATATAATAGATGTATACTGTTCCAATGAAATTGAATGCTGTGTGTGAAATGAGCTTTGGTAAATATTAGACTAATTTGATGAGAGTTTAGTTGATGATTAGATCTTTATCTTTTTAAGCACTTTAAGTAAGTTGTTTTGTTTTTTGTTTTTAGGCGCTGTGTAATGTGTTAAGAAGTTATAAGGAATGGTTTTATCAGATTATCTTGAGTTATGGTGGCTGAAACATCAGTTCTGTCTTGTGGGAAAAGAACTGTAAGTGAATCTCGAGATAAATTAATTTTTAAGTATTCTATATTTTCAATAAGATAAGTTACTATTGAAGAATATATTTGAGAGGGATTAGAGAAATGACTCAGTGGTTTAAAATAGTTGTTGCTCTTGCAGAGGATCTGGGTTCTATGCCTTGCACCCACATGTTGACTCATAGCCATCCAGATATTGATACCTCCTGTTCTAGAAGATCCATTGTCCCTTTCTGACCTACGGGCACCAAGTATGCATGTGGCACACTTATATTCAGGCAAAATATGTATACACTTAAAATAAGTCTAAAAACATGCAAAAAATATTTTGAAGACTTCACTGTGTTATTCTAAGGAATATAGTCTAAAAGAAGGAGTTAAATTTTATTTAAATTGGGGTGTTTTTCTGCATAGTATTATCATTGACCTGCTTCTTGGATTATATAGAGACTTAATGTTTATTTTTTATTTTTTCAGAAATGGCAGCACAAAAGGAAATCTATATTAATAGAGTACTTTACTAAACGAAGGAGATTAAATAGAAGCCAGAAACCAACAAACTTGGCAAACAAGGAAAGAAGCTTGTTAGCCATAAGACATGTTACAAATGTATCAGCGTCCAGTAGCTGTAGCCTTCAGAAGAAAAAAGTTGTCAGAAATTTTGTCAAAGCAGACAGGTCAGTGATAAATAATTCCTAGTAATAGGGTTAGGCCTGAAACTAAAATAATTAGAACAAATTGGATCTGAATGAAGTTTATTTTAATAAAAAATAAAAACTTCTGAAAATAATAAATTAGAATTAATTTGTTCAGCGTTCCATTTCCCTGTTCAACAGAGAACAAATATCTTTCACCTTTCTTGCCAGCTTTTCTCATATCTTAGGAATTTCAGAGAGCAACCTTACTTGAAACACCTGGTATTTCTGTTGGAAATGTACATCAGTATAAGTTAAAGTCGATATTTAAGATCTGCTCTTTAGTAATAGTACTAAATTCCTAAGTACTTAGATCTGCACCTACCTGGACACAGTTCTCAAAAAGGCCTCAGAAAGGAAGACATTACTCAGGAATAATGTCCATTCAGGAGAAATCAAAAGAAAATTCCTCCAAAGTTACTAAAGAAATTGAAGATGAGAATTTAGAACTAGAAATTGAAGGTTCTCAAAACAGTCTAGTAAAGAAACCAGGTTCCAAGGAAGCTGTCAAGGCACTGGTTAGATCTTCCAACAAGAGTAAAGTAAATCAACCTGAATTGGGAACACGAATGAGTACAAGGTCAGCATCCGCAGCTGATAAAAACACGACTAAATCCATTAATAAAAATATGGTAATTGTGAAGGGACAATCACAAGAATCTACAAAAAAGAGGAGATTATGTCAAGAAAAATTAGCACTTGGAACTGTCAAAGGAAATGAACAACTCACCCGGAGATCACAAAGACTGCAGCAGTTAACAGAGTGGTCAACCAGGTCTTTGCGCAGTACAGGGGTTCAGAGGCACACGCAAGCAGGGAAACAGACTTTGCGACCAGCAAGAAGAGAGCAGTGCAACAACAGCACTCAGAATAGATCTGATAAAGTCATAGCAAGTCAGAAGCGTGTGAAAAGAAAAGGGCTGGAAATAGAGTCTGATTGTAAGGAGGACATAAATTCAGTTACGAATGAAGTAATACATTCTCCCAAAGGAAAGAAGCGCAAAGTACAGCCTCAGACAGCTTATACTTGTAGTTCTCAGTGCATCCAAGTGTCTGAAAAGTGTTGCCAAAAGACTGTTAGAAAAGAAGAATCAAAACCTGTGCCTGTAACTTCAGAGGTTAGAAAATTCAAAGCAGCTACTTCAGAGGTCTCTAAAAAGAATGAACCGAGGAAATCAGCTCACACACAAGTGAATACTAGCACAAAAGTCCCTGATATTCCACAACCATTAGTGCCTGAACAAAGTATTGATCATGAATTGGAGCAAGCTGGAAAGAATAAACGAGGTAGCATTCTCCAACTTTGTGAAGAAATTGCTGGTGAAATTGAATCAGATACTGTGGAGGTAAAAAAGGAATCGTCACACATGGAAAGGATAAATGAGGAGAAGCCTACAGAAGTCACATCGGAAGGGGCTGATATTGAAAGACAAATGCTCCCTCAGAAAGAAACAAACCAGAACATGCAGTGTAACCGTTTCTTTCCCAGTAGGAAAACAAAGCCTGTGAAATGCATACTAAATGGAATAAATAGCTCAACGAAGAGGAACTCCAACTGGACTAAAATTAAACTCTCAAAATTTAACTCTGTGCAGCACCATAAGTTGGACTCTCAAGTATCTCCTACATTGGGCTTACTACGAACTGGTTTTTCACCAGCAGTCTTAGAAATGCCTCACTCAGTGTCTCAGAATAGGTTCTTAGATATGAAACCACATAGTAATGTAACTTGCCAACAGGATAAAATGGAAGGAAGGAAATCTGAAGAAGTTAAAATTAATAATATCGCAATTGAAATTAATAAAGCCATGAAGAGGGCTCCTGGAAATTGTCATTTGGATAATCATATTAAACCCTCTCCTGATTCACCATTGGATAATCAGATGAAACATTCTTGTGAGTCAGCACCAAATAAGGTAATCATCTTTATTGTGTGCAGTAGAGGTGCCAAATTCTATTAATAAATATTTGAAACATTTTTATATCAAGAATTGATAAAGTTGTTAGCCCAGTCTTAGAGTTATGGAATGGAGCTCTCAGAATGTTCTACCTTTGTGTGTATGATTCTTAAGTTTCCTTGTTACCATTTCTATTTTATGGAGATCATAACTAGAAATATAGCTTTTAATTTTATCAAACAGAAGTAGTCCCTTTTTAAGGAAAAATTAACTTTAAAACAGAAAGCATATGTCTTAGTACTTTAAAATCTAGAACTTATAACTTGTACCCATTTCTGAGATATTAAGATTTTGGGTTGAAGCCAGGCGGTGGTGACGCACAACTTTAATCACAACACTTTTAGGAGGCAGAAGCAGGCAGATTTCTGTGAGTTCGAGGCCAGCCTGGTCTACAAGAGCTAGTTCCAGGACAGGTTTCAAAGCCACAGAGAAACCCTGTCTTGAAAAACCAAAAAAAAAAAAAAAAAAGGGGTTGGAGACATAGTTCAGCAGTAGCCTAGCATGTGTGAGCCCCCTCCCCCCAAAAGCCCTAAAATTTATTTCAACTGTGGTAAGGCAAGCTCTGTTTTATCTGAAGAAATGTAAAAGATAAATTTAAATGTCTTTAAAAGAATATCTTTGTGTTGATTTGTTCTTTTTTGTTGTTGTTTGGTGTTGGTGTTTTTTGTCCTGCCCCCCCACCCCCCCCAACAGGATTTCACTGTAGCTTTGGAGCCCGTCCTGGAACTAGCTCTTGTAGACCAGGTTGACCTCAAACTCGGAGATCCACCTGCTTCTGCCTCCTGAGTGCTGGGATTAAAGGCGTGTGCCACCACTGCCTGACCTTTGTGTTGATTTCTTTGGCAGTTTTGAACAGTTGGCAAAGGAAATTTCTAAAAGTATAAATCAATATTTTAAGAGAAAAATTATAGTTTTGTTTTTTTTTAAAGTGGTACTGAGGATCAAACTAAGATGAGTCTTACATAGGCTTGGAAATCCTTACTACCACTGAACTATATCTACCAAATCAAAAATTAACAAAAAAATAATTGAAATATTGGAATTAAAAAAGTAATTTGAGTATGTGGAATATCTAATATCTTGGGAAATTATTTTCAACTTTTGTCAAAGTGGTTGAAGCTTTTTCTTTCTAAAGTTATTTCTAAGTATAGTATAATGTAAGTATTAAGTATAAAACTTGGGTGCTCTCTATAGTACAAGTGAATTTATATTAATTTAATTTTATGAGAAAACAATAATGTAAAATAAATCACATGTATTATGATAGGTTTTAGGGCTAATATACATGTATTCTAATTCTCAGCACAGAGTTCCTCATGCACCATACCCTGATACCCTGAACATGAGAAAATCATATAAGCCAAAAAGGTCATTGTTAATAGACATAAGTCCCTCTGAAGTTTTCAGAATACTTAAAATTCACTTTAGAGACATTTGGGCTATGATCAAACTTGAGTGAGATTGAATTTATGTAAAAACTAGGAAAATCAATATCCATTGTGCCTGGATTGAAAACTAAAGTGAACTTAAAAAGAACAGATGCTAGTTGGTGCTTTTAGATTGAATGTTTTATGTGAAAGAAAATGAAAGCCTCAATTAGAAGATGATCATGTTTAATAGATAACAGCAGCAATTAGAAATGAGCAGTGAGTAGTATTAGGAGCAAGTGTTGGGGCTGGAAATGGAGTTTAATGGTGGGCTGCCTGCCTAACATGTAATATGCTGGATCTGGTTGCAGATCCAGTGGGGAAATGCCTTTTTATTTGGGGTTGTGTTCAAGTGTAATGGTTGAGTGCCTTTTCTAGCTCCTGCTGCAAATGTTAAGAGGTGGTTAATGAGAAAGGCAGGAAACCAAATCAATTTACTCAGGAGATCTTATTTATTTCCCCTTCCTAGGTAGATCCATTTATGTTTCTTTTAGGGTCATCTTTGTTACCTAGCTTCTCTGGGGTTGTGTACTGTAGTCTGGTTATCCTTTGCTTTATGCCTAATATGCACTTTTGAGTGAGTACATACCATATTTGTCTTTCTGGGTCTGGGTTACCTCACTCAGGATTTTTTTTTCTTTTTGTAGTTCCATCCATTTGCCTGTTAATTGCAAGATGTCTTTTTTCTTTCTTTCTTTTTCTTTTTTTTTTAACCGCTGAGTAGTAATCCAATGTGTAACCACATTTTCCTTATCCATTCTTCCGTTGAGAGGCATCTAGGTTGTTTCCAGGTTCTGGCTATTATGAATAATGCTGCCATGATCATAGTTGAGCAAATGTTCTTCTGGTATGATTGAGCATTCTTTGGGTATATGCCTAATAGTGGTCTTGAGGTAGATTGATTCCCAATTTCCTGAGAAACCACCATCCTGACTTCCAAAATAGCTGTACAAGTTTGCACTCCCACCAGCAATGGAGGAGTGTTCCCCTTACTCCACAGTCCTCCCTATATAGGTTGTCATCTGCGTTTTTGATTTTAGCTGTTCTGACAGGCATAAAATAGTATCTCAGAGTTGTTTTGATTTGCATTTCCCTGATGGCTAAGGATGTTGACCAATTCCTTAAATGTCTTTAGCCATTTGAGTGCCTTCTCTTGAAAATTCTTTGTTTAGATCTGTTCTCTATTTTTAAATTGGATTATTTGGTATTTTAGTGTCCAGTTTCTTGAGTTCTTTGTATATTTTGGAGAGCAGCCCTCTGTCAGATGTGAGGTTGGTGAAGATCTTTTCCAATTCTGCAGGTGGCTGTTTTGTGTTGTTGACCATATCTTTTGCTTTACAGAAGCTTTTCAGTTTCTGGAGGTCCCATTGTTGCTCTCAGTGTCTGTACTACTGGTGTTATATTTAGGAAGTGGTCTCTTGTGCTGATAACATTCAAGGCTACTTCCCGCTTTCTCTTTTATGAGGTTCATTGTGGTTGGCTTTATGTTGAGATCTTTGATACATTTGGACTTGTTTTGTGCATGGTGATAGATATGGATCTATTTTCATTCTTCTACATGTTGATATCCATTTATGCTAACACCATTTGTTGAAGATGTTTTCTTTTTCCTGTTGTACAATTTTAGCTTCTTTGTCAAAAATTAGGTGTTCATAGTTGTGTGGATTTATGTCAGGATCTTTGATTAGATTCCATTGGTCTGTGTGTCTTTTTTTTTTTTTTTTTTTTTTTTTTTTTTTTGGTTTTTCGAGATAGGGTTTCTCTGTGGCTTTGGAGCCTGTCCTGGAACTAACTCTTGTACACCAGGCCGGCCTCGAACTCACAGAGATCTGCCTGCCTCTGCCTCCCAAGTGCTGGGATTAAAGGCGTGTGCCACCACTGCCCGGCTACTAAACTGTTTTTACGATTATGGCTCTATAGTAGAGTTTGAAGACAGGGATGGTGATGCCTCCAGAATTACAGGATTGTTTTAGCTATTGTGGGTTTTTTGTTTTTCCGCATGAAGTTGAGTATTGTTTTTTTGAGGTCTGTGAATAATTTTGCTGGGATTGCATTGAATCTGTAGATTGTTTTTGGTAATACTGCCATTTTTACTATGTTAATCCTAGCTATCTAAGAGCATGGGAGGTCTTTTTCTATTTTCTGATGTTTTCTTCAGTTTCTTTCTTCAAAGACTTAAAGTTCTTGTCATACAGGTCTTTCAGTTGTTTGGTTAGAGTTACCCCAAGAAATTTTAGGTTGTTTGTGGCTATTGTGAATGGTGATATTTTCCTGATTTCTTTTTCAGCTCATTTATCATCTTTATATAGGAGGGATACTAAATTTTATTGAGTTAATCATGTATTCTGCCACATTACTGAAGATGTTTATCAGCTTTAGGTCTTCTTTGTTAGAAATTTTGGGGTCACTTATGTATACTGTCATATCATCAGCAAATAGCAAAAGTTTGACTTCTTCCTGTCCAGTTTGTATCCCTTGATCTTTTTTTGATGTCTTTTTGTTCTAACTAGAACTTTGAGTGCTTTATTGAATAAATTGGAGAGAGAGGACAGCCTAGTCTTTTTTCTGATTTTAGTGAGATCTCTTTGCGTTTTCTCCATTTGTTTTGATGTCTGTTGAGTTGCTTTTATTACTTTTTTATGTTTAAATATGTTCCTTGTGTCTTTGAACACTACGACCTTTTTTATGATGGGGTGTTGGATTTTCTCAAAGGCTTTTTCTGCATCTGTTGAGATGAGTGTGTATTTTCTTTCAATTTGTTTATATGGTGGATTACATTGATGAATTTATGTATGTTGAACCATCCCTGCATCTTTGGGATAAAGCCTGTTTGGTTATGGCAGATGATTTTTCTTATGTGTTCTTGAATTCAATTTGCCAATATTTTATTGAATATTTTTACATCAAGGTTCATGAGTGAGATTAGTCTGTAATTTGCTTTCTTAGTAGTGTCTTTGTGTCTTTGGGCATCAGGGTAATTGTAGCCTTGTAAAAGGAGTTTGGCAGTGTTTCTTCTGATTCTATTGTGTGGAACAATTTGAGGAGTATTGGTATTGTTTAAATCTGATTTTGTCATGGAATATTGTCTTTATGTGACTGGTTTACCTCACTCAACATGATGTTTGCTAGGTCTATCCATTTTCCTGCAAATTTCAAGACGTCATTATTTTTTTCTGCTTTGTAGTACTCCATTGTGTAAATGTACCACATTTTCCTTTTCCATTCTTCAGTCGAGGGGCATTTAGGTTGTTTCCAGGTTCTGGCTATGACAAACAAAGCTATTATGAACATAGTTGAACACATTTCCTTATGGCACTATTGAGCATCCTTTGGAAATAAACCCAAAAGTGGTATTACTGGGTCTTGAGGAAGGTTGTTTCCTAATTTTCTGAGAAATCGCCACACTGACATCCAAAGGGGTAGTCCCAGATTGCATTCCTACCAGCAATGCAAAAGTGTTCCCTTTTCCCACAACCTCTCCAGCATAAGTTATCATCAGTGTTTTTAATCTTGGCCATTCTTACAGGTGTAAGATGGAATCTCAGAGTTGTTTTGATTTGCATTTCTCTGATGACTAAGGATGTTGAACATTTCCTTAAGTGTCTTTCAGCCATTTTAGATTCCTCTGTTGAGAGTTCTCTTTTTAGGTCTATACTCCATTTTTTTTTATTGGATTATGTGTTTTTTTGGTGTCTAATTTCTTGAGTTCTTTGTATATTTTGGGGTTAGTGAAGATCTTTCCCAATTCTGTAGGCTGTTGTTTTGTCTTGTTGACTGTGTCCTTTGCTTTACAGAAGCTTTTCAGTTTCAGGTGCTGCCATTTATTAATTGTTTCTCTCAGTGTCTGTGCTTCTGGGGTTCTATTTAGGAAGTGGTTCCCTGTGCCAATGCGTTCAAGTGTACGTCCCACTTTCTCTTCTATAAGGTTCTGTGTGGCTGGCTTTATGTTGAGGTCTTTGATCCATTTGGACTTGAGTCTTGTGCATGGTGATAGATATGGGTTTATTTTCATATTTCTACATGTTGATATCCAGTTATGCCAACACCACTTGTTAAATATGCTTTATTTTTTCCATTTGATATTTTTTGCTTCTTTATAAAAAAATCAGGTTTTCGAAGATGTGTGGATTAATATCTAGGTCTTCTCTTCGGTTCCATTGGTCCTCCTGTCTGTTCTTATGCCAGTACCAGGCTGTTTTCAGTACTGTAGCTATGTAGTAGAGTTTGAAGTTGGGGATTGAGATGCCTCCAGAAGTTCTTTTATTGCACAGGATTGTTTTGGCTATCCTGGATTTTTTGCTTTTCCATATGAAGTTGAGTACCGTTCTTTCAAGGTCTGTGAAGAAGTTTGCTGGGATTTTGATGGGCATTGCATTGAATCTGTAGATTGCTTTTGGTAAGATTGTTGTTTTTACTATGTTAATTCCGCCTACCCAAGAGCATGGGAGATCTTTTCACTTTCTGGTGTCTTTCTTCAATTTCTTTCTTCAAAGATTTAAAGTTCTTGTCACACAAGTCTTCCACTTGTTTGGTTAGAGTTACTCTGAGATATTTTATGCTATTTGTGGCTATTGTGAAGGTTGTTGATTCTCTGATTTCTTCCCCTTTCATCATCTGTGTACAGAAGGGCTACTGATGTTTTTGAGTTAATCTCCTATCCTGTTACATTGCTGAAAGTGTTTGAGTCATAGAAGTTCCTTGGTAGAATTTTTGGAATCACTTATGTAAACTATCATATCTTCAGCAAACAGTGAGAGTTTTACTTCTTCTTTTCCAATTTGTATCCACTTGATCTACTTTTGTTGTGTTATTGCTCTAGCTAGGACCTCAAGATCTATATTGAATAGATATGGAGAGAGTGGACAACCTTGTCTTGTTTTCAGTGGAATAGCTGGGAGTTTTTCTCCTTTAGTTTGATGTTGACTGTTGGCTTGCTGAATATTGCCTTTGTTATGTTTAGGTATGTTCCTTGTATCTCTGCTCTCTCTAAGACCTTTATCATGAAGGGATATTGTATTTTGTCAAATGCTTTTTTGGCATCTAATGAAATGATCTTGTGGTTTTTATTTTTCAGCTTGTTTATATGGTGGATTACGTTGACAGATATTCATATGTTGAACCATCCCTGCATCTGTGGGATGAAGCCGACTTGATCATGATGGATGATGGTTCTGATGTGTTCTTGGATTACATTTGCCAGTATTTTGTTTAGTATTTTTTGCATCAATGTTCATGAGTGAGATTGGTCTGTAATTCTCTTTCTTAGTAATGTCTTTCTGTGGTTTGGGTATCAGGGTAATTGTAGCCTCATAAAAAGAGTTTGACAACGTTCTTTATGTTTCTATTATGTGGAGTAATTTGAGGAGTATTGATATTAGTTCTTCTTTGAAAGTCTTGTAGAATTCTAAGCTGAAACCATCTGGTCCTGGACTTTTTTTCGTTGGGAGACTTTTGATGACCATTTCTATTTCTTCAACAATTATAGGTCCATTTAATTTGCTTATCTGGCCTTGACTTAATTTTGATAATTGATATTTATCTAGAAAGTTGTCTGTTTCCTTTAAGTTTTTGAATTTTGTGGAGTACATGTTTTCGAAATATGACCTGATGATTTTCTGGGTTTCCTCCGTGTCTGTTGTTATGTCCCCCTTTTCATTTCTGATTTTGTTCATTTGGATATTTTCTCTCTGCCGTTTGGTTAGTTTGGATAGAGGTTTGTCTATTCTGTTGATTTTTCTCGAAGAACCAACTCTTTTTCTCATTGATTCTTTGAATTTTTTTTCTATTTTGTTGATTTCAGCTGCCAATTTGATTATTTCCTGCCGTCTAGTTCTTTTAGATGAGTTTGCTTCTTTTTGTTCGAAAGTTTTCAAGTGTTCTGTTCACTAGTGCAGGATTTTTCCGGCTTCTTTATGTAGTCATTTAGTGCTCTGAACTTTCCTCTTAACACTGCTTTCATTGTGTCCCAAAAATTTGGTTATGTTGTGTGGTCATTTTCATTGAATTTTACTAAGTCTTTAATTTTTCCCTTTATTTCCTCCTTGACTCTTTGATGATTCAGGTGAGCATTGTTTAATTTCCATGTGTTTGTGGGCTTTCTGGAATTAGTGTTGCTGTTGACTTCTAGTTTTAAGCCCTGATGATCTGATAAGATACATGGGGTTATTTCAATTTTTAGTATTTGTTGAGGTTTGTTTTGTTTCTGAGTATGTGGTCAGTTTGAGAAGGTTCCATGAGGTCCTGAGAAGAAGGTATATTCTTTCCTGTTTGGATGGAATATTCTATAAATGTTTGTTAAGTCCATTTGAGTCATAACATCTGTTAGTTCCTTTATTTCTCTGCTCATTTTTTGTCTGACTGACTTGTCCAGTGGTGAGAGGGGAGTGTTGAAGTCTCCCACTATTAGTGTGTGGGATTTGATGTATGATTTAAGCTTTAGAAGTGTTTCTTTGACATATGAGGGTGCCCTTGTATTTGAAATTTCCTCTTGATGGATTTTTTCCCTGTGATTAAAAGAAATGACCTTCTTTGTGTCTTTTGATTGATTTTAGCTTGAAGTCTATTTCATTAGATATTAGGATAGCTACACCCTCTTCTTTCTTAGGTCCTTTTGAATGGAATATTTTTTTCCCAACTTTTTACTCTGAGGCGATATCTGTCTTTGAGTTTGAGATGTGTTTCTTGTATGCAGAAGAAGGATAGATTCTGTTTTTGTATCCAATCTGTTAGCCTCTCCCTTCTACTATTTTGTGTAGGACTGGGTTTGTGGCTCGGTATTGGTTAAATCTGTAGTAGGATTTAATCTACTGTCTTGAAGAGCTTTTAAAATGCTAGGTTGTGGACTGCTCTGGATGTTGGCTCTACCTCTCTCCCATTTCAAAA
Source organism: Myodes glareolus (assembly GCF_982192425.1). Lineage (NCBI taxonomy): Eukaryota > Metazoa > Chordata > Mammalia > Rodentia > Cricetidae > Myodes > Myodes glareolus. Next base: position 76,605,162 of record NC_142038.1, read on the forward strand.
TGGTGGACGTATCATTTTTGCTAGCTCTGTGGTCGCCAGGTAGGAGCTGCACTCAGCAGTCCAACCAGGAGAATGAACATGCCACACATAAATTCTTTTTATTTGAGTTACAGCCAAATTGGCCATGCGGAGCAGTGCGTAGCCTGTCTGAGTTACAGCTAAATTGGCCACGGAGAGCAGTGTGCAGCCTGGAAACATCTCTCTGTATGGCTGCAGAAATTCACCATGCTCTCCTGATTGTGCATGCCTAGTAAACCTGATTCTGCCACCTGCCCAGGCAGGGAGCGCTGAGTCACAGGCATGGTCTCAGAGTACTTTCTTTTCGATCCCGAGTAGGCACAGAACATCCGGGCCCACAGAACACCCTGGCACCAGTGGCAGGGCACTGGAAGCCTTGTTTTAAAATGGCATGGCTTCTTCATTTTTCTGCTGTTATTGCCGAGTCAGGAAATCTCTCTGCAGCACACCCCGGCAAACAGCAAAAAGCAGTGTAAAACTCTGCTTTTTCCTGTGTCTAGAATTCCTTTTCAAGCCCTCTCAGGTTTTACATGGAGTTAGTAGACCACGTTGAGGCGCCAATCTGTAGTAGAAGGGGTGGGCCTGCATCCCGCCGCCTGGCTAGCTTACACCTGAAATAATTACACAGAAATTGTATTAATTTATGGAATATCTTGTTTTGTCCTATGGTGATCTACAGTTTTGCTGGGTATTGTAGTCTGGGCTGGCATCCATGGTCTCTTAATGTCTGCATAACGCTTGACCATGACCAGTGTCTCTAATGAAAAATCAGGTGTAATTCTGATAGGTCCGTCTTTATATGTTACTTGGCTTTTTTCCTTTGCACCTCTATATTCTTATATTCTTCCTTTACTCTGTATGTTTAGTGTTTTGATTATTATGTGGCGAGGGTACTTTTTTTTTTTTGATCCAGTCTGTTTGGTGTTCTATAAGTTTCTGTATCTTCATAGGCATATATTTCTTTAGGTTGGGGATGTTTTAATTCTATGACTTTATTAAATATGTTTTCTGTGCTTTTGAGTTGAACTTCTCCTTTTATACATATTATTTGTAGGTTTGGCCTTTTCATTGTGTCCCATATTTCCTGGATATTTTGGGATTTGCTAGTGTCTTCCATTTTTTTTTTTGTCTTTTCCTCTATTTCTTTGAGGTAATTTCTCATTTCCTCTTTAAGAGTTTCAAACATTCTCCTGAAGTTATTTTTTAGGTCATTTTCTTCTGCTTCGTCTATATTTGGTTGTTCAAGTCTTGCTGTTGTAGGGTCTCTAGGTTTTACTGGAGTTGCGTTGCTCTTTGTGGTGTTGTGTGTGTTCTTACCTTTTCTACTCCTCTTTTTCTCTATTAGGTGTGGTTGGAACTGTCTGTGATTCTGTTGATTAATCTTCTAGGTGCCAGTGAATCCAAGGCTCAGATGGTTGTTCCTTGTGGTACAGTCAGTGCCACAGTTCTAGTTACCCTGATGGTCACTCCATGTTCTTGGAGATTGCTCAGCATTCCCAGGCTTTGCTCTACTCCCTTGGAGTTTGCTGTCTCAGGCCTGTTCTAGCCTAGGTTGTCGGCTTAGACTTTTTTCTGGAAATGTCCCTGGTCTGAATCCATTCCTGCAGAGGTCCCTGGTTTTCAGTTGGTCTTGCAAAGATCTCAGGCTCCAGTCTACTCCCTTGGAGTTCCCAGGCTCGGATGCTCCCAGTCCCACAGAGGACCTGAACCACTCCCTCAGAGGTCCCAGACTCATGCTTGGACCTGCAGAGGTTTCTGGTTCCTGACTATTTCCTTGGATGTCCTGGTTCAGGCCTACTCCCTCTGAGGTCCCAGACTCATGCCTGGATCTGCAGAGATCTCTGGTTCTTGCCTACTCCCTGGGCGGTCCCAGATTCATGCCCAGACTGGCAGAGATCTTGGCTCAGACCTAGTTTCTTGGAGGTCCTAGGTCACGCCCAGAACCACAGGGGTCGTAGCTTAGGTCTGATTCCTTTAAGGTCCCAGATTCATGTCCACACCCTCACCTGTCTCTGGCTCTGGCTCTGGCTCACTGGCTCAGAGTTTACTCCCTGTACCTGTTCCAGTGGAGTTGGCTGTCTCAGGTCTGCTCTGGACCAGGTCACTGACTCAGTCCTGGTCTGCCATTGTGCTAGGACAGGATTGGCTCCTGGCTCCCACTCCCAGGTTCAATCCTCTTTCTTTATTCTGTATGTTTAGTGTTTGATTATTAATGTGGCAAGGGAACTTTTTTTTTTGGTGTAGTCTATTCAGTTTTCTATAAACTTATTGTACTTTTATAGGTATTTCTTTTTTCAAGGAAAATTTTCTTCTATGATTTTGTGCAGTATATTTTTTGTGCCTTTTGAGCTGATCTTCTCTCTTTTTTATTCCTATTATTCTTAGGTTCAGTCTTTTCCTGGTGTTTCATATTTCCTGGATATTTTGTGTTAAGAGTTTGTTGTATTTAACATTTTCTTTGACTGATGAATCCATTTCCTCTATAGTATCTTCAACACCTGAGATTCTCTTTCATATGTTGTATTCTGATGTTTATGCTTGCAGCTGTAGTTCCTCATCTTTTACCCAGATTTCCCATTTCCAGAATTCCCTCGGTTTATGTTTTCTTTATTGTCCCTATTTTAGCTTTTAAGTCTTGAATCATTTCCTTCAACTGTTTGTTGAAAATCAAGATTTTCTTTAAGAGATTTGTTGATTTCTTCCATTTTTTTTGTTTTTTCCTCCATTTTTTTCTTTTTTTCTTTTTCTTTTTTTGTTTTTTGTTGCCTGAACTGTCCTTGCCCCACTATCATACTGATGATTATCTCGAATATCACCATAGAATCTTCGTCCCGCAACGGATGGAGATACAGAGACCCTCATCAGAGCAACGGACTGGGCTCCCAAGGCCCAGTTGAAAGGCAGAAGGAGGGAGAAGATGATTAAATAAATTTATTTTATTTAATAAGTTATTTTATTTTCTTTTTCCATTCAATTATTTACACTTCCTTCCCTCCTCTCAATCTCCTCCTGCTCCTCCATACCCCCTCCTCCCTCTCCCACCCTGCTTGAGAGAGAGCAGGGAACCCTGTCCTGTGAGAAGTCCAAGGCTCTCCCCTCTACATCCAGGCCTAGGAAGTTTTGCATCCATATAGACTAGGGTCCCAAAAAGCCAGAACATGCCGTAAAAACAAGTCTCAGTGCCTTTATCAATGGCTTCTCAGTCAGCCCCCATTGTCAGCCACAATCAGAGAGTTCGGTTTGATCAAATGCTCATTCAGAGCTGGTCCAGCTGGATTTGGTGAGTTCCCATTAGAACTGGCACACTGCCTCAGTTGGTGGACCAACCCCTCGCGGTTGGTCCTGACTTCCATGCTCGTCTCTTCCCTCCTTCTGCCTTTTTTTTTAATATTTATTTATTATGTATATAATATTCTGTCTGTATGTATGTAGGCCAGAAGAGGACACCAGACCTCATGTTGTGAGCCACCATGTGGTTGCCGGGAATTGAACTCAGGACCTTTGGAAGAGCAGGCAATGCTCTTAACCGCTGAGCCATCTCTCCAGCCCCCTCCTTCTTTCAACTGGGCTTTGGGAGCCCAGTCCGTTGCTCTGATGAGGGTCTCTGTCTCTATCACCATCCGTCGCTGGATGAAGAGTCTATGGTGCTATTTGAGATAATCATCAGGGTGATAGTGGGGCAAGAACAGTTCAGGCACCCTCTCCTCTGCTGTCCAAGGACCTAGCTGGGGACATCGCCGTGGAAACCTGGGATTCCCCTCTAGAGCCAAGCCTCCTCCTCCGTTTTTTTTTTTAAAGGAATTTTCTTTCCTCTTTAAGGGCCTCAATCACCTTCATAAAGTTATTTTTAGGTTTTCTCTGCTTCATTTGCATTGGGATGTTCAGTTCTTGCTGTTATAGATCCACTAGTTTCTGGTGGTGCTGTATTGCTCTTTATATTTTTGAGTATATTCTTACACTGTCGCCTACCTATCTCTTCTTCCAATTGGTACTAGTGAAGCCTGTGCTTCAGGGATTCCCTCTTCCCCCAATGGTGGCTGTGGTTTGCTTGATTGCTACTCCTGGTACAGGCAGGGCAGAGTCTCTAGGTCACTCCTGCAGGTGCAAGTGGGGCCAGAGCTCTGGCGATTGCTCCTCTAGCTGTGATGCAGCAGGGAGCTGTTTCTCTAGAAGGCTCCTGTGGGGCTCTCTCTGTCTGACCTCTGATGCTGATTCACAGGTGTGGGTTGCCACCGCCGTGTTTCAGGTTTAGTTTAATAAAGGAAAAGATTACTCTAGGCTAGTCAAGACAATATAGAAATTTAATGTGAAGCATATAGATTACCTAGTCAAATTAATAGAGCAGAAAGAAACAGGGAAAATTGATGTTAATATATTTTACTTGGTCCATCACATAAAAATACTGTCATTTTAATGTGTGTGTGTGTGTGTGTGTGTATGTGTGCGCGCGTATGTGTTTGGTATTTTTGGTGTTTTGAGATAGGGACTCACTATGTAGCCCTTGCTGTCCTATGTAGACCAGGATGGCCTTGAACTAACAAATCTGGCTGCTTCTGCCTCCTGAGTGCTGGGATTAAAGATCTGGGGAACTGTTTTAAATCTAGCATTGGTAATAATTGTAACTGATACTAAGATGGTAACTTTTTGCAATATAATGAACAGCTTTAGGCATATCTATGAGAATTACTCCAATTATGAAGTATTGCTGTAAAAACATTTTTAGTGGGTAGAATTTGCTGGAAATGTATTAGAATAAGTCCCAGAGACTGACTTAAAAATGTTGGCATATGTGTTCAGAATTTCAGCTTATGTTCGGTATCTAAGGTGGAGAAGAACTCATTAGAAGACACTGCTGCTTCAACTCTTCCCACTCAAGCAAAGATTGATGGAGATAGAAAATTTCCAGGTAATACTTTGACATTTTTATTTGTATTTTACTATTTTAAATGGTCTATTTATTACTGTTAAGAGAAAATTTTTATGTGAAATAGGTCTGTTAACCATTGTTATGGTTTTTGTTTTTGACTTTTTTGTGTTTTTTTTTTAAAAGACTGGGTTTCTCTGTGAGTCCTGGAACTCACTCTGTAGATCAGGCTGGCCTCGAACTGACAGAGATCTGCCTGTCTCTGCCTCCTGAGTGCTGGGATTAAAGGTGTGTGCCACCATGCCCAGTTGTTACATTTCTTTAAATGGATTTAGTTTACTTTTATATATGTATCTTTGTGTAAACTCGTGTGTATCCATTTAGTTCAGAGAAGGGCAACAGATCCTCTGAACTGATCTTATAGGTGTTTGAGAAACCATGCAGTGTGGGATGCTAGGATCTGTACTTGCATCCTTTGTGAGAACAGCAAGTGCTCTTAACACTGAGTCATTTATGTACTTTGTAGTGTGGGTTTTTTGTTTGTTTGTTTGTTTTCGGTGATGTTTTGTTTTTTGACTTTTCCAGACAGGGTTTCTCAGGCTGGCTTCTAACTCAGAGATCCACCTGCCTCTGCCTCCTGAGTCCTGGAACCGCCATGACCACCTGGCTTTTTTAGTGTAGTTTTTGAAATTGTGGTTATCATTAATTCTTTCAGGGGAATTGCTTCTATTGGGGGAGTACTTAAATGGCTATCTTTTGTGTGCCTACTGAATGTTCTTTTGTTTTAGTAGCTCCTATTTTGAATTCTCTAGAGAAGGACTCCTTAATGAATTGCTGAAGTTGAGGGTATATGCTTATTTCTCAGATTTTATCTGCTCTTTGTGCCATTGTGGGTTTTTCTCTTTAACCCTCAGTACTCAGTGAGTCTGTCTTTGAATTAAAGGTTTATCTACGTTTCATATTTTCCACTTACACTGTACAAAAGCTCTATTTTATTTTATTTTATTTTATTTTATTTCATTTCATTTTTTCAGAGACAGGGTTTCTCTGTGTTTTTCTGGCTGTCCTGGAACTCAATCTGTAGACGAGGCTGACTTTGAACTCAGAGATCTGCCTGACTCTGCCTCCCATGTGTTAGGATTAAAGGTGTGCACCACCCCCCCAGGCACAAAAACTTTATAACCTTATTAGTTTCAATATTATGTGAACTGTTAGATAGATGTTTACTCACCTATGTCAAATGAAGCAGCAGAGGATCTAGAACCCTCATTGTATTATTTCCTCTAAAGAAAAATTATACTTGGAGCATAGTGTTGGTCAGGTAATCTTAGCTACTACTGAGTGTCCAGATTTCACTCAGAGCAGTGGAAGAATGAGTATAGTACATGAGAATTCCATTTACTGAAGAATAGTGTGCCTTAATTGAATTTAATTATTTCTATAGTTAACCTTCTAAGAAATAAAATCTTACGTGGGCGGCGATGGCACACACCCTTTAATCCTATCCCTGTGAGTTCAAGGCCAGTCTGGTCCTATGAACAGGCTCCAAAGCTACACAAAGAAATCCGTCTCAAAAAACCAAAAACTATAATAAAACAAAACAAAACAAAACTCTCCAAAATTTAAATAAAATGTTTTTATTTATTTCTGTTTAGAGTTTAGTCATGCAGTCATGGAGCAAATTTCTTTTATTAATATTTGTTAATGATTGGTGCAATTTAGAGATAAAGGGAGGTGGGTTGTAGTGGCGCATACCTGTGGTTTCTTCACGAGGTGGATCGGATCTCTGAGTTGGGTGCTGACACACACCTATACTCCCAGCATGCAGAGGCAGGTAGATCTCTGAGTTCAAGGCCTCTCTGGTTTACAGAGTGAATTCCCGGGACAGCCAGGGCTATGTAGAGAAACCCTTGTCTTGAAAAAGTAACACCCCCCCAAACCCTAAAAACAAAGAGCTAAATCTACTAGACCTCTTTGCATTCTCCTTAGTCTGACTTTATAGTGCAGAGCTTTTCTGCCTCAGTTTGAAAGGTGATTTCCAAAAAGGTGGTTTTAATTTTATTAGTTGTTTATTTTAAATTTTATTTTGAGATTATAATTATGTCATTTTTTCCATTTCCTTTCTCCAACCCTCCTATATATGCCTTCATGTTCTTTTTCACATTCATGGCTTCTTTTATTAACTTCATAGGGTAGGAGAGACAACTCAACAGTTAAGAGCACTGGCTCTTCTTAGAGAATACAGGTTCAATTTCCAGCACCCACATAGTGGCTCAGAACTATCTGTAATTCCAGGCCAAGAGGATATGATATTCTCTTCTGACCTCTGAGGCTCTAGACATTCATGCAGGCATTAAATACTCACTCATACATTTTAAAAATAAGTCTTTAAAAACTGTTCACTGTACAATTCATGTGCTTTATTAACTCACAGGCTCAGCTTCTAAGCAGCCCCATAGTAATGAAGTGTCCATCAGTAATGAAGCATCCATCAATAGCAAGCACAGGTAAGGCATGTCTTTGATTTAAGAAGTTGTACTTGAGAGTTCTTAGATTTGTTATTTAACAACCCAACCCTAGTGATCAAAATTTACTCACATTTTGCATTTTGTTGCCATTGAAATTTTCCTTTTTCCTTTTCTTCCTTCTTTCCCACCCGCTTTCTCTGTGTAGCCCTGGTTGTCCTGGACCTACAGTGTAAACCAGGCTGACCTTGAACTTAGGGTTCCACCTTCCTTTGCCACTGAGTGCTGGGTTTAAGGTGTTCCAGTGTCCTTGAACTTTTTCCGTGCCTATTCAAGTAGTAACCTTTTTAAAAGGTTCTTTTGTTGTTGTTGTTTTGTTTTGTTTTTTCAAGACAGGGTTTCTCTGTAGCTTGATAGTCTGTCTTGGAACTAGCTCTGTAGACCAGGCTGGCCTTGAACTCACAGAAATCTACCTGACTGCCTCCCAAGTGCTGGGATTAAAGGCATGTGCCATCACTGCCAAGTTTAAAAAATTCTTTTAAAGTTAATGTGTTCTGAGCATATTACCTTCCTACCTCATCTAAATTTTATGTTTTGATTTCCTTGTGAGAGCATTTCTTGGTTTCTTCAGTAGCTATCTATTTAATCGACATTCTGCTTGTCTGTAGCTTTTTTTCTATTAAACAATAGTGACAGCTTATTCAGTGAAGACATAAGTTTTGCCCACTTGCGTGAGTATATATGTGGCATGACTTCCCAGCTCATCTCTTTTCACAGTTGTTCTGATTTATGCTGCCAGCAGTAGTAAGAGTTGTTTCCCTTCACTCTTTGAAACATTGGGTGGTATAGATGCGTGAGAGCGCTTTAAGGAAAGGAAAGGCCTTCTCTTTAATGCCAGTGGTGAGTGAGTCTGACTTACTTGCCTGACCACCAAATAGTCTTTAGGACTTTAGGAACCTAAAACTACTACAAAACCTAAGACATTCAAGCAACAGTCGATCGCGCAGTTTTGTTTCTTGATCATTAGTAGCTTTCTTTTCCTTTTGAGCAGTTTTTTTTTTTTTTTTTTTTTTTTTTTTTGGTTTTTGAAGACAGGGTTTCTCTCTGTTGCTCTGGCTGACCTGGACCTCACATTATAGACCAGGCTGACTACGAATTTACACAGATCCTGGCTTTGACTTAAAAGTTTTAATTGACGTAATAATGCATGCTTATGAGATACACTGTGATCTTTCAATATAGGTATCCTGTGTAATGATTGAATGAGAGTAACTGGCATAGTCATCACCTCAAACATGTCATTTCTCTGTGTAGGAAGCACTGACAGTCCATTCAGAGATATTTTGAAAGACACAGTTGCCCTATGTGCTATGAATATTAGAAGTTATTTCTTTTTAGCTGCAGCTGCTCCATATGACAACAGTCTCCCTTTTCACTTCCTAGTTTTGGCAACAACTATTTTTTGAGGTTAACCTTTACCTTCCAAATGTGAGATCATACAATATTTACTTTCTACCCTTGATACCCTAGGTAACACAATGTCCTCCAGGCATATTTGTATGGCTGCAAATGCCAATATTTCTTTCTTTTTTTCTCCTTTTCCCCCCTTTTTGGTTTTGAACCTTTAATGAGAAAAAAATATACACGGGTTCAAAATCATTGTGTTCTGTGTGTCATTGGAGGAGATCTGGGTCACATATTATGGCATAAGTAGTTAACAGATTGTATTACCATAGATAGAGTCACACAATGCCAACATGGGTGTTAGCAAGGTTAGTTTTGGGTTTCCTCTGTCAGTCAGAAGCATTTTGGGGATCCCATGCCTGATGGGGGAAAGACGACCAGACTCTGGGCACTGCAGTTGCCCTCCAGCACACCCACCTCAAACAACACATCATGCTCGTTGCTCTCAAGTGACTCTTTGGGTACCTGGGTTTGATGTGTCTGCTGCCTGCACAAGCTGTCTACCAGCACAAGCTGCCACCTACCTCTGCCTCCTGAGTGCTGGGATTATAGGCACGCGCCACCACCGCTCAGTCACTACCGCTCAGCCCGCTCATTTTGATTTTTAAAAGGTTATCTTTTTTCCTCCTTGAAATTGAATTTTTTTGTTAGAAATAAGTTCTTTAATGATTGACATTATATATATATATATATAAAATATCTAATAATTTTTTTTAAAGAGATATACCATCAAATCATTCTCAGCTAAAGTATAATTCTCATTTGGAGATAACAATTCCAAAGGCCTTGAGACTGAAAGAATCCGAGAAAGTGGATGAAAAACAACTGATCATAGTAAGTACACAACTTACCTATTACTATTACCAATAAGTGTGGTTGTAAATGAATTATTTATACAAGATTCTTTTTTCTTTTTCTTCTTACCCTGCCCCACCCCACGCAGCTAGGGCTTCTCTTTGCAGTCCTGGCTGTCCTGGAACTTGTTTTGTAGACCAGGCTGGCCTCAAATTTAGAGATTTGCCTGCCTCTGCCTCCTGAGTGCTGGGATTAAAAGAGTGCACAACAATCCGGTGCAATGTTCTTAAAGTACAAATTAATTCTTTCTTGATCATTATAATTTTTATTATAGAAAGCATTCCTGGTGTTATTATAGTCTACTCTTCCCATAATAATAATATGAGTAGCTTGATCACTACCTCCTCCCAGAAGTTTATTTAAATATTAAAATTACTTGGAACTTAGTACAAATAGCTGTTTGTATAACATGTCCATACAGTGCCAAAGGATAGTAGAAACTTGACTGTCCATTGGTAGATGAATGTATAATCACAATGGTTACTTATCAGCCTTAAGAGAAATTCCTACACTTGTGCAGCACGGGTGAGCCTTGAGGGCCATATATTGTGTGAAGTAAGTCATGAAAAAGACCATGGGATTTTACTCACGTGAGGTGTCAAGAAAGTAGGTTGGCGACTGCTAGAGATTTGAAGGAATGGGAGAATAGGAAGTTACTGTTCAATGGATGTAGAGCTTAGTTTTGCAATGAAAAAAGTTTGAGAGATTGTATAACAGTGTGAATTAAACACATATTACCAGCTAGGTGGTGGAGGCACACACCTTTAATCATAGCATTTAGGAGACAGAGTTCGAGGACAGCCTAGTCTACAAAGCAAGTTTGAGGACAGCCAGGGTTAACTCCCCCTACCCCCTTCTTATTTATTTGTTTGTTTGTTTTCTTTTTGTTTATTTGTTTGTGTTTTGTTTTGTTTTCGAGACTGGGTTTTTCTGTAGCTTTGGATCCTGTCCTGGAACTAGCTCTTGTAGACCAGGCTGGTCTCGAACTCACAGAAATCCGCCTACCTCTGCCTCCCGAGTGCTGGGATTAGCCCGGCTAGTTGCTTTTTTTCAAGACAGGATTTCTATTTGTAACTTTGCAGCCTCTCCTAGAACTTGCTCTGTAGACCAGATTGGCCTCGAACTATCATAGATCTACCTGCCCCTTCCTCCCAAGTATTGGGATTAAAGGTGTGCACCACTACCGCTCGGCAACAGCCGTGGCTACACAGAGAAACCCTGTCCCAGAAAACCACCCCCCCCAAAAAAAAAATTTTTAAGTTTTAGTGTGTGTGCAGGTGCTTGAGCGTGCACACACCTATGCTATAGTGCCTTAATAGAGGTCAGAAGACATCTGTTGGGAATTGGTTTTCTTCTTCCAGTAAATACAATAATACATTATTTTCACTAGTTTGTAACTATTTTAAATATGAAATATAAATTAGCTCTCCTGTATAGATTGTTTATTATTTGGTACCTTTGGACTAAGTTTATATTGATACATATTTTCTCAGTTCTTTTAAATGTAGTAAGCTCTTGAACAAGTCAACAGGTTATTAAAATGGAAATCTTTTATGTGTTGCAGGTGTAAGCAACATCTGTCCTGTGTGTGAGGGACAGATTCTGGAAGGTGTTTAGTTACTCTCTCCTTAGTTTTTGAGATAGGGTCTTTCACTGAGCATGGAGCTCATCAATTCAGCGAGGTTCCCTGAACTGCAGAGTTCAGGGCTGGGATTTGAGACTTGTACCAGTGTACTAGCTGTTTAGATAAAATTTTTAATTTACTATAACTATGATGAGGGGGAGATGCTCTTGTGTCCATGTGGAGGTTAGAGCACAGATTTATTGCACACGGATTTTAGACTACGATATCTTAATTTAAATGTTGCTCATAAATTAAGCAATCCTTGTTTTATGTTCACATAGTTTTAGAGACTGTGTTCAGAAATAGTTACTTTGGCAAGGAAGAAAACATTTTGTTTGTTTTTTATAAATAGGATGCTGGACACAAAAGATTTGGAGCAGTGTCCTGTAATGTCTGTGGAATGCTTTATACAGCTTCAAATCCAGAAGATGAAACCCAGCACCTCCTTTTCCACAACCAGTTTATAAGTGCTGTAAAGTATGTGGTAAGTAGACTTTGTGAATTAAAGCATACATTGCAGGTAATTAGGTTAGATTTTTAATGAAATGAATTGCCAAATTTAAGTTGTTGAAATTTTTTTTTTGTTCTTGGAGATCAGTAATATATACAAAGCATGCATGACATGCATGGATATTGATTTCCTTTAAAACAAAGCCAAATATAAAATCCAGGGAATTTTCCGGACAGATTGCTACTGTGGGATTTTTAACTTAGGTTATGTTTTTCAGTGTAATTGGTTTTCAAAAAGTTATTGTACCTTTCTAACTATATTAATTAGCTTGTGCATAGGTCTTTTTTTTTTTTCTTTTCTTTCTTTTTGGTTTTTTGAGACAGGGTTTCTCTGTAGCTTTGGAGCCTATCCTGGTACTAGCTCTTATAGACCAGGCTGGCTTCGAACTCTCAAAGATCTGCCTGCTTCTGCCTCCTGAGTGCTGGGATTAAAGGCCTATGTCACCACTGCCCGGCTGTGCATAGTTCTTAAAACTTTCCTTTGACTTTATTAATTACTGTGGATCAATCTATAATAAATGTTCATGTATCTTATTGAAATCTGTATTTGGAGATTATAGTGTGTATCTTGTCAGATAGGTGGTTTGAGGACTCTTTCCTGTTATTCGAGTTTGTCTTTTACAAAGTTAAATGTAAATATTTGAGTACAAAATAAATTTAATTATAAATGCATTTAAGGCATAATAGGTTTGTTTAATATTTGCTTCTGGAAAGAGAAAATTTGTTAGCAGTTTTGATCAATTCAGCTATTTGTAAAGTTATAATTTAGTATAATTTGTTTATCTGTAATTGAGATGGTTTTCTTTTAATTCTACACTTTACCTTATGTACTGTACATTGACATTAATAAGACCTCCAGGATATCTGAACTGAGCTCACTAATTCATTTCATTAGGTACTAAATACTGGATCACTTAAAAGTCTTAATAGCCTCCTGTGTAAATTCATGTACTTGGCTTTTGTTCAGTGGTTTATGTTCATTCCTTCATGGTTGAACCTTTTATCATTTTTCCAGGGTTACTGCTGCCCAGGCTATGTGAGACCTTCTTTTTTGGTTCCCTACTCTGCTTATCCTTTATAATTCTTTATTTCATATATATTTCCACACATACTACCTTCTACAACTTCACTAAGTAAAATAGAATGTGTATGCATGGATATAGGGTATAATTTGATCGGTTTATCCCTTGCAGTTTAGGCCTTTCTAAACTGGTCGTTAACATTCGTTGCTATTGTTTTGTTTTGTTTTTTCAAGACGGTTTTTCTGTGTAACTTCCTTGGCTGTCCTCCTCATTCAGTATGCAAGGCTGGCCTCAAACTCATAGAGATCCTCCTGCCTCTGCCTACTGAGTGCTGGGATTAAACAACTTGGCTGTTAACATCTGTACATCTAGAAAAGAAACTGGTGCTGTTAGCTAGCTAATTACGAATGAACCAGATACAAGTCCTTTGTATTCAGTTTAAAGTATTTAATTCTCATGTTCATTTAGTTTCTTTCTTTTCCTTCCTTTCTTCCTCCCTCTTTTAAGACAGGGTTTTTCTATTTAACTCTGGCTAACTAGAACTCAGAGATGAGCCTTCTTCTGCCTCCTGGGTGCTGGTATTAAAGCATGTGCCACCACTGTCTAGCTCATTAAGTTTCTTAAAAATATAAAAAAAATACTGTATTTAAAAGGTTTAACTTTAGAAAATTGTTGATTTCTGAGGGGAACAGAAAAAATTCATTCAAGAAATAGGTACTCTGCTTTTTCAAGGTTCTGGGAGAAGATGGTTTAGAGTACAAAGTATAGTCATCACCTGGATAGTTCCTGGGTATCTTGTAATGCTTTGGTGTACTGTAGTAACCTGGGTCCAGCCCTTGTCACTCCTCCTTAGACGGATGGAGCACTAGGGAGTACAGCTAGTGATTGTTTTATTTTGAGATAAGTTCAAGAGAAGAAATTGAATTTAGCAGTTGGTCATATCGATGTCCTTCACTTTTGCTGTTTTGAAATGCGGGGTGGCGGCACATGCCTTTTAATCTCAACACTTTTCGAGGCAGAGGCAGGCGGATCTCTGTGAATTAGAGGCCACTCTGGACTACAAAGTAAGTTCCAGGACAGTCAGAATACATAAAGAAATCCTGCGTCTAAAATAATAATAAAAAAATTTAAAAAGAGAAATGTTTGAGGTAGAGACTATTTTGAAACATTGCATTATTATTTTATAGTATATATATACTATAAAATATATAAGTATATATAGAAAAGTATATATACTATAAAACATATAAGTATATAAAGTATATACATACTATAAAAATATATGATATAAGTATATATAAAGTATATATACTAATATATACATACACACACACACACACACACACACACACACACACACACACACATATATATATATATATATATAAAACACCAGGTGGTGGTGGCGGCACACGCCTTTAATCCCAGCACTCAGGAGGCAGAGGCAGGCGGATATCTGTGAGTTCGAGGCCAGCCTGGTCTACAAGAACTACTTCTAGGACAGGTTTCAAAGCTACAAAGAAACCCTGTCTCAAAAAACCCACTCCCCACCCCAAAAAAAAAAAGAAAGCATGGACTGGAGAGATGGCTCAGAGGTTAAGAACACTGACTGCTCTTTCAGAGGACCTGAGTTCAATTTCCATCAACCACATGGTGGCTCACAACCATCTATAATGAGACCTTATGCCCTCTTCTTGCCTGCAGGCGTACATGTAGACAGAACACTGTATACATAATAAATAAATAAATCTTGAAAAAAAATAATAAAAAAATAAAAAGGCCTTTACTTTCTACTTTTCTTTGTGATATTAAAGTGTTAGCACCTGTATTGTGCATTGCAGAGTACTTGTTAATCAACTAATTTTATTTAGCGTGAATTTTATGTTTTATGTAAAGGAAAAGAAGTCACTTGGTGCTTGGTTTAATTCATGCTAAATTTACAGTATTTAAGAAGTGGAAATAAAATTTTACGCCAGTTAAAACTATTAAAAGTGAAATAGTGGTTGAGTGTGGTGACATGTTTTGATGCCAGCTCTAACTATGCAGAAGATATGACAATCACTGCGGGTCTAAGGCCAGGCTAGTATGACTGTGAGTTCTAGGACATCCATGGATGTGAACTGAAACCTTGTCTGGAAAACACCAAAATAAGCAAATACAAGTCGATAATTTTGTGAATCAATTAATTAGAAACTTTTTTTTTTTCTTGTTTTGAGGTAAGATCTCTGATTAACCCTGGCTGTCTTGGAATTTATGATGCAGACCAAGAAGGTCTCAAATTCACAGAGATCTACCTGCCTCTGCCTTCTGACTGCTCAAATTAAAGGTGTACATCACCATGCCTGGCCAATTAGAAGCATTGTTTAAAAATTAAACACCTATAATAATCAGATAAAACGAGCAATGAGGGATGGCTTGCTCGCTTATCTATGTATTTATCTCTATCTAGCTGTCTGAGATAGGGTCTTACTGTGTGGACCAGGCTAACCTGGAACTCCAAAAACATTGTTTAAAAAATAAATACCTAGCTGGGCGGTGGTGGCGCACGACTTTAATCCCAGCACTTGGGAGGCAGAGGCTGACAGATCTTTGTGAGTTCAAGGCCAGCCTGGTCTACAAGAGCTAGTTCCAAGACAGGCTCCAAAGCTATAGAGAGAAGCCCTGTCTTGAAAAACCAAATAACCAACCAACCAAATAAATGCCCATAATAATCAAATACAATGAGAAACGGCTTGTTTGTTTTCTTATTTGCTTCATTGATATCATTTTAAGAAATGGGTTTTATCTGACATAATGGGAATTATGAGGAAGGAACATTTAGTGTTTCAGGGAAAAACTCTGACTTGGACCTAGAAACTACTGTTTTCTTGGTGGACTAAGGTATAATAGCTCTTTAAAGTGTGAGGAGTAAGCAGGAATAGCCAGGCAGCCATCAGACACTATCAGAAACTCAGTTTCATTCACTAGGCACTCTCAGAAGATGAATAATCTGTTGGTCGTTTGGAGAGAAACCACTCTTAGGACTGTGTAATACACCCTGGATGCTTGGGATCCAAGCTTTTAAAAAAAGAAAGAAAGAAAGAAAGAAAGAAAGACAGACAGACAGACAGACAGACAGACTAGCAATTACAGATTTAAGTAATTATTGAGCGATAAGACAACATGCTGTAAGTATGTAACTATTTCAGTGAGTGATCAGTTCTCTTTAGGGTATAGAAGTGACCAGAAAGCACTGGTTAGAAGAGCTGCTCAGAAGAGAGACTTGTTTTCATTGGTGAAGAAGAGTTTTCAGAATAAACGTAGGAGGGCCAACTGTGGCTGTTACCATAGTACAGCTAAAGAGACAGCAAATGTCAATCTTGTGTGGTCTCGGCCATATCTTTGTGACAGAAGCAAAGGGTGATGAGATAAGAAAAATATGTGAGATAGTGATATTTTGATTTTTGAATGCTATTTGGAATTCTTTTCATCCTTTCAGAGGCTGAAAAATTTTTAGCTCCATGAGTGGTTTTTTTTCTTTTCTTTTTCTTTTTTCTTTTCTTTTCTTTTTTTTTTTAAGGTTTTTCAAGACTGGGTATCTCTGTAGTTTTGAAACATGTCCTGGAACTTGCTCTGTGAACCAAGCTAGCCTTGAACTCAGAGATCCACCTGTCTCTGCCTCCTGAGTGCTGGGATTAAAAGCCTGCGCCACCACTTCCCTGCTCTTGTTTTTTGAGACAGGGTTTCTATGTAACAGTCTTGGCTGTCCTGGAACTCACTTTGTAGGCCAGGCTGGCCTGAACTCAGAGATCCTACCTTTGTCTCCCAAGTGCTGAAATTAAAGGTGTGCCCTACCACCTCCCTGCCATGAGAGTTATTTTTAAGTCATCTTATTTTGGTGAGATATAGGGAAAGTGATTTCACTGTGGGGTGAGGGCCATAAATAAATAGGCTTAAGGTGTGTGTTGTGTTGAATTAATATAGCATTGATGGATACAGGAATTGTGGGACTGATCACAAAAGGAACTTGGAACAAAGATTGACAGATTTCCAAATGACTGCAGAACTATGCTGTTCAGTGTGGTAGCCAGTAAGCCACATGAAATTAAAAATACTATACCTCTGTCACAGTTGTCATTGGTGTACAAAAGAGTTCCACAATAGCCCAGAATGAAGTATATTTATTTGGGGGATAAACTCACAAAAAGGGTAGCAATCCACAGTCCTCTGTGTGTGCTGGGAACTGGAACAGAATTTAGCAGCCAAGAGGCCCATGCACGCTTTTGTCTGCATTTATAGTTCATGAGACCACACCCAAAGTGGGCTGGTATCTTGAAGCATATTGGCTGAAGGAGTTCCCCAACACTTAGTTTTCACACATTGCTAGAAGTTACCATCTTGAACACTGTAGATACAGAATGTTTTTATCATCACAAAAATTCTCTTAGTGATAGTTGAAAAGTTATGTATGACCAAATATATATTGCAGGGAAATGATGATCTAGTGAGACTATAATTTTAACTTGAAAGTTGAATGCATATTTACTGTGTATTTTGTGTTTACTTTTTGTTTTTATTTTTAAAAAATTTTATTTCATTTTACATACCAACCCCATTTCCTCCTCCCTTCACTTCTCCAGTCACCCACTGCCCTCCTTAACATCCCCCCATCCTTTCATCAGAGGGGGTAAGGCCTTCCTTAGGGAGAGAACAAAGCCTGGCATATAAAGTTGAGGTAGGACCAAGTCCCTACTCGCTGTTTCAAGGCTGAGCAAGGCATCCTACCATAGTGAATGCACTCTTAAAAGCCAGTTCATGCTCCTGGGGTAGATACTGGTCTCACTTCTAGGGGGCCTCCCTTCAAGAGATCGAATCACATAACTGTCACCCATATTCAGAGGGCCTAGTTCAGTTCCATGCAGGTTCCCCAGGTGTCTGTCCAGAGTCTGTGAGCTCCCACTGGTTCAGATCAGCTGTTTCTGTAGTTTTCCCCATCATGATCTTGACCACCCCTTGCTCAAAAGATCATGATTCTTCTTTTCTCTCTTCAGCTGAACTCCAGGAACTGGGCTGTGGGTGACTGCATCTGCTTCCATCAGTTACTGGATGTAGGTTCTATGATGACAATTAGGGCAGTCACTAATCTGATTACAGGGGAAGACCTTTTCAGACACCCTCTCCACTATTGCTAGGAGTCTTAACTGGAGTCATTCCTGTGGATTCCTGGCAATTTCTCTAACACCAGGTTTCTCCCTAACCCCATCATTGCTCTCTCTATCAAGATACCTCTTTTATTTTTCTCCCCCTCTGTCCCTCCCCAACTCATCCTTTTCGATCCCTCATGTTCCCATCCTCCATCCCCTTCCTTCTAACTCCCTACCAGTTTACCCAGGAGATCTTAACTATTTTCTCTTCTTGGGGTCTTCTATGTCTGTCCCTCTTAGGGTCCTCCTTGATACCTAGATTCTTTAGGGTTGTGAGTTGTAGCCTGGTTATCTTTTTACTTTGTGTCTAATATCCACTTATGAGTGAGGTTTGGGTTACCTCTCAGGATGATTTTTTTCTAGTTCTATCCATTTCCCTGTAAATTTCAAGATGCCATTGATTTTTACTGCGGAGGAGTACTCCATTGTATGACATTTTCTTTATCCATTCTGCCGCTGAGGGTCATCTAGGTCATTTTCTTCTGTTTCATTTGCCTTGGAATGTTCAGGTCTTGCTGTTTTAGAATCACTAGTTTCTATTGCTTCCAAACTACCCTTTATATTGTTGAATGTATTATTACATTGTCGTCTACCCATCTCTTCCTCCTATTGGTGCAGATGGAGTCTGTGCCTCTAGGGCTTCTCTTCCTCCATGTGCAGGTGGGGTTTATGGTTCTGATGATCATTTTTCCTCCAGGTGCAGATGGTACCTGTAACTCCAGTGATCACTGATGTTGGGGATGGTTGGATTAGGGAGGATTCATGGTCACTAAGGTTGCCATAGATGTGGGTGGGGCACAGGATGTGCGCTAGGGGGCTATGGCCTAGAGAGCAGGGGTGTCCAGTTGGGAGCTTTTCCAATTGTGTATAGGTGGGGTGTGTGACTCCTATTGTTTCTGATGCAGAAGGTATGGTTGGAGAGGGACGTGGAGCTGCTCACTCTTTTGAAAGATGACTAGGAAGAAGAGAGTAGATGATAGGTGCAGAATAGTTGAGTAGAATAGAATTCAAGGGTTGTTTTTCCAGTTTTTATGTTTATTATTTTTAATTCAGTGTGTTAGTGTACACACGTGTATGCCCTCTCAGACCAGAGGCATTGGATCTCCCAGAGCTGGAGTTGCAGTTGGTTGTGAACCAGCCAGTTGTGACTAATGGGAACTAAATTCTGGGCCTCTGCAATAGCAGAGATTGGTTATACTCAGCAAGCCACATTCAGCCCAGCAGAGTAGAGATCTCAAGGGTTTGGAAATGGGAAAGGAATCATGGGCAAAGCAATGGTTAGGGTTACTGTTGTTGTGATGAAACACCATGACCAAATCAACTCGGAGAAGACAGGGTTTATTTCACTCACAATTCCATGTAACAGCTCATCATCAAAAACAGTGAGAATAGGAACTCAAGCAGCACCAGAAACTGGAGGCAGGAGCTGATGCAGAGGCATGAAGGGGAGCTACTTACTGGCTTAGTCATCATGGCTTACTCAGCTTGTTTTCCTATATCCCAGAACCACCAGCCAAGGATGACAACACCCACAATGGCTTAGACCTTCCCTCATCAATCTATTTATTTGGATTTATAAATATTTTAATATCTTGTATTTAATGATCTGTCTAATATTGTGTTTAATTTATTTAATAATGTCAATAAAATTATTTAATAATGACTTACATAATGTGTAAATATATTCATTTAAATAAATAAATTAATTAAATGCATAATTTATGTAATATAGAAATCATTATAAGATAATGCCCTATAGTGGATTGTATGGAAACATTTTCTCAATCTAGGTTCCTTTCCTTCAGGTAGCTATAGCTTGTGTTGAATTCACATAAAACTATCTGACATAATTGACCCTTTGTCAGCTTGACACGCAAGGACCCCACTGTTAAGCCACAACTTTTTCTTTCTTGTTATCCCAAGATTACACATTAAAAAGATAACCCAATACAAAACATTTTACAAACTTAAATTTCACGGCTTTCCATAGTCACTTTCAAAGTTGTCTCTTTAAAAATACCTAGATTCAATCTGTGTTAAATTTATATATTGTATGTCTATATATTGTAAGTCTGTCCTTGGACTTTCAGCTGTGTTCTTGTGTCTCTCAGGTGTTTATTACAGGTATGAACTGTCATGCCTGACAAATTTTATTCTGCTAAATAATTCACGAACCTTTGGGCTGGGGGAATGGTAGCAAGTTGTAGCTTATCTAGTCTTAAAATAAAACTCATGCAGGTTCTTGCCCTGTTTTTTCTATATTAGAAGTAGTACCACTCTGATATCTTCCCAAGTTAAAAACATCATAGTAATCTTTAAGGTTTATTTCTTAATAAATATTTCAAGTTTTCTATTGTTTTAATTCTTAAGATTTATTTTAAATGAGTGAGTGTTTGCCTGCATGAATGTCAGTGAATCATATCCATGCCTGATGTCGTCCATGGATCATATCCATGCCTGATGTCCATGGGTACTCAGAAGAAGGCATTGACTCTCCTGGTACTGGAGGTACAGATGGTTGTGAGCTACCATGTAGGTGCATGGAAACAAATCCAGGTCCTCTGCAAGAACAAGTGCTCTTAACTGCTTAGTTCTCTCTCTATTCCCATTTAAATTTTACTTTATTTTTTAATTGCATTCCTTTAGGTCATCTCTTTATATTTTTTAAGATTTATTTATTTATACAACATTCTGCCTTCATGTATGCCCACACGCCAGAAGAGGGCACCAGATCTCATTATAGATGGTTGTGAGCCACCATGTGGTTGCTAGGAGTTGAACTCAGGACCTCTGGAAGAACAGCCAGTACTCGTAACCACTGAGCCATTTCTCCAGCCCTCAAAGGTCATCTCTTAGGAAACCTCACCTTCCAGAACCAATCTCAAGGACTTCCATTTGTGTTAATGCCAAGTCTCCCTTTCCACAGCAGCTGTCATAATTTTTTTCTTATGCAGTTATTTTTTAAGTTATAAACTGATTTTGGCCCATTAGCCCTGCCTTTGTATTAGATCTTATAACATATATTAACCCATTATTCTTATCTATGTTAGCCACATGGCTCGATACCTTTTTCAGTGGGGCAGGTCACATCTTCCTTCTTCAGTGTGGACAGGACTGGGGAAGACCTTCCTTCTTCCCAGAATATGCCTGTTCTCATTGCCCTGCCTCTACTTATCTGATTGTCCCACCTATGCTTTCTGCCTGGCTACTGACGAATCAGTGTTTATTTAAAACATTTAATTGACAGAATGCAGAATTGTCCCATACCACTTCCCCCACTTTTTTTTTAAACAAAGGAAAATATCCATATTCCATTTTTTGGGAATGTGGGCATAGTATTCCCGGTTACTTCCTGCTGGTTGGGGGCACTGATAATCTTATGGGGATCTAAAGAAAATTTTGAATTAAGTCCTGACTGAAGTATCCTGTGAGTCTTGATCATCTTAGGCAACAGTCTTGAATCTGTTTTGGATGTAGCACTCTGACATCTGGGCCATCTTTTCCTACTGGAGATTTCTCAGGTGGTCTTCCTTGATCAAACCTGATTATTCTTAACTCAGAATGAATCCACAGCCTCTCATTTCCTGTGGAAACAAAAGCAAAATCTCTTCTCCAAAATAACATACCTTTTGACTTGAATTTTGTAGTCAAGGATTTTCAAAATGCCTATATTGGATTGATTTAGCAGCATTTATAAACAAATATATTTTAGCAGCTGTTGTTCTTTCCTCAGCATTCATACAATTCAAAGAGAGCATAATAACATACAGTATCCAGATTCTCTGTGTGTTTTTCATCTTTCTGTGGCTTTATTTTAGCCTCTATTTCTTTTATTTTTACTTTTACTTTTTGAGACAGGTTCTCTGTATATCTTTGGCTGTCCAGGAACTCCCTCTGTAGACCAGGCTGTCTTTGAATTCACAGAGATCCACCTGCCTCTGCCTCCCAAGTGCTGGGATTAAAGGTGTGTGCCACCACACCTTGAACTCACAGAGGTCTCTCTGCCTCTGCCTCCCAAGCGTTGGGATTAAAGGTGTATGCCACCACACTTTGAACTCACAGAGGTTTGTCTGCCTCTGTCTCCCAAGTGTTGGGATTAAAGACGAGTACTACCACACCCAACTACTCTCTTTCTTTTTTATTTTAAGGACTTTAACCTTTTTTTTCTCTTTCAAGCCAGCATATATTTTTAACACACAGTAAACTGTTTAGAGGGGTTTTTTAAAATCTCTCTTTACTGTATATTTCTCTTTTTCTGACTACACAAGTCTTTAATATACCAAGCAATATGGGTAGGATTAAAGCCTTGGCTTTGTCGGCTGGATGCAGCCCATTCCTTAGCATTCTGCAATTCCAGCCTCATGGCAAAGGTACTGGCTGTAGCTATGTTTATTGCCACAACTCTATCACGTCTCAATGTCCCCGCCAGCAAGCAAGCTCCAGTAGTGTGCTCACAAACAACACTCAAATGCTCCATAGTTGGACCACCTGCCTGAAAGAGTCAGAGTTGCGCTGGCAGGATGGCCCAGAAAGCTGGCACAGCTTTTTTCTTGCTATAGCTGAAGCCCAAAAAACATGCATTCAGCTTTTCATCAACACCGTTTAAGTGTTTCGTGGCAGGACCTTTTAAAAGAGCTGTAAGGTTTTACAGCTAAAGCTGAGTCAGGAAGCCTCTCTTAAATGAGAACGCTTGCTTGCCTCTAGCAAGCAGAACAGACCCAAGAAATTGCTGCTATCAAGAAGTCATGGTTTACTCTATTCTTTTCTGTCTAGAATTACTTCCAAAGCTCTCTCAGGTTTTATTTGGTTGCAGTTGTCTACATGGGCACCATTCTGTAACATGAGGGCCTGCTTGTTGGCGTTTCTGTCCTGCCTGGTTCCCGCAGCTGGTTAGCCCCAAAGAAAATCACACAGAGGTCTCCATAAGTTATAAACTGATTTTGGCCCATTAGCTCAAGCTTTGTATTAGCTCTTTTTTTTAAATACTAGTTTTTATTTTTTTAAGATTTATTTATTTATTATGTATACAACATTCCTTCCATGTATGCTTGCATGCCAGAAGAGGGCACCGGATCTCATTATAGATGGCTGTGAGCCACCATGTGGTTGCTGGGAATTGAACTCAGGACCTCTGGAAGAGCAGTCAGTGCTCTTAACCTCTGAGCCATCTCTCCAGCCCCTGTTTTAGCTCTTATAACATATATTAACTCGTTATTCTTATCTGTGTTAGCCACATGGCTTGGTACCTTTTTCAGCGAGGCAGGTCACATCTTCCTTCTTTGGTGTCTGGACAGGACTGATTATGCAGTTTTCTTCTAACCATGCTAGTATTTTAATTTTTATTTGTCCTGTTTTGTTTTTCTATGGCCTATTCATTCTCCGTGGAATAAATGGTCATGTATACTCCCTACCCGCAACAGGATTTCTCTATATAACAGTCTTCTCTGTCTTGGAACTCATTCTGTAGACCAGGATGGCCCCAAACTCTCAGAGATCTGCCTGCCTGGTCTTCCTGAGTTCTGGGAATAAAGCATGCCCCGCCATGCCTGGCGTCAGTGAACTTTTGTAGTTGTTATTGGTGTGTCTATCACTCAGTGTTTAGAAATCCAGACTAACCTGGTAGTGGTGACACACATCTTTAATCCCCCAACTCGGGATGCCGAGGCTGGCAGATCTCTGTGTTTGAGTGAATTCCAGGACAACCAGGGCTACAGAGAGAAACCCTATCTTGGAAGAAAAGAAAAGAATTATCCAAAGTGTGCTAGGGGTGAAGTTTCATAAGGAAACATTTACTTAGCATGCTATCAGTTTTAGTTTCAGTTCTCATCACAGACAGACAGGGTTTTCATGAGAAATGCAAATCAAATATAAAATGTGACTGGGCGGTGGTTGTGCACACCTTTAATCCCAGAACTCAGAAGGCAGAGGCAGGTGGATTTCTGTGAGTTTGAGGCCAACCTCATCTATAGAGTGAGTTCCAGAACATCCAGGGCTACACAGAGAAACCCTGTCTCAACCCCTCACCAAAAAGAAAAGAAAAAGAAATACAAAATGTGGGCAGTGTATTATGGTATGTTAGTGTGTACCTTTAATGCTAGCACTTGGGAGCCAGAGACAAGCAGATATGATTTTGACACCAGTGTGGTCTACATATCAAATCACTATCACAAAACAAAAACAAAAGAAGATATAAAATTATGTCATTCAGATGACTAGATTTTGAAAGTAAGTTTAGGTTTTGCAAAATACTTCGTGGTAGCAGAGGGTTGTAATATGCTAAATGTAAGAAGAACTACGCTAGAATTGGCACATCTTCAAAAATGTTGTGGTTATTGGGTGGATTTCTCTAAATTTTTCTTTCACCTCTGTCTATCTTCAACCAATAGACAAATTTCAACTCTTATAAATTTTCTTTTCCTTTTTCTTCATTCTTCCTTTTTTTTTGTTTTTTGTTTATCTAGACAGGGTTTCTCTGTGTAGCCCTGGCTGTCCTGGAACTCACTCTGTAGACCAGGCTGGTCTCAAACCCAAAGAAATCCACCTGCCTCTGCCTCCTGGGTGCTGGGATTAAAGGTGTGCACTACCACTGCCCGGCTCTTACAGATTTTCAAGAGTCAATTGTCAGTGATACTGGCAAGGCATTAACTGTACTTAAGTCAGTTAATGGTTTTTTTAAAAACATTTATTTATTTTTTATGTATACAATATTCTGTCTACATGTGTTCCTACAGGCCAGAAGAGGGCACCAGACCTCATTACAGATGGTTGTGAGCCACCATGTGGTTGCTGGGAATTGAACTCAGGACCTTTGGAAGAGCAAGCAATGTTCTTAACCACTGAGCCATCTCTCCAGCCCATCAGTTAATGTTTTAATTAACGTGATTATTTTATCTTTGTTCATGATTGTTTTTATTGTACTTTGGGGACATTTTGTTGATCAGCTGATTTTATTTGGACATATCAGTAGGAAGCTCCAGAGTTACCAAGTAGTTGCTCTGTGCTATACACCATTTGTCCTTAATATTGCCCTCTAGTGATAGCCATTTTCTAGATTGTTTAGATTAATTGTAGTAATTTGCTCAAAGCTAACAAATCACTGTATCTATTAGTTCTCAATAACCCAAACTTGCCCTGGTGGTGGTGGCACACACCTTTAATCCCAGCCGAGGCAGAGGGAGGTGAATCTCTGTGAGTTTGTGGCCAGCTTGGTCTATAGGAGCTAGTTCCAGGATAGCTAAGGCTGTTACACAAGAAACCCTGTCTAAAAAGAAAAAAAAAATTTGGAATTAGACAGGTTGCTTAACAGTTAAGAGCACTTACTTGTTCTTTCAGAGGAACCAAGTTTGGTTCCAGACTCCATATGACAGTCATCCGTAATTACAACCTCTTCTGACCTCTGAGTGTGCCAGGCTCAGTTATAACATAAAATAAAGAAAAATATTTTTTTTTAGAAAAGAACCTAAACTTTTACCACAGAACTCTTAAAAGTTTCCACCAAGTTAACCCTCATGAAGAGCAATGAAATCTAAATAGTAGTAATTTTGTTTTTTACAGTTCCTTCTTGTATGCAAAACCTTATTGTGGTTCATGACAGAACAATAATACTTAAATAAAAATAGTCTAATTGTGGTAGTTTACATATAAATATGCAAATTTCAGGTTATTTCATGAGATTTGCACTAAAATGTTATTAGAGCAAAATAATTTAATGTTTGTGGTGTGGCATAATTGTCCCAGTTTTTTTATTTTTAAAGGCAATTAATAGGAAGAATAATCTATCTTTAGCTAATTTAGTTCAGTATGACTTTGTATAATTTGATATTACTTAAATCTGTAGTTCTTTATTGAATATATAGTTTGGTTTCCTCCTCCCACACTCTATGGTTTGATTTTAAAAAAAACAAAACAAAAAGAAAGCAATAACTTCTCTTTTTACTTTGTAGAAAATGGTTTGGTTTCAAAGATTTTACAAAAAGTAATGTTGATGTAAATTTCTCATTTTTAAAAAAGAAAAATTATTTACACAGAGTCTGTCTGCCTGTTTGCCTGCAAGTCAGAAGAGTGAACCAGATCTCATTATATATTTTTGTGAACCACCATGTGGTTGCTGGAAATTGAACTCAGGACCTATGGAAGAGCAGTCAGGGTTCTTAACCTCTGAGCCTTCTCTCTACTCTAGCCCCTTAAGTTTTTTATTTTTATAGGTGTTATCTTTTATGCCTTTAAAAAATGGTTAACCTTATGTTCAAATATGTATATGTTTCTGATTGATCTTTTTATTATTCTGATACCTTAATCTTTAAAAAGTCAAATTTATTTATTTTACTTTGTGTGTGAGTGTTTTGCTTGTATGTATATATGTATGTATGTGTGCACCATGTGCCTGCCTGTTAGTTCTCTTAGATTTGAAGTTACAGATAGTTGTGAGCCATTATGGTTGCTGGGAATCGAACCTGTGTCCTCTGCAAGAAAAACAGGTGCGCTTATCTGCTGAGCTGTTTCTTCAGCCTGATTTCTTAATCTCGAAATAATTTTTCCATCCCTAGTTCATACCAGTCACTTGAATTTTACTTGTCCTTGAAGTTAAGCAGATGGTGAATTTTAAATGTTTTGTTCTGTGGTCTTAGGTATTCTGATCTTTATTAGTAGAAATTTTGTTTCTAACTGAGATCCTGCTCCCATTTCATTAAAAAAACAAAAACAAAACAAAAAGATAACTTAGAAAATCAGTTTCCATTCTTTCAGACTTACCATGGTATATCAAAAAATTAGCCTTTTTCTTTATTGAGCTTTTATATTTTTAGAAAATAACTTTTTCCTAAGCATAATTGCAAATTGCTTTTTAAAAGGCCTTTTTAAGTAAAATTGGTTGGGTAAGACAAATGGAACAACTAGTTAAAGCTCACTCTCTCTGTAATTATTTTGAACTTCAGAGTTCCTAGTTTTAACCTGGTTCAGTCCCATCTTACTAGATTTAAGTGGCTTTTGTTTTGTTTTGTTTTTTTTCATGCAGGTTCTGCTCATTAATCACCACGAGTGTGGATCTGAAGAAGAGTTTATTACCTCTTTTTTTGAGTATGTTTAACTTCAGATACACACAACGTAGCCTCTCCTTCCCTATTAGATTCTTAGAAGGTAGTTATATTTTTTTTATAGTCTCCTTCTTGTGGTTTTGTTAGTTGTGAACAATAAGAGTAAAAGCTATTCTTTCATTCTGGGCTACTGCATGCTAATCAGTTCATCTGGAACCTCCTGGAGGTCTTTGGCATGCCATTCTTAAATATGAGTGTTAATTTGTGGAGGTAACCATGTTCCAAATAAACCTAAGAGTTGAGTTCTTTTGTCCAGAGTCTGGGAGAGTTACTCTTTCTCTTCTGGGGATCCACTGACTTTAAGGGGTTTGATTGTTTTTGGTATGTAATTTTCAGAATTTATTATGATGAAAAGTGATAAATTAGAAATTTTGTGGTATGACATCTCTCCGAACAAGCATTAGAAATTAGCTTTTATTCAATATGTTGTAAACTTAGCAAAGCAGATGATTGATCACGCTTTATTAGTTAATCATTAATGGACATGTATTTTTCAGTTTTGCAATTTTTAGACAAATAGGTATACTTTTTGTTTAGTACATGAATGAGTAAAGTATGATACATAAAAAATATTCTTTTATATCTAGGGCTGGAAAAAAGAAAGAATTCTGGCTGAATATCCTGATGGTAGGATAATAATGGTTCTTCCCGAAGACCCAAAGTATGCTCTGAAAAAGGTACATTTTCAGTGACATTTCATGCAGAAAACTTGGACTTAAGGTTAAGAGAATAATACATTGCAGACTTTGCACATTAAACACCAATTTTGAAAACAAGAAATAAGCATTTAAAGAGTATAGCCTACCTGAAGAAAAAAATTAACCCAGCTCATTTGGAAGTATGTTCAATCTTACTACATAAAAATATGTGAGGTAGCTTGAGTACCAATCCATTGAGTGAGTACCTGGAAGGGCATGCATATGCCTTAAGTATTCCATAGCATTTACTTTAGTGAAAAATGAATTAGGTAATGAAGCATAGCATCTTTTGTCATACAAGGTGATTTGAAAGGGATGATGGCATAAACTTACTTGCCAATCTCTGAGTTCAGTCACCATTAGTGCAAAAAGAAAAACACATTACATTTATAAATAATAGACTTAGTATTGTCTTTTTGTCTCTCACATTACTTTTTTCTTTCACAGAAAATTCTTAATGTGAGTATGAGTTTTAGTTATTTATCTAAAAACCTAGTTGCATTCTAGTATGTGTCCAAAATGTCTAGAACTACAAGGGAATTAATTTATTTGCTATAAATTCTTTAGATTTATAATTGGACATCTTTAAATCTAAGATTATGTCACCTGAAAGGGAGGCTAAGGAAACACCTATTATTTGAAAATATAGCTAATGTCTTTTTTATATATAATATTTATTGAGCTCTACATTTTTCTCTGCTCCCCTCGCTACCTCTCCCCTTCCCCCCTTCAACCCTCCCCCAGGGTCCCCTTGCTCTCAATTTACCCAGGAGATCTTGTCTTTTTCTACTTTCTACTTCCCATGTAGATTAGATTTATTTAAGTCTCTCTTAGTGTCCTCATTGTGTCTAAGTTCTCTGGGATTGTGGTTTGTGGGCTGGCCTTCTTTGCTTTATGTTTAAAAACCCACCTATGAGTGAGTACATGTGATAATTGTCTTTCTGTGTCTGGGTTACCTCACTCAAAATGATGTTTTTTAGCTCCATCCATTTTCCTGCAAAATTCAAGCTGTCGTTATTTTTTTCTGCTGTGTGTGCTCCACTGTGTAAGTGTGCCCACTGTGTAAGTGTGCCCACTGTGTAAATGTGCCCACTGTGTAAGTGTGCCCACTGTGTAAGTGTGCCCACTGTGTAAGTGTGCCCAGGCCCAGGAAAGCCACCACTTCAGAACTGTGCAGCTTGTTTTTCTGCTACGGCTGAATCAGGAAGACATCTCTTAAAGGAGCTGTGGCACACTGCCAGCAAAATGCTGGCTACCTAAAAGCTGCGTTTAACTCTGTTCTTTTTGTGTCTAGAATTATTTTTTAAGCTTTCTCACGTTTTACATGGATTTAGTCAACCACATTGGTGCACCAATTTGTAGTAGGAGCCCGCTTGTTTGTTCCCAGCTTAGCCCTGAAATAGTCACTCAGAAACCATATTATTTGCAATACTGAGCCCATAGCTCAGACATATTTCTCTCTCTTATGTCCTAAACTAGCCCATCTCCATTAATCTGTGTATCGCCACAAGGCTGTGGCTTACTGGATAAAGTTCTGGCATCTTTCTCCAGCGGGGCTACATGGCTTCTCCCTACTCCGCCTTCCTTTTTCTAGCATTCAGTTTGGTTTTCCCCAGAATCAAATGTCTATAGATGCTCTTATAAAATATAAAATTTCAGAAATTGTGAGGGGGTGAGTTTTCATCATTGACTAAGGAATGCACAATCTGGTGTGTACGAGAGAAGCAAGAATATGAACCACTCTAGAGGTTATTTGCACTTAATGTTCAGTGACATGAATAGTTATTAGATGGAACATTTGCAACTTATGTTGTGTGCCCCACCCCTGCCCCCAGATGGGGTCTCACTGGCCAGCCTGCTTGACCTGGAACATGCTTTTTAAATTGACCAAACTGGCTCCAGACTAGGAGAAATTTGCCTGCCTTGCAAGTGCTGGGATTAAAGGGATATGCAATCAACCTGGCAATTTATGTTCTTTAAACTGGAGAAGGAATTAGTGTGCAAGTGCCTGTAGATTTGTGATTTTTCTTTTGGGTTTTTTGAAATAGGGTTTCTCTGTGTAGCTTTGGAGCCTGTCCTAGAACTTGCTCTGTAGACCAGGCTGGCCTTGAACTCACAGAGTTCTGCTTGTCTCTGCCTCCCTAGTGCTGGTATTAAAGGCATATACCACCACCACCTGTCTTATAATTGTTATTTTTTTTTCAGTGCCTACAAAGAGCTTGAACTTGGAAGAAGCATTTGATGCCATGTTAATGTTTGAGGTTCAGACCTCTGGTCCATGATATTCTAGATGTTTAGTGTTTGACATAAATTATGTCACTTTTGAGTTCGTTTCTTTCACATACAAAATGAAGAACTATAATACTCCAAGGGATATTGGATTGAAATGACTATAGTTCTTGGTGTGTCTCATTTTTAGATGCTTGCCAGATAGTGAACATGAATTTCTTTCTTCTCTTCCTTTCATTTTACTGTTGAGAGTTCTAACTAAAACTTGGGGTGGACAGTGTCTTGCTGGCTAAGATTCAGTGTGCTCTAGCCATTTAGACACATTGTGTTCCTCCTGAGGAAGTCTCAGTGCTCTCACATGCTTAGTGCTGGCACTCCCGCTCACCCTTGTTTTCTAGACCATTAGGGTTGGCAACACCTCTGTTTCTTCCCTTTTTCTGCCAAGTTGCTTCCAATGCTTAAAAATCAGTGAGTTAATAATCAGTACAGACATGTCAAAGAGTTCGAGCCTTTTAGTTATAACTATATTGTATGGTGGCACACACCCATGATTTCAGTATTCAGGAGACTGAGGCAGAACAATTGCCACTAGTTCAAGGCCAGCCTGGGCTACTTATTGAGCACCAGGACAGCCAGAGGCACATAACAAAGTAACAGAACTTCTGTCTCAGAAACCAAAAATTCCTTAGAGAGTATTTGGTTAGGAATAATATATTCATCTTATTGAATGTTTTTTTTAAACCTGTATACAATGTTTTCTTTGTTTTAAAAAAAGTCTCGTTCTTTACTTGGCAGGTTGATGAAATTAGAGAGATGGTTGACAACGATTTGGGTTTCCAACAGGCTCCATTAATGTGCTATTCCAGAACTAAAACTCTTCTCTTTATTTCTAATGACAAAAAAGTAGTCGGTTGCTTGATTGCAGAACACATCCAGTGGGTAAGTGACTTCTAAAGAGTGCTTAGAAATAGTTTGATATCTAAATTAGCTCATTACTATGTAATACTAAATAATATCCTAATAAATCTATCTACATTTCAGATAAGGATATAATGTAATTCTGCACTATAATAGAGTTGTATCTTGTGCAGGAATTGATTTTTCTTTTCTTTGGTTTTCTTTTCTTTTTTGAGACATAGTCCCTCTGTGTAATACAGCCTGGCCTGGAAATCACTATGTAGCTCAGGCTGTCCTCAAATTTGGAATCCTCCTGAGTGCTGGAGTTATATACCACCACACCCAGGTGGGAATTAGTCTGTCTTCCTTTCTTTATTATTTCCCTCCCTCCCTTTCTTCCTCCCCTTTTCCCCAGGGTCTCAGTATGTAGCCTAAATTCAGAGATCCACCTACTTTATCCTTTGAATACTAGAATTAATGGTGTGCATACCATACTTGACAGGAATTAGTTTTTCAAATCAGTGAGATGGAAGGTATAGAATTAAGAGTACTGTTAGAGCTTCAGAAGTTTTGTGCTGTATACTAATATCTCTCTCAATTGATCCTTCTAGCACTTGAGTTAAAGGCAAGGTATAGTGGATATAGTATACAAAATTAGGCTCTCACATAGTCCTACCTTGAAGTTGCTCAGTAGCTAAGGTTGCTCTCTGCCACCCCCTCCTGAGTTCTGGGATTACAGTTGTATGCCAGCATGCCCAGCTCATCGCCTACTTTTATAAAACTTTTTTTTTTTTTTCCAAGGCAGTGTCTTCCTATGTAACCCTGGCTGTCTTGGAGCTCACTATATAGACCAGGCTGGCTTCAGTCTCAAAGAGACTCAGAAAGAGACTCTTTGAGATTGATAGCATGTGCTACCATGCCTGGCTGTTTTTGTAAATACAATTTTATTGTAATTCTGCCACACTCATTTGTTCTGTCACTCTCTCACTGTGGGATAATACTCTTATACACTGTAAAGATTTGTCACTCATATTAGTTTAATAAAATGCTGATTGGCTAGTAGTCAGGCAGGAGATATAGGCAGGGCAACCAGACTAGGAGAATTTGGGAGGAAGAATTTGGGAAGAGATACAGTCACCAGCCAGATGCAGAGGAAGCAAGATGAGAATGCCTTACTGAGAAAACGTGCCAAGCCACGTGGGTTAATTTAAGTTGTAAGAGCTAGTTAATAATAAGCCTGAGCTAACAGGCCAAACAGTTTATAGTTAATAATAAGCCTCTGTATGTTTCTTTGGGACTGAATGGCTGTGGAACCAGGCAGGACAGAAACTTTGTGCTATACTTCGCTCCCCCTCCTTTCTTTTGGTTTTTCAAGACAGGATTTCTCTGTGTAACAACTTTAGCTGTCATGGAACTCACTTTGTAGACCAGACTGACCTTGGACTCATAGAGATTTGCCTGCCTGCCTCTGCCTTCCTAATGCTGGAATTAAAGGCATGGGCCAGCTTGAGTATTTTGCCTTTATGCATGATCCTATTTTTTGTGTGTGCCTGGTGCCTGTGGAGTTCTGAAGAGGGTACAGATAGTAGTAAGCCACCATTTGGATTTTGGGTACTGAACTCAAATCCCCTGCAAGACAAACTCAACCATTGAGCCATCTGTCAAGTGCCCCCACTCCTTTTGTTCTTTTGAAACAAAGTCTCTTTATTGCATTGGCTAGTCTGGATCTCAAAGAATCTTCGTGCCTCTGCCTTCCAGTTGTTGGGATTGAAGGCATGTATCACTCTTAATTTTTGTTTTCTAGTTTTATTTCAAGTTTTATCTTTGTATTTTTAGGAGACTGGTCATGTCCTTTTTGACAAAATACAGTTACTTACTGAGATCAGAGAATCTCAATAAATCAAAGGAAAATTTTTTTTAAAAAAAGGTTTATTTATTTTATGTGTATGTGTGTTCTGTCTGTGTGTACGAATTTATGCCAGAAGGGAACATCAGATCTCACTATAGATGGTGTGAGCTACCAAGTGGTTGCTGGGAATTGAACTCAGGACCAGTGCTCTAAACCACTAAGCTGTCTACAGCTCCCAGAAAAGGCTTTCTTAATTTCCCTTCTCTTCCTGTTCTTAGTTCATATGTGTGCAGTACAAGAACAATCACTGTGACTGTTGAGCTCAGAATATGTTCTTCTCTTCCTCTCCTCCCCTCGCTTTCTTTTCTTTGGTTTGGTTTTGTGAGGCAGCTTTTCTCTGGTGTAGCTTTGGATTCTGTCCTGGAACTTGCTCTGTAGACTAGGCTGGCCTCGAACTCTCAGAGATCCGCCAGTCTCTGCCTCCTGAGTTCTGGGATTAAAGTTGTGCACCACCACTGCCCAACTGTTTTTGTTTGTTTGTTTGGTTTTTTTTTGTTTTCTTTTGTTTCTTGAGGCAGGGTTTCTCTGTGTAGCCCTGGCTATCCTAGAACTCACTATGTAGACTAGACTAGCCTCCAATTTACAGAGATCTGCCTGCCTCTGCCTCCCTAGTGCTGGGATTAAAGGCGTGTGCCACAGTTGTCTGGTTTAACATGTACTTTTGCTGCTTAGAAAGCAGATGGTAGGGAAAAACACATTCCATTCCTGTGGTGTTCAGTTTGGATGTCAAAATCCTTGTTAAATGTCTCATTTAAATAGTAGATGTACTTAATTATATGATCTTATTATGAGTTGAGTCAGAATGGAAGTAAACCCAGATTGTTAAGTGATCTGCTAATTTGTTAAGCAGCCAGACAAATGTAGTCAAGACCTCAGCCCGATTTACACTAGACAACTGCCACCTTTATTTCCCTTCCTGTTTTTGACATATATAGGGCTATCGAGTTATAGAAGAGAAACTTCCAGTTATCAGGTCAGAAGAAGAAAAGGTTCGGTTTGAAAGACAAAAAGCCTGGTGCTGCTCAACATTGCCAGAGCCTGCAATCTGTGGGATCAGTCGAATATGGGTGTTTAGCATGATGCGGCGGAAGAAAATAGCTTCTCGCATGATTGAATGCCTAAGGTAATGTGTAACTCAAGTCATTTGCAGTAGTTTAGAGTTTTAGTTTAAAGATTGATACTTAATCATAACTGTATGAGTTTTCTTTGTATTAACTATAAATTTTGTATAAATATACTAGATCTGTAAATCTTGTTTAATCTGAAGAGAAAAATGTCTAATAATAGATGAAACATTAAACTTTTATTTAAAACTGTGACATTAGGCCAATGTAACATAGTTCAACCTGTGTTCACTCTTAGAGATTTCTAAACAAAACCAGAGAAATATATATAGACAATGTTTTGGGAAGTCAACTTTTAGAGAAAATTGTTTTAATATTCTTTTTGGCCAGCAGTGGTGGCACATGTCTTTAATTTCAGCACTCTGGAGGCAGAGGCAGGCAGATCTCTATGAATTCGAGGCCAGTCTGGTCTACAGAGCGAGTTCCAAGACAGGCTTCAAAGCTACAGATAAATCCTGTCTAGAAAGAAAAAAAAGGGTTTTTTTTTTGGTGTGGGGGAGGCAGTGACATGATTCTACAGGTAAAGGTGCTGATTGAAAAAAACTGATTTCAATCTCTCAAACCACATAAAGGTAGGAGGACAGAGCCAACTCCACTGAGTTATATGACCTCTCTGTACAAACATTATAGCACAGGCATTCACACACACACACACACACACACACATGCACGCAAAGGCATACACATGCATATGCTAATAATAAATGTTTAAAAGTTTTTAAGTATTATTTTATATTCTCTTCGGTGTCGTTTATTTTTCTATTATCCTGTGGTTGTTTATCAGAAACACAAAAGCATCAGACTTTTTTCTTCCAATAAAGTCCCTTAGATAAAGGATAAAATGAAGGTTAAAATTAATCATCCATAAAAGGTTTTGGGGTCAGAGTGGTAGAGCACTTGCCCACCAAGTATCAGGCCCCAGGTTCAATCAGTAGTGCTTAAAAAATTGGTTTTTTAGGTCAGTTTATTGTTTATTTATAGACTGTGAACTGTTTCCTATGGGAATAGGTTTTAAAATAACCATTGCTGTTACAGGTGGGCCTTAGCTCCTTACTATGTGTGTGGTTAATGAACTCACAACTGTTCTGTTTCCAGTCCTTTTAGTGCGAAGCCTGGGAAACAAGATGATTAAACACAAATAGTCCTAGAGGAGTGAGAGGATTTATTTTCCATCCTTTAAATCTTGTAGCAAGTCATGTAGGTAGCTTTTGTTCAAACCATGGAAACAGCAGTGTTGTAATTAGTCTTACGACAGTGAGTGAGCTCCCTGTTAGGGTGCGTAGCCTTTGCTTCTTCACTTACTGTCCCTTCTGACGGTATAAAGATGCTGCCAGCGGGCTTGAGAATTACACCCTAAATCCATCTAGTTGCCATTCAGTGAGTTTAATATACTCAAAACATATATAACTATCACCTGACCTAGAGCATTTCTACTCCCCACCCTCTCCATCCCTAAACCTAACTCAACGTATCTCTAGTTGCTGGCTGGTAGCCACCAGCCTACTCTGTATCAATGTACATTTCTATACTGAACAGTTCATACAAGTGGAATTCTAAGTATCATCAGTGTGGTAGCATGGATCTGTCTATTGCTTGTGTGTGTGTGCGTGTGCTGTATATGTATGTGTCTCTGTGCGGCAACCAGAGGACAGTCTTCGGTGTCGCTTCTCCAGTGCTGTCCTTCTTGGCTTTTGAGACAGGATCTCTCACTGGCTTGGAACTCACCCAGCAGGTGAGGCTGGACAGCCATGAGCCAGTCTCCACCATGTAGTGCTAGGATCACAAGCCCACAAGCTTTTTTAAAATGTGGGTTCTGGTCATTGAACTCAGGTCCTTGTGCATGCCCATTACCAACTAAGCTATCTTCCCAATCCTGCTTTTTAAAACATTAAAAAATAAATTGCTTTTTTATGATTACCAATAGTAGAGTAGAATTATTTGTTCTTTCATCTGTTTACATTTGGTGTGTTTCTGCTTACTGACATTCATGGATAGTATTGCTATGACCATTTATACACCAGTGTTTGTGTGGACGTGTATAATTTTGAGAGTGTATACTTAGGTGTATAATTGGGAATCTTGTAGTACTGATGAATTTAATGTTTTGAGAAACTGCTGAACTCTCTTCTGTAGCATCTGCCACCATTTTAGAACCCAACCAGCAATATATAAGGGCTCCAAGTTCTTCACTTCATCGTCTTTAGGAGAAAAACCTATTGAGAGGCTGGAAAACGTCTCAGTTGATGAAGTTTTTGTGTAACCATGAATACTTAAGTTCAGATCCCTAGGACCTGTGTAATGCATGATAAGGTGGCATGTGTCTATAATTCCAGTGCTAAGTGCTGGAGAGACCCAGAACCCAGAGCCCAGGAACTCATGGTCAGCCAGTCTAGGCAAAACAACAAATATGTTCTCAGTTCTCTCTGTCTCTCTTTCTCTTTGACCAGACATGTATGAAAAAAAAGAAAGGAACCTATTCAAGCCTGTGTCAGCTTTTTTGCTGTTGTTGTTTGTTTTTTGAGATAGGGTTTCTCTGTGTGACAGCTCTGGCTTTCCTGGCATTTGTTCTGTAGACCTGGCTAACTTTGAACTCACAGAGATCTGTCTGCCTCCCAAGTGCTGGGGTTAAAAGCCTTTGGTCTCCTCATTTCCCAGATGTTAGGATCATACACTATATCTGAATGTGTTCTTTGACACACACTTCATTTTGATGAAATCTACTTCATGCTTTTTTTTCTTTTGTTCCTTTTGTCATATTTTAAAATCCATTGTCTAATGCATGGCCCCAAAGATTCATGTTTATCCTTCTAGTTTAGTTTTATACTTACGCTGTGGCTCTATTGGATTTTATTATTGTATGAGAAGTGATAACAACATGCAAATATACTTTTGGCATGTGGATATCTTATTCTCCCACCATTTGTTACAAGGACTGCACTCTCCTCTGAATAGTTCCTGTTCTCGGCATACTTGTAAAGGTTTCTCTCTAGACATGTCTGTCTGTTCCGTGTTCTGTGTGTCTATGCTTATGTCAGTATTGAGTGCTAGAGCTTTGTGTGGTATATTTGGAAAAGAAAATATATGAATCCTTCAGACTTTTTCTTCTTTTTTTTCTTTTTCTTTTATGTTTTGACTCTTCAGTATCCTTTTTATTTCCTTGTGAATTTTACGATCAGCTTACCATTTTATCCAAGGAAACTAACTAGCTATGGGTCAGTTTCTGCAGTAATAACACTTTAATAGTATTGAGTTTTCTGACTTTTAAACATGGGTGTCTCTTTATTAGGTTTTTATTTAAATAATATTTTATCGTTTTTAGCTTACAGGTGTTTTTTTTTTTTTTTGGTAATTATTTTCCTAAGCATTGTGCTCATCTTAGTGTTAGAGATTGGTTGTTTTCAAGGTTTATGTTTGGACTGTCCATTTTTCAGTATAGCTAATACAGTTCACAGTTGAATATCAATCTGAGTCTTCAGATCATTTACTAAATTTATTTGTTTATTTATTATGTATAGTTTTCTGCCTGCATGTGTACCTGCAGGCCAGAAGAGGGCACCAGACTCGTTATGGATGGTTGTGAGCCACCATGTGGTTGCTGGAAATTGAACTCAGGACCTCTGGATGCGCAACTAACCAGTCCTCTTAGCCACTGAGCCATTTCTCTAACTCCCTAGATCATTTACTAAATTTTAACCGGTCTTTTGGTAAATCCCTCAGAATTTCCTCTTTGTAAGATTATATCATCTTCCAAAGAAAGAGCTTTTTTTCTTTCTTTCATTCTCATTGGGATGTTTATGTCTTCTCTGGTTTATGCTGGTAAGAGTTGTTGGTGGTGTTATTGCAGGGAAGGGGACAGACATACCTTTTTCCTGATCTGAGAAATAGTCTTTCACTGTGAATTCATGTTTCTTGATACCTTGATTGAGAAGTTCTTCAACTCTCAGTTGTTGAGTACTTTATGACATGATGTTGGACAAACATTTTTTATAATTATTACTTTTCTAAAAGTCTTCCTACTTTATTTAATAATTATATTAAAAATTATAATATTTAAGACCAACAGGTATTTTGTTTTTTAGAATAACATAGCATTGCTTTAGTCTTTCTTGTCTAAATGAATTTGATAGGTTGTTCAGTTTCAGTGAACAGAAAGATTAATTTTTAATCTTCCCCTCTTTTCCCCACCCTTCCTTTTTTTTTCCCAATAGGAGTAACTTTATTTATGGCTCATATTTGAGTAAAGAAGAAATTGCTTTCTCAGATCCCACTCCTGATGGAAAGTTGTTTGCAACACAGTACTGTGGCACTGGTCAGTTTCTGGTCTATAATTTTATTAATGGACAGAATACCACCTAATCCAGATGTTGCCTAATGTACCAGAAGACATCTTTTGAAGAGAAAGAATTGGTTGCTGACTTTAACCAGGAACTAGGGCCATTTTTATTACAAATGAACTCAGGACTGGAAACAACCATATGGTTGTTCCATTTTCATAAAATTGGAAACAATGCAGTAATAGCTTATTATTGTTTTGTTTTTTTAAAGAAGATATTTTATTATCTTTTACAGAAATTTATGATTGTATTTTATCTATAGTTATTTAGACATGTTTACATGCAGCAGATAATTGTTCATAGTGGACTGAAAATTAATGCAAGGACTATGGTCTCAGTGATAAGTATATTTTGAAGTTCTTAATATGGAAATATACCAGTGTAGCTTGGTACTGTATTTTTTTATATTGATCTGCTGATACCAGTTATATGTTTAAAGATTGTATTTTCAGAGTGGAAACTAATGTTTTTTGAGTTATTATTCAAGAACAGTACAGTATTACGTGCTTGAGAATTTGAAGCTACTAAACTATACTAAGAAAATTCCTCAAAAAAGGAGAGCTTCAAGTGAAATAACTTGCAATAGAGTCTCCATTGCTTACTTCTCTGTCCCCGGCGGTGGCAGTGGGAAGCTCTCATGTGGCGCCATAAATGACTAGAGTCGCAAAGAACTACAGAATAGTTGTAAACTCAATGTGGGTGGTCGGTGTCTACGCTGTTATTTCCTCAGAAATACTGCACTGAGTATACGCCCTCATTACTGGACTTCATTTTGATACTTGTCTATCTTTCATAGTGCCCTCTACTTTTAAAGGGTTTATATGTTGAAAAACTGCTGTGGCCTTTTATGACCTGTATATAATGTAGAATAAAATAATAAAATACTTGATACCTTTTCTAAGTGATAAATGTATGGAGACAACGTTGTGTCGAATATTTGTGCCCTTTCAGGGAGTTTCTTAGGCTTAAGACTGACATAAGATTAAAACATGGGCTTCTTAAAGATAGTGTTTACTAGTTTGTCAGTTCTTCCTGAATATTTTAATAATATGGTACTTAATTAACTTTCAAAGAAATAAAGAAACACAGCCCACTGTGTCACTGTGGTTTCAGTTAAATTGTCTTTTAGAACTGAAATGATCATATCCCCATTGAAAACCTACTAAAATTTAGGGACTTGCATTATAATTAACAGTCAGTTGTACATTTTATCCCCCTTTAAGTTTGGTTTTTTTTTTATTTTCTTTCTTTCTTTCTTTCTTTCTTTCTTTTTTTTGGTTTTGTTTTTTGTTTTTTTTGAGGCAGGGTTTCTATGTGGTTCGAACTCACAGAGATCCGCTTGCCTCTGCCTCCCAAGTGCTGGGATTAAAGGCATGCGCCACCATTCCCGGCTGTTTTATTATTTATAGAGTAGTATAAGACTGTACTCTTTCAGGCTGGAGAGATGACTCAGTGGATAAAAGTACTGCTTGCTCTTCCAAAGGATCCTGGTTCAATTCCCAGCACCTACATGCAGTTCACAACTGTCTGTAACTCCAGTTCCAGGGGCCCCAACACTCTCATACAGACATGTAGGCAAAATGCAAGTGTTCATTAAAAACAAAAACATAAAAAGGTCTGTACTGTTTCCATGAATAGAATGGTTGGGATTGTAACTATTCATTCTGACTCAAAAGCAGTGACAGTTTTTTTTTCCCTCTTTTTCTAAGAGTTAGAATGTGAATGCCCGTGTGTATGTATCTGTACCATATGCATGCCTGGTCCCTCGCATTGTATTCTCTTGAAGTAAATTTACAAGGTTTTTGTGAGCTGCCTGTAGGTGCAGGGAACTGAGCTCTGGTCCTAACTCTCGAGCTGTCTGCTACCTACGTCTCCTCCTCCCAGCCCCAGTCATCATCATCACAGTCTCCTCTTCATTACATTGTCATCATCATCATTATTTGAGACAGGGTCTCACTATGTAGCCCTGGCTTTAGAGATCTGCCTGCCTTTGCCTCCTGAATGCAGGGATTAAAGGCACATGCCACTACTACTTTTTTCCTCTTTTCTCTCTCTCTTTTATCTCTTTTCTGTTTTGGTTTTTTGAGACAGGTCTTCCCTGTGTAGCTTTGGAACCTGTCCTGGAACTTGCTCTGTAGACCAGGCTGGCCCCGAACTCATAGAGGTCCAAGTGCTGGAATTAAAGGTGTGTGCCACCACTGCCTGGCCACTACTACTTCTTTTCTTTCTTTTGCATGGGTTTTTGTGTATATGCCATGTGTATGCCAGGAACTGAAGGCAGGTCTGCTACAAGGATGGTAAGTGCTCTTGCCTGCTGAGCCATCTCTTTAGCCCCTAGCCCCTGGTAGGACTTTTGACATTATCATTTTCCCTTGGGATTGAGACTCTTGTAGTCATCTTTATTCTTATTTGCTTGATAAATACCTTGACTTTTTGGAAGCACAGTGAAGCTTTGAACTAGTGTTAGCTCTCTGATACTGTTAACTTCATTAATACAGGTCCCATTTCCATGTGAGCCTTAACATGTTACTTGGATTAGCAGGCCATGCTTGATGAAGACCTAAAGGGAGGGCAGGATAAATAGTGACTGTTTGCTTTAAATGTTGGCATCAGTGGAATCAAATTTTACAACTTGGACATTTCTTTAAGAATAGTAGCCCGAGCACCTACCATCTGAGTATATCAGACCCTGTATTTAGTGTTCATTGTTTTATTTATTAAGATTTATGGCTTTTCCTAAAAGATTTTTTTTTGTGTGTGTGTATGTGCATTGGTATTTTGTCTGCATGTATGTCTGTATGAGGGTGCCAGATGCTTTAGAATTGCAGTTACAGACAGTTGTGAACTGCCATGTGGGTGCTGGGAATTGAACCCCAGTTCTCTGAGAGAGTAGCTAATGCTCTTAACTACCGAAACCTCTCTGTAGCCTGCAATAGGGTTTATAAGATAAGACTTTGAGATGGGCAGTGGTGGCACACACATGCCTTTAATCCCAGCACTTGGGAGGCAGAGGCAGGTGAATCTCTGTGAGTTCGAGGCCAGCCTGGTCTACAAGAACTAGGTCCAGGACAGGCTTGATAGCTACAGCAAAACCCTGTCTCCAAAACCAAAACAAACAAACAGAAGATAAGACTTAGGGCTTGAAAAGGGACTACACATAAGCAGCTTGTACAGAATATCGCAGCACTGAACAGAGGAAGAACTAAAGCTGTCAGTCATTTCTAACTGTGGGGAGAATACGTGCCACAGGGAATCTGGTCTAGCTTTAGTAAATAGGAGGTAAAAAGAGAAAATGGGTTGGGAGGATTTGATGAGGAAGGGCAGGTTCAGTTTTGGTCAAAGTTTAAAGTGGTTATAGAATTTGCAAGCGGAATTACCGCCTTCATAGTTAGTTGTCTATGTGGCTTTGGAGTTTGATAGAGGTTTGGGCTTAAGCTGTTATTTGGAGGTTTATATGAAACTATCCTGGTGTAGAAAAAGGGAACTAGCAAGGCATACCCATCATTCGAGAGAATCTGAAACAGCATAAACCACGAGAGAGTCAGAAGAGAGTGGTGATGGAAACCATGGAAACAGTCACAGACACTCTAGAAGGTCACCACTGTCTTCACCACCTTTGGGAAGAAGGGAGTCTCTGTGATGCTAGCAACAAAGCATCTGTGGGGTGTGGGAGGCAGCAGTCACAGCACAGCCAGTGACCACTTGCAGACTTCAGTAGTTTATATAATTGCTGATTATACAGATGTTTGTTACTTGTTGGTCCAAAAAGATAACTAGCATATTGTAGGAACCACGGGTTTTGATGGGTATGCCTGCCTTGTATGGATGGTTTCTTGAGCAAGGATTGGAGAAAGCAGAGTAATTAATCAACTTGATAATGAGTGTGAACTCTACAATTACCAAAAGCATGAACACAGTTCCACACTACTGTGATGTTTTAGTGGTTCTTGTTTGCCTGGCTTGGTTGACCAGTTGTGTAGAAACACAACTTCAGTTCACAGAGTTAAAATTGCTGAGTTGTCTGGGTGGTAGTGGCGCATAGGAAGCAGAGACAAACAGATCTTTGTGAGTTCAAGGCCCGCTTGGTCTACAAAACGAGTTCCAGGACAGCCTGT
The DNA here is from genome assembly GCF_982192425.1 of Myodes glareolus. NCBI lineage: Eukaryota > Metazoa > Chordata > Mammalia > Rodentia > Cricetidae > Myodes > Myodes glareolus. The sequence goes on from NC_142038.1 coordinate 76,647,565, forward strand.
TACTCAGAGAAACCCTGTGTCAAAAAAAGAAAAAAAAAAAGATCGCTGACTCAATTTCCACCGTAGTGATTCACATATACCTCCTTCCTTCTTATGGCTTCCAGGACTTTAGCAATTGGTATGTTGTTGGTTTTTCTAGGCCAGTTACTTTTGAACAGGTAGTGGAAGCTTGCTTCCCTGTCTGTCAGCAGACATGAAAATAGTTATTGCTTTGGCCTAGATGAGTGGTTTTGTTTCAAATTCTATTACTATAAATGTTCTTTATTAGAGCTAGAAGGCCTTTTGTCCCCTAAGAGTTGGTAAAAGTAGGTGGAATTTAGAAATAAATCCAAAATTAATAATAAATGATTAATAATAAATGTGACCAGTGACCCAGAACTGTTTGAGGCCACAAAAGTAAATATAGTTGCCTTCTATATAGGTCTGTCATCTATAATTATGTAGCAGTCTGCATTTTTCCAGTAGAGATTTTGGTGTATATAACTGCTTTAGGTAAGCTGTAGATTTCATCCAACTATTTACTTAGTGTTTTCTTGGATTGTGCCAAGATAGTAGACTCTCTGAGCCACCCACAGTACAATACCAGACATTGCCAGAGTCACAGCTCATGTCACCTTTTAACTTAGGGAAAATTGGGTTAAAGAAAACAAACTTTAGTGAATGAGGAGTGGGAGGGAATTTTAATACATTCACCAAATGAAAGAACAACAACATACTGTAGACACAGCGTCATAAACAAAATGTGAGGTAGACTGACTAGTGAGTGAAATTCACCAAATTTTCGTTAAGAAAATTTTACAGTAACAAAGTAACACGGGTGCCCCCTTTTCTAAAAATCACAAGAAGCAGTTGCATAAATTACAGCCAACACTTGACTACAGTTTTTCTAATTTTTTTTAGGTTACATTCAATATTAACCTGTGTGAACTGTCATGCATGCCAAAGTTCAGCAGGTCTGCAGGTACATTACCATGTGACTTAATCTATTTGACCTAACTCACTGTCCTCAGGGATGGAAGAGGGTAAAATCAAACACACCAAGACATGCACTAACAAGTCATGATGGTCTGGGCTTGTGCAATTCCATCCTTAAAGAGGACCTAGCATTCACTAAAGGATTACACTGATTAAGGTAACTTTAAAATATCCAAACCTTTATTTAGGCTTTGGAGAAAAAGAGGCAGGTAAATGAAAACTTGTCAGTTATTGGAGTGATGGACAGTCTTTTGGTTCTATTCTGGCTTTTCTCGTGGAGGAGTGGAATAGTGTTTACAGTTTATGATCACTTGAATTTCCAGTGTAGCTCTAACTAACACGGAGTGCCTGCATTAAAGTAACTGAGTCCAAAAAGAAAAAGCCAGTAAGAACTCCTAAGAGGCCTCTGCCCCTGGCACAATAGTTGTGGAATTATTTCAAGTATTTTTATTTACCCTACATAGTGTTATTGAAATATTGCACAAACAGTGGCTTTCTTGATATTACCTGCATTGGACCCTTTCAGCAAAACAGGAACAAGTTAGATGCATTCATACCTAAATTAGACTGCCCTGGAACATACCTCTTTGCTAAAATTCTGCTCTATTAAAGTTAAGAAATAAGCATATAATAAGGCGGGTCCTCCTTGAGGGACAATTTAAAATGGGGTTAAAAGGAACTATCCATTTAAAATACATTTAAAACCTCATAAGTAGCTATATTAGATCCAAGAGAGCTGCAAACCGTTCTTTTCCATCTAATCCATTCCATCTTCTCACTAGCTGTAAACTCCTTTTATTCCTGGATAACCAAGCTTAGCTAACACTGCAATAAGTGCAGGCTCAGTAGACTTTCAGTAGTCTTGGGTTCTAAGACAGATTCAAGGAAAGATGACCATCTTAACTGGAGATAAAATCAGACACTTGGACTGAGAAAACTCAAAGGTACCATGAAGTAGAGCAATTTACATGTAAACTTCAGTAGATTACTGTGAGATATTTTCTCAAAATGTTTCTGATTAAAATATTTGATGAGAAATCCATAGAAACTTATACCCCCTACTGTTGATATTAGTCATACACTACCCACTAATTTTAATGAGTTCAAAAGGCGCTTTGTGGAGTCTTCCTTACTCCTCAGGAAAAATGTCACTGATAAAATTAAGGAAAACGTGTCTATAGTTCTGTTTCCCATTTCCACCCATTTTTGTGTGTCACTGTAAGACAGCTGTTACTGGTTAAGTCTTTTAAAGGATGCTTAGCCTAAGTCACAGCAATCCACTAGTTCAAATCCACAATAAATCCCAGCCTGTTGTGTGAGTTTCTAGGTGCCAACTCCTTCCTTTCAATTGAAACACAGTGATAGAGCATAACTGCAGAATGCTAATTCGTCCACATAGTTTCTTGTACAAATCACTGTTCTGCATTCTTATAAATGTGGTGTGCTTAAAGACTGGAATGGGCAAGGCAAAGGGCTCAAGCTCCGAGAACCCTCATGAATGCACCTAATGCCTGCTCTGCATGTACTGATTCTTTGTTCCGTTTAAATAGTAAACTTTTAACTCCTGTGGAAATTTTGCCAAAGGTTTCGATATATATAAGATTATAAATCTTAAACTAACACTGCACAGAGAAAGACAAAGCTATTTCTTTTTAAATACAAATATCTTCTACATTCTATCATTTCAGACCCCTGAGTAATACTGTACCAAGGTACAGAACTGAAGAGAAACTGAGGGTTCAGGCCTCAAGTGTTAATCTTCAATTAATTCCACACCAGTGGTGTGAGTCTCATGTAACACATTCAAGCTGGCTAATGCTGACGGTCGGCCCCCTGCCCCCCAACATAATGTAGTAGGAAAAACAATGCATACTCCATGTTTTTTCTCCAGAATATATCCTCAGGCTCCCACAGCAGAGCACATCCTGTGTAATTGCATAACTGCCCACTGTGGCATTGACCTGAATCTGGGTCCTGTCAGCAGAACTAAAGAAGGACAGTGCCCCAAAGAAGACCTTGGTCACATTTGGGGAGCTCTTTGGAGAAGAGATAAATATGTTGCACTTTGCTCCACAGTGATTGTACTTTAAAGGAAAAAATAAAATCCCCAATAATTGTTGTCCCACTCCATCTAGGGATCAGTTTGTTGTTTTTGGTCTCTTCAACAACTCATACATGCCGTCCAGTAAGAAAGTAGAGAGGCTTATCATCACTGCTGTTAGCAGTTTGAAACTCATCCCGGAGGCGAAACTGCCACTCATCCTCCAGCTCTAAGCGAACAATTGTTTGCCGTAAGGAGCTTCTGTCTTGGCAGATGACGCACAAAGTAGCACCTTCAGGAGGAGCAGACATTAAATTGATAAGAATGATAACCACATTTGAGAACCAACATACAGGTAGATATTCTATTCCAAGTAGTTTTGCAAAAGTGTCAAGGAGCTTAAAGTGATGTTAGAAGGAGCTTTCCTTCAGCCTCAGCCTCCTCTCTCGTAGTGACTGACAAAACCATTGTTTGCTGAGTCTGTGCAGTGGAGCCAGCTTACTATCTGCTGAGACTTACAGTGACAACCAACAACCTCTTCAGGCACATACCCTTTCTCTACCTAAGAACCACTGCTACACACTCTTACACATACACTCAGAGCTAGCTCCCCACTTTCATGGTGCATACAGTATACTGAGTGTCTTCTATCACTGACCTCAGGTCATTTTCTAAGGATGATTTGTGGTCCTGGATTTGTAGATATTCTTAAGTAAGTTGAACCTAATAAGACAACTTTAGTGTCTGTGACAGCCTCATAGCTAAGAGTATGTCTGGGGGGTACAATTATGCAATTTTTCTGCTGTTGATTTCTGACCCAATCAAATGACTTTAGAGTGCATATACTGCTTACAAACATATATAGGTAGAGTTTAGCTTCTGTCTGGTATCTAGCTTAGATACCAGAAACATATTTCTGAAGTAAGTAATGGTAAAAGCCTGTTTAAGAAGTCACAGATAAGAGAGCTCAGTGGTTAAGAGCCTTTCTACTGCTTGCAGAGAACCCAAGTTCAATCCCCAGCACCCAGTCAGATGGCTAACAACCTTAAGTTCCAGGACATTGGATACCTTCTGGCCTCTGCAGGCACTTGCACACATACATACACATAAGAAATCTTTTTGTATTACAGATCTTACCCCAATATTATCAGTATCCCTGGTTTAGAATCAAAGTATTCAAACTTTGGCCAAAGCTTTGCTTGCTTGTGTGCCATTCAACTCTTGATTTTTTTCTTCTAGTGACAATAGCATTCACATTCAAGACACTGAATTTGACTTACCTTTTAGAAACTTGAATTTCTTGAGAAGATCGGCACCTACAAAAGAGTCACAGAGGTACAAGAGAAGTCCACTGAAAAACACCCCTTCACAGTTGATATTGCTGGAATGGGGTCTGGAGCTGACATAGCATATGGCTACCTGAAACAAACAAATAAAAACCAAAGACGTTTCAAAAGCAATAGAGGACTGTCCTTTTGTTGAGGAACACTGTAGTCAGTGCCTTCCTCTTCAGTTGGGATGTAAGGTGAGAGCCACACTTCCTCAATATAAGTTGTTGATTATTTACACTTTGTACTTATTTAGTAGTAAAGTTTCAATTTTGTGTGTGTGTGTGTGTGGTTTTTTGAGACATGGTTTTTCTGTAGCTTTGGAGCCTGTCCTGGAACTAGCTCTTGTAGACCAGGCTTTCCTCAAACTCACAGAGATCCGCCTACCTCTGCCTCCCAAGTGCTGGGATTAAAGGCGTGCTCCACCACTGCCCGGCTAAGTTTCAATATTTTTAAATCTCTCATTATATATTATATATATGTTATATTAAATTAATCATTCTTCTGACAGAAATGTGTGTGTGTGTAAATTTTTAAAAAACCCTACATTCTGGGGCCAGAGAGTTAAGAGCACTGACTGCTCTTCCAGAGGCCCCTGGTTTGACCCCAAGCATCCACATTGGCAGCACACAGTCATCTGTGACTTCAGTCTCAAGGGATCTTGCATCCTCTCTTGGCCTCCATAGGCACCAGACATGTATTTATGCACATGGAGATAAAATGCCCATATGCCCATATACATAAATAGTAAAACAAAACAATACCACATTCTGTAAAAAAACATGCATAGGAAAGAGTAAATATATTTCACTCTGAAAGAAGCTTTAAACAGCATGAGTTAATTTCTAGGTCCATGCAGCTTCCATGATAGGTGATAACCACAAACATTACAGGAAAGCAGCAGGCTAGAAAAGAGAACAATGGGGTAGCTACACTTGAATTCAAGCACTGGTTCCTTCAGTTGGAAGTCATATGGCATTGTACAGTTCCTCATTTACATAGGTAAGAAAACCTGTTGCATAGGAGTACTTTTGAATCGTTAATATAGTCTGTTCAGTACTCAGCAAATATTAGCTGCTATTGGTATTGAGATTGTATTGACACGTGGTTAGTTCTTTGTGTTTTAAGGCAGAATCTCACTCTATATCCCAGGCTAGCTTCTGGAATGCTGGGTTTACAGACATGTGCCTCCATGCTCAGATACCATCTGATTTTAAAGTTTCTGTTTATAAAATTAATGGTGTAACCCACAGCAAGGATTATTAACAGAAAGTTAAATTTAGTTTCCAAAACTGAATGCACTAGAACTTGAAAGAGTTTGTGTATGGAGTTGGTTCTCTGCACCATCTGGGTTCAGGGATTGAGTTGTAAGGATTGGCAGCTGGTCCCTTTACCCACTGAGACATACCATCCTGCCAACTAGGCTGGTTTTTGTTTTAAAAAATTCATATATAAGGATATATATGGATATATAATATATATAAGGATATATTGCATAATATATAAGGATATATTACATTATTGAAGTTAATGAAATGGACTCTCAAGATAATGCGAAGGAAAGGCTTAGTGGCAGAAACATGGAGATGCAAATGACAACTAACAAACTAGACGAAAACTGATGAGGGACTTGAGAATGGGAAGAGGAGAAATGGCAGCTGTAAAGGGGCTCATAGCTTGTACTTATTTATCAGAAATCGCTGAGCTGCTCTCACATATGCTAAGATACTGTGTGCTTTTCAAGAAGAGAATCTCGAGAAAATCCACATGACAACAAAGTCTTGTCAATGTTTAAATGAGCAAGTGGCTGCTTCTGTTCACACCACCAGGGCAGGCTCCAGAGCAGCTGACATCAGAGGAAATGATGAGCTACTGGCAAATTCTGTTCTTGTGGGACCCTTTGGATCATACTGTCATTGGCTCTTTTAGAACCATCTATGTTTTCAATGGAACTAAAATGGGGAAGAAATGGATGTGTCCCCCCCTTTACCTCCTGTCCAATGTTAAGGTAGCAGTCAATGGCCAGTACAGGACTCTTGAAGTTATGGATGGCTTTGGGGAAGAGTTTATATGAGGCATGTTGAAGGAACTTCTCCAGAAGGAACTGTGCAGGGGCTGCCAGTAGCGTGTGTTCACTGTCGGGTGCACAGACGTACTGAAGGGGCAAGATGGGAGCTAAGCTCTCTGAAACCTGAAATCAGATGGTCATGGGAAATGTGCCTGTCAGTGGATGAAATGTCTAAGATTACAATGGATTGCATCCTAATAACTTCCATATACAGCACCCCCAAAGGATACTTGAAATTACACTTAGCGCTGAACCCTAAATGAATGTTTGCACATACATAAATACATTATAATTTCTAAATTAGGCAAATAATACGTAAGTGTGGTCACTTGAGAGAGAGGACCAAGATTTGGTTCCCAGCAACCATATGGAGGCTCAAAACCACTGTAACTCTAAATCCAGGGGATCCAATACCCTCTTCTGGCCTCCACAGACACCAGGTAAACACACAGTGCACATACATACATGTAGGCAGGCAATAAATTCATACATACAAATAAAAAATTACAAAAACTAGCAACTGAAGAGGAATTGCTGTATTACAGCGGTGGCCTGATGTGTTATGTCTCATTTTGTTCCTCATTCCCCCTTCTCCCACTTGAAGAATAGTCCAATGTTATTTAAGTTAAAGCAAGAATTTTTGAAATGTTACTGTATTTAATAAATATGTTGGTGGGCCCAAAGGGAAGTCTTTAGAGTTCTGCTCCGCGTGTCTGGGCTGGCTCCTGTCCTGCTCAACAACAAAAGGCAGGAGTTCCTCAGCTATAGTCATCAGCTAGCAGCAAGCCCCCCTGGGAAGGGAGTAAAGAATTTTCTTTATAAGCTTTGAGCTGTAATATTTTCTTTACATCTTTAAAAAAAATGCGCGCGCGCACACACAGGACCAGACGAGTATTTGCATTTGTATTTTTCTCCTGGGTTACATAAAGGTTGTCTTGAAAAAGCTTTGCAGCTGGGCCCACACTTTAATCCCAGCACTCAGGAAGCAGAGACAGGTGGAAAACAAACAATAGAGCTTTGGAATATTTAAGGCTTAACTCTGGGACTTCCCTACACAGCTGATGCTGAGGACTCGGGTTACTTCCCTTTCTAGTGCAGCAAAAAAGCTAGTTATGTGCCAGTACTTTAATGACAGAGTCATTTATAAGAACATTTCTGCTTGTTTTCAACAGTAGAATCAAGCTGTATAGAACTTACCATGATCTTTGGTTTAATGATAAAGTCCCTTTGCCCTCCAACCTGAACATGCTTCTTCATGAGACTGAAGTTATTAAAGCGGCAGATAAGCAGGCCACTGCTGTTTGTTCTCAGGTTAAAGTCAACATCTTCACAGAAATACCTAAATCAGAACCACATCTCAACTATGATAACTAAACAGAAAAATGCATGGCAGACATTAGGGGAGGGCCTGAAACATCACCTTGTCCCAGAAGAGCTGGCCCACACTCTACTGATCTGGCATCATAAGCTTTAAAGGAAGGAGGGCTTGCTTCTGTTAGGCCACAGGGTTTAGGTTGTTCCTGTCAGATACAGGGCTATACATCCTGTGGTCAGGAGAGCCAGAGGTCTTGTGATTTGCAGTTCTGGTCACATACAGGATGAAGCACGGAAGCAGTGGGTATTCTAATAGCTACAGGTTGGGGGTGAATATCAAGACTTCATGGTTTCTGCTGGGCAGTGATGGCACTTGGGAGGCAGAGGCAGGCTGATCTCTGAGTTCGAGGCCAACATGGTCAAAAAGAGTTACTTCCAGGACAGGCTCCAAAGCTACAGAGAAACCCTGTTTTGACCCCCTCCCCCCCAAAAAAAAGACTTTATGGTTTCTGATACCATTCCTTGACCATTTCAGATTTCTCAGGAATGTGGGTATGATCAGTTCAAGAGGCCTGACTGCTGCCTTCTCACTATAGGAGGAGCTGTGGGTCTTACAACACTGGAGAGAGTAGTTTCCTCCTTAGTTCTGAGGATGAATATGGGGTTAATATTGGACATTCATAGGTCCACACATGGATCAGTATTAATTCAACAGTTTATTGAATAATCAGGTGGCTAACCTGTGTTTTCTGATCATTTTACATTCCAGTATCAAGTCTAGGTCATGCTAGGTGACACACACCTGTGATCCCAGCACTCAGGAGGGTCACAAGTGTGAGGCCAGCCTGTGTCACATAATGAGTTCTGGGCCAGGGGAGTTAGCTGAAAGGGGCTTGGCGATTCAAGGCAGAGGCTGAAGTGGACAGCATCCATTGGCAGACGCCACGATGACCGGCATCCATGAGGACTAACCTACCTGTTGAAGTCATACTGTACATTTTGAGTCAGGTCTATATTGAGGAGAATGAAATCATGCACATGACATCTTGAGAATGGAGTCTTTAGGCTCTGAGACGTCAGCTTGCTATTCCATTTCTGTATGCCCAGGATTGCATAGTGGACAATTTTTGGTGTGGCTTCAATATGCTGCAAGACACTCTTCAAGGACACATTCTTGCTGGAAATTCCTGCTTCTGTCAGCTGGCTGTAAAATGTAAAGTTAGTTTATAAAAAATGTCAATACATGTTACTGAAGAACCAATGCTATTATATATTAGGAATGCTGTAAAGGATGTAGTAAGATTATTTTTATTAAGAAAGTCAACTCCAGTCACACTGCCTGTCATGACTCAGAAAAGGTGGCCTTTGGTAGTGTATGTTATCAAGGCAAAAAAAAAAAAAAAAGAGGAGAAGAAAAGAATTCAGCTCATATTTCAACATGAATAATGAACATGAGTTACCAAAGACATGACCAGAGGTTAGGAGCACAGAAATGGCCAATTCTGATCATTACATGTAATAACTATATGAGCACTTCATTGATTTCAAATCCATAGAAGTAATGATAGGAAATCAGTGTTTCATTGGGGGCACTGTTGAGTTTAGGGCAATTTCACAATCATTTTAGTAGTCAGCATCCCCCTAGCACTGTGAAGGACTATTGGGACTCTTAGGATGCTGGCGCTGCTCCAGGAGAAGCACGGGGTTTCAGCTGACTGTATTACAGTGGTGAGCTCGAGACATAGAGGCCACATAACTTCCTCTCCACTTCAGTAGTTAGGCTGTTGATAGAAATGAATCACAGCATCGGAATGGGTTTGTTCTGTTCTTTGTTTTTTCATATAGTCTTACTATGTAGCTGGCCTAGAACTTGCTATGTAGACCAGGCTGGTGTCAGACTCAAAGAGGTTATCCTGCTTTTGCCTCCTAAGTGCTGGGACTAAACATGTGTAACACTACACCCTGACCAGAACGATTTTTGCAGCTAACGAATACCAAGATGTAGAAATGGCCCAGGAACTTAATGACACACTGTCTTTAGAAGAAACATCCCTAAGTAACCACCAATGACCTACTGAGTGCTCTTATAATCCACCATGCTCAGGAGAACTGTCTCTTCTTTACTCCCAAATATAACTACAACTGAAAATACTTTGTCTGGGTCTTTGTGTCACTCCCCCCCACATACATACAACTTCCTGGAGGTGTCACTCATCTCTGCCCCCCAACTTCTCTCTCTCTCTCTCTCTCTCTCTCTCTCTCTCTCTCTCTCACACACACACACACACACACACACACACACACAGCCTGCACACACACAAGTTCCTGGAAGTGTCATTCCCCTCCGCTCCCCCACAACTTCCTTGAAGTATCACCACCCCCCCCCACAAGTTCCTGGAAGTTTCACACACACACACACACACACACACACACACACACACACACACAAGTTCCTGGAAGTGTCACCCCCCCTACACACACAAGTTCCTGGAAGTTTCACACACACACACACACACACACACACACACACACACGTTCCTGGAAGTGTCACCCCCCCTACACACACAAGTTCCTGGAAGTTTCACACACACACACACACACACACACACACACACACACACACGTTCCTGGAAGTGTCACCCCCCCCTACACACACAAGTTCCTGGAAGTTTCACACACACACACACACACACACACACACACGTTCCTGGAAGTGTCATTACCTGGTTGGCTCCTCAACGCTGTGAATGTTCCACAGGACACAGGAGTCATCCATTACAACGATGAAAGGCCAGACACACTGCCGTTTGACTCCCAGCTCCTCCAGGCGATTCCTTTCCAGTTCTAGATTGTGGTACGACAGTTCCTTGATGAGGAACCTGGCAGCACCTGAAAAGCAGACAACCACAGCTTGACATCCTTCACCCAGACCAGTCACATGACCTCCACTGGCATCCAGGGATGGGGCATGCAAGAGAGAAACTGAGAGGACCCTAGTTTGGTTCCTAGCACCCATGTCAGGCAGCACTAGGGGGAATTTGATGCTTTATAATGTGTTAAAAATCTCCAAAAGAGTCACTGGAAATATATTTTAAAATACAGATTCCTGGAGCCCATTACTAGAGATTCACTTGAGTTAAGTCTAGTGAATGACCAGAAACAAATCTGAGGAATATACTTTAAGAATTCCATTTCCCTGATGTGACAAAGGACACAACACACAGCAAATGATATTAGTGACTAGGGCCTTGCTCTTAGAAACAGCCACCTGCACGTTCATCAGAGAGGAAGACTTTAACAGCACCTCTGGCAATTCTGGAAACAGGCACCCATCCTAGATCTGAATTGTGCAAAAGATAGGCTAGAACAGTAGATATGTGGTACAGAGCAAGAGAACAGGCCAGAGACAGGCTGCCTGAGGTAGCCATGCGACTGAATGAGTTCATTCTATTGAGCTTTGGCTTCCTCCCCTCTAAAGAAGTGATGGCGAAGTTGAATGTGGTCAGCATGGTGGTTATTATGTGACATGCACTCCATGGAATGTTAGTAGTAAGTAAGAGAAATTAGCTAAACCTTATGTATTTGTTTTATTATTACTATTGGTTTTTCAAGACAGGGTTTCTCTGTGTAGCTTTGGAGCCTATCCTGGAGCTTGCTCTGTAAACCATGCTGACCTCAAACTCACAGAGATCTGCCCGCCTCCCCAAGTGCTGGGATTAAAGATGTGCACTACCACCCAGCTAGCTAAATTTTATAAGTGAAACAAAATGTAGATTATAACAAAAAGGGCTAGTTAGTGTACGGAAGAACCCCAAACAGGGTAGCTCAAGGCAATACTAGAACTTAGGAACATTTCCCCTCAAGAGTCTGTGTTTGCATTCTCAGCCCAGTATGGACCACACAGGACAAATGGACAGCAACATGGCAGTCAGTGAAGAAAGAGCAAAGGTTTTCCGGCTATGGTTGGAAAACAAGAAAATGATGTCTAGCCAGAGCACATAGGCAAGAAAGGGAAAATGATCTCAAACAGAAATAGTAAAACGATGTTCCCCAGCAATATAGCAAATGTGGAGAAAATACACAGGAAATTGTTAGAACTAATAAGAGAATTCAGCAATTTAAAAGGAACAGTCTCAGGAATTTAATTCTGTTATAGCATGAAAAGGTAGAATACTTAGAAATATACTTAATCAAGGAGGCAAAAGATAGTACAATGAGAAACACAATATTGAAGAAAATAAAAGGATATGCCAATAAATGGAATGATGCCCAATGTTCATAGTTATAAAACACATTTTATAGATTACCGTATTTCAAAGGATCAGTAATATAATGCAGTTACTATTTTTTTCATAGAAATGGAAAAAAATCTATCCTTAATGGAATTGGAGGGTACCTCAAATTGTAACCAAATTGGAAGTCTTACTGATGTAGGCAATGAAATAGGTGAAAATAGATAAGTTGGGTTATATCAAACTAAGAAGCATTTGAAGCAAAGGAAATAACAAAGATAAGGCAATCTAGGTAAGAGAGAATGTACAGAATGGGACAAAATATTTGCAGATTACTGATTCAACAGGGAATTAATATCTAGGGTACATAAGGAGCTCAAAGAGCTGAGTAACAAATAATACAGCTAGAATGTGGGCTGTAGCCAGGAGGTGGTAGTACACGCCTTTAATTCCACCCAGTACTTTTAGTTAGAGGCAGGTGGATCTCTGAGTTCAATGCCAGCCTGGACTATAGACTGAGTTTCAGGACAGCCAGGACTACACAGAGAAACCCCGTCTTAAAAAAAGGGGGGGGGGAGAAAGAAAGACAGAAAAAAAAAAGCAAGTGGCTGACTTGGATTGATGGTGCACAACTTTACTCCAAGCACTTAAGAGGTTTAGACAAGAGAATCAAAACTGGTCATGGCTACCTAGCAAGATGTCTACAAACAAAGACTCCAAATAGCCTAGAAGTACATAAAATGCTCAGCATCACTAACCATCAAGGAATGCAACTCAAAACTACAGTGATAGCATCTCACATTGAAGTAACTAATCGATGCTGAGAAGAATGCAGAGGAAAGGGATCTCTTGTAAGCTGGTGGGGCAACTATTATAGAAAATGTGCACAGCCCTACCTAAAGCAAACTGAACCTGGAAGTGCCATGTGAGCCAGCAAGTCCACTGGTGGGCATATATCCAAAAGAGATATAACCATTATACTGAAGAGACACTTGCAGCTCCATTTCTAGTCACAACATCTTTCAGTAATGAGATCAACCTAGATTCCCATAGATAAACACAATATAAATAAAGTCATGTGCTACTACCGCCTGACTACATGTAGGTTTTTTCTTTTTAACAGACTGTGGCAAAGAATCTCAGGCTAAGAATGTCATCAAGTATTTCAAATGCAAGAAATGAACAAAAAATTGGCTTGTTAAAAAGCTGGGTGTTGTGGTGCACACTTTTAATCCAAGCACTCAATAGGCAGAGGGTAAGTGGATATCTGAGTTCAAGGCCAGCCTGGTCTACAGCAATTCCAAGACAGCCAGGGCTACACAGAGAAGGAACCCTGACACTTGTACACTTGTAGCAACATGGATGAAACTGAAGGTTGGTACATAGGTGAATCCAGCCAGAGACAGAAGAACTCAGAAACTGAGAAGAGCTCAGTGGAAAAGCTTGGGAAGGACAGAGAGGAAGAGGTGCGGGGGAGTCTAGCAAAGAGCCCCAACCAGGAGGAGTTAATTCTAGTTTTCTGTAGCATAGTTGATGAACTTGGTTAAAACAACACTATACATATCAAAATGACTGGAAGAATATAAAACTCCAAATACATGGGAATGATTCCTATTTAGAGAAAGTATGGACACTCTGATTTGATTATATGTTACATACATTATCATAGTCCATACAAGTATGCAAATATGTCTGAATTTTTTAAAAGGTGCAGGTTTTATACTTCTTCCTTTTAAAACCTAAAGTCATGTGTTAGTGACATAAAGACGGATCTGTAGAGAACCGAGAAATAAACCCTGTCATATATGACAAGGGTGCCAAGGCCATTCACGGGGGAGAATATGTCTTCTTAACAATAGTGTTGGAACATCTGGATACCACATGGAAAGCTAAAGTTTCACTCTTACCATACAATAATTAATCAAAATACTTCTATAACCTAAATGCTTTCAGTTCCTTGACATGACTAGAACTTGCCTTGTGCCCTTAGCAGGAGACACAGAAGGGAGCCCTCTAAATCTCATAACATTGTCACCTCCCTCCCTAGGAACATTTCTCATGGATACATTCTGGCCCTAGAATGTCCAGCCCAGGAACATTGGGAGTCCACTCTACGAAGACTCCCTGTCCCATCCCAGGGTGTTCAGTATTCCAGAGACTTAGTCCTTACTGGTCCTCATAAGTTAAAAATTCTGTAAACTTGAACAAATATGTTAGGGTCTACAAGATTACAAAATGGGAGAAGGAAGAACTCAGAATTAAAAGTTCCATGGTCAGGAGGACAAGTCCTGGAAGGACGTTTGGAAAATGAATTCCCATCGCCTTCCCTATCTTACCCACGCCTGCATTATTGAACATGCCGGGAAGCACTAGCATGATGTGGTTGGGCCAGTACTTTCGGTACAGTGGCATCTCGTATTCTTTAACCACCAGGAGGTGAAGATGGCTGATGCCCTCCATGGCATGGAAAAGGTTCAGGAGTCCGTGCTCGTGGCGACCACTGGAAGGAGTGAAAATAGGACTCTTGACTGCATTTAGGTTCTGTGAAAGGAAAACAAATGAGAGCAAAATGGGAAAGTAAAACCCTTAGATGTGAGAATTTTGGAGGACCCCACTTAGGGCCCAAAAGCCCTCACACCCCAAAACTCTAGCCCACCTTGTCTGAAACCAGGGGCAGCCGCATACTTTCCAGGTGTCTACCCTGTTTGCTGAAGACAAAATGACTCTCTTTGGACTTTGGAATGATGAAATAGAGCTGGACTTCTTCTCCCAGCATAGAAGAAGAAAATGTGAAAGCATGGAGGGTAGAGTCAGATATCTAGATTTGCAAACAAAGAGAAGGATGGTCAGTATATGGTTTCCTGACTTCCAGGCCATTCTTTAAGATTTCTGACACAAGCAACCGCCATGAGTAAGTGCCCTCAGACACTGTGGCTGTGAGGGGCAATGTGCAAAAGGCTTTGTCATTCATTCCCTAGCTGTCACTGCTGCAGGAACCAAGTGTGGAGCCCCGGGAGAGTCTCTCCAAGAGTAAGTCACTCTTGGCATAGTCAGTCTTTATTCCTCATAAACTTGACAGATGCTCAGTCTTCAAGACAAATATTCCTCAAAGGCCCCAGTACAGGGGACTCTCCTCTGTGAATCAGAGTGGACACATTAAGTTTCAACTCTTAGAGAGTAGAGAGTGGGGCTAGAATTAAAAGCGTGCCTGTGGCTCCATCTTTTCTGGTTATAGTGGACAGTGAAACATTTCCAACATTTGGTGCAGGACTTTGATATCAGGGAAAGACCACCTGACTCATAAAAGCCAAGTATATCTAACCTGTCTATGAAGGTTGCTGGTAAGTTCACATGTCCAGGAACCCGTCTCCATGAATAAGTGTAAGATAACTCTTTATGGGCTATACAATGAAGCCAATAACTGATTTAATAGATAACAAATTTTCATCAGCACCTAAAATCCAGGTAGATTTCCTAATAGTTTTAACCTAAATATTAAATTTCAGAGAAAAATAATCAAAGTTCTTCCCACAAATTCTAGTTCCACATCACAAATGAGGGGATCTATTACTTGTACTGTAGTCACACAGAAACTATGTCAGGAAATTTCTATGTAGGAAATTTCTAAACACATAATTTATAGGCCAAGGCACTTGTTTCTTCTATATCCTGTGAAGAATTGTGAACAGGGCCAGTGGGATAGCTCAGCAGGGCTTGCCACCGATCCCTAGGGCCCACAATGGAGGAGTGAGGGGACCAGCTCATACATGCATGCGCGCGCACACACACACACCGCTTACAGAATTGTCAACAAACTAGGAACCTTCCAAGAATGGCTACAACAGTGACTGGTTGGGGAATTTGCACAGCACAGCCTAGAAGCATCAGGGTCCCAGGTACTCAGGGCCAAGACATAAAAGTCAAGAAGAGAGATGGGGAAATGACATGGAGCTTCTCCCCCAAAGTAGGGGCGCTGCTATAAACACTGCTGTTTCCTCCTTTTGTGTGTAAAGATGCAGTAGGCAGAAAGATGCCAAAGGGGCAGGGATGCTATAATGTCTAACAATCATTTTCAAGGCCCCGAGATGGATCCCTAATGCCCAAAATATGAGAAAACAAACCAGGCACGGTAGGCACGCCTGTAATTCCATTCAGTATACAGGAGGATTGTGAATTCGAGGCCAGCCTGGAACACTGAGCTCCTGTACTAAGAAGCACATCGAAGGAAGAGACAATTGCTAAGTAATAGTTTATATTCTGTTTTTCTAGGGCCTGAAGCCAGGAGTCTCAGGTTTCATCCTCCCTGTTCCCCGTATATACATAGTGGCAACAGAGCTCCCACAAGGGCAAACCGGGCTGCACCTGGGAGGTGGGCGTGAAGTCCATGTATTGGTGGCACTGTTCACAGTGGTGGAAGGTGTTGTAGGCCGCATATTTGGTCAGCATCATAGACATGGTTTCTCGTTTCCGGGACTCCTCAACTTTATATTCCTTTATTACTTCTGTGTATAAGGGGATGAAAAACTGTTATCTCTATGGCATGCACATAAAGCTTAGAAAGAAATGTTTATTTCTCATACGGACATCTCAAAGGACTATATATATATGTTCTTTTTCGAGACAGTGTTTCTCTGTAGCTTTGGAGCCTGTCCAGGAACTCACTCTGTAGACCAGGCTGGCCTCAAACTCACAGAGATCCACCTGCCTCTGCCTTCCATGTGCTGGAATTAAAGGCGTGCGCCACCACTGCCTGGCTCAAAGGGCTATATAATTTGAGCCCTGATAAGCAAGTTTAAAAATCAAGATGTATGTGTGTTCATGTGTAAGAGTGAAAAATAGAATTACTCCCTCCCCTACTCGAACCCTGCTTTAGAGTCCCCTCAAAAACTTCATAGCCCAGCTCTGCATATACCCACCTTGTTTGAGCCCAGCCAGCCTCTCAGTGTAGACGAGGCTCATCAAACTGTACTTGGGGTCATGCACACTGACGTCAAAAGGCATTTTGCTGAAGGTCTCAATGTCAGGCCAGGGCTCGCGCTCTGACTTGCTCACTCCGCAGGTTTCATTGTGATCTAGGGTAGGGCAGGGTACAGGAGAGGTGGACCCACTTTTTCCCTCCTTCCCACCACTCTGAAGCACAAAGCTGGGACATTGTGACAAAGGCACTTTTAAGAAATGAGCTCTGCCTTTTTTTGGTTTTATTTTTAATTAACTTATTTATTTTAAGGTCCTGCATGTGTGTCTGTATGGGGGGGGGCAGATTCCCCTGGAACTGGAGTTAAGACAGTTGTGAGCTGCCACGTGGATGTTGGAAATTGAACCCTAGTCTTCTGGAAGAGCAGTAAATGCTCTTAACATCTGAGCCATCTCTTCAGCCCTGAAACAAGTTCTTATCCCAAAGTAGAAGGAACCAGAACCATTTCTTCAGACTTGCTGGGAAGGGTATTTCCCCTTACTCACCCTGAGTAGTTCACAGACTCACACTAGCTCAGTTCACAAACGCCTAACCCGTAAGACCAGAGTCTCCCGGTGCTCCGAAACACATACTTATTTGGATGATCAAAATTCTCAGCTTTAACTCTGGGATGATTCTGTTATTGTTCTGTCTACCACTGAGCCATGGCCCTAGGACTGTCTATAAAAATTTGAGACAAGGATTGCTAATCTTGGTTGTCAGTTTGACTGCATCTGAAATCAATTAAAAAACCCATGCAGCTGGGCACACCTGTGAAGGATTTTCTCGACTGGATCATTTGAGGTCAGAAGATCCACCTTAACTCTGGGCCACACCTCCTGGTGGCAGTGTACATCAAAGGATATGGAGGAAGGGATCTTTTGCTTTTTGCCTGCTTGCTCTCACTCTTGCTAGCAAGCTTATTTATCCTGCTGCTGAGGCATTACTTCTTACTTCTTTTGGATTCCAATGTAGACCAAAAACCAACTGAGAGATCCAGCCTGTAAACTGGACAGCTGTCAAATTCTTGACTTTTTTTTTAAAGATTTATTTGTTTGTTTGTTTGTTTATATATACAGTTTTCTGTCTGTATATATGCTTGCAGGCCAGAAGAGGGCACCAGATCTCATTACTGGTGGTTGTGAGTCACCATGTGGTTGCTGGGAATTGAACTCAGGACTTTCGGAAGAGCAGGCAGTTTTTAACCACTGAGCCATCTCAGCAGCCCCAGATTCTTGACCTTTCTATCAGGAGACAGCATTGCTGGACTAGGCAGACTACAGCCTGGAACCACTCTAACAAATCACCTTTTAATATATACAGACCCATTAGAGAACCTTGACTAATACAGGTTCTCAATAAGTTGACCAGGTCCCAGGCAAGCCTTGATGACACCCCCTCCTGCCTTAACTGGGATTCCAGCCTGGTGAGTAGGCCTGAAGCTGTCTGAAATTTTAGGATGCAGTATGTTACATCTTCATCCCCTCCCACCGCTCACAGATCCCCTAGAGCAGTGAAGTCAGAATCTTTGCCCAGGCACTGCTGTAGCGTTTGGGCATTTGCAGAGCTTGAATCCTTGTCCCACACCTTAGTACTTTATGACTCTAGGCACAAACTCATCCCTTAATGTGCCAGGCTCATGCAGGTCTTAGAGACTTGAGGAATGAGGTATTTCAGGTGCTAAGACAGCAGCAGGTACATAATATGTTTACAATAGATGGTGTTTATTATTAATAAATATGTAAGTTCAGAATGCAACCAATGACTAGCTCAGTGGGAAACGTGTCTTGCGGCCAGGCCTAATGACCCGAGCAGAGTCCTCAGGAACATGTGCTGGAAAGAGAAAACTGACTCCCAGGAATTGTCCTCTGACCTCAGTCCATGTGCCTCTCTTGTGCACATGAGAAAACGTAAGGTTTTTTTTTTTTTTAAAGTAGCATAAACTACTTTGAGGAAAAGTCCAAGATTAGAAGTATAGCTATTACCTTTTAAATAGAAATAACATTTGATTTTTATGCTGACTTATTCCTTGAACTGCAGTTGACATTTTGTTTGTGGTCTCAGACATGTTCTATTCAGGAGGCCTTCTGCCTCCCAGTGCACTTTTAACTCAACCGTCACCAGAGTGATGGAAAAAGGAGAAAGCTAGGCCCTTCTGCTAGTGACAGCCCAGGGGGACACTGCAGCATCTCTATAGCAGCAGGCTGGGTAAAATCAAAGGCTGTGATGTCTAGGAGCACAGTGGGGCTGATGAAACACCTTGTGCCCAGCAGCTTGCTGCACACTGGAGAGAGGCCCCAGAAGCTGAGAACCACAGTTCACTTGGAATTACTTGCTGAGTATCTTGTCTTTAATCTCATGATAACTCTGTAGCTTAACTACCCTAGACATTCAGAGGGTGAAGCAACCTTGGCTCTTGGGTCTCAGGCCTTGGCCATAGTGTCAAGCCTCACCTGTGTTTATTTCCTCCTCATCATACACGTCCACCTCCAGCAGCCGAATGAGCATGCGGAAAAGGATCCTAAGGAACTGTAAATAGGAGCCAGTCTTTCCCACCTGATGGAGATATTTTTAATTGAGGAAGGGTGGAGGAGGGTGAGAGAGGGAAAGAAGGAAGAAAAGAGATTTCTTTCACACTTTGGCTCTTTAGCTGAGGTCGGAATGAGGTCTTCTGCCACCCTTGCCAACCCCCAAGTTGTTGTCCCCCTACAGCCAAGACAAAGCCTGCCCTGTTCCTTCCCTACCTGGGGGGGGCCAGTGAGCAGCAAGCGCCTCGGGTGCAAGGTCCGGGCGCCTGAGGCAGGGTCTGGCTGGTTGCTGTAGTCAGCGTGGTGCTGTCGGGCAGAAGTCCACTGGCGGTAGTAAAGGGACTGCTCCTCGCTGCCCATGTCCTTGTGCAGGCCTGGCCGCAGGGAGCTCACCCAGGCCACATCGGCATGGGGGTAGCAGGGATGAGGAGGGTGGCAGCCTACCACCCTTCTGGGATCCCAGCAGGCTGTATGCAGCTTTGGATAAGATCACCACTGGGGGCAAGGCTGTGTGCAGACCCCGGCAGCCTCTGGAGGGCTGCCCTGACCATGTAAGAGCCTGGGCACTCGAGGGTGAGGTCGAAGAAGGCTTGGAGGTGGTGCTGCTGGCCACTGGAAGGCCCAAGGAGTCACACTCCTGCTTCAGGCTCTCCCCAACCACAGCAGTGCTGGCGGAGACCCCTTCATTCAGCTGGACGCTGGAGGTCAGCGGCTGCTGCTGGGATTTGTCAGCTGTGCTGGAGGAACTCACCCCGTTCTCCATGATGGAACCTGGAAGAGGACAGTGGGGCTTGTCCTACTCTCAGCCCTCCCCAATGTCCAGGTCAGGAGTTAAAGGAAAAAATCCAAAAAACAAGCAAACAAGAAAGCTTTAGGTACCGCAGATAGCGGTGGAATGTTTTATCTGCCTGGGTCTCTAGATCGCCGCCTCCGGCTCCCTTGCCCTGGCTGGTGGGCTGCTGTGGCTCATGGGAGACACCAACTAGAACTGTCCCCTGGATTCCTTCCCACATTGTCTCCTGGATGGAAGCCAGGCAGGCCTCACAAGGCCACTTTGCCACCCGTTGTTCCTTTTCTAGAGCCGTCCCACATTTCTGAAGTGTCCCCCCACCTCCTCTTTCAGATGGCTCCACAGTCAAGTCCTTTTTGGTGACACTTGCTGCCTTTGTGGGCTGAGAGCCTTCCACTTCTGGTGAGTTCTCCAGTCTAGAGCCATTTCCTAAACCAGGATAGGGATGTCGCCATGGGAGCTGTTAGAAAGTAGACCTACTCCTGCTCTGGTGGATGAACCTCTAAATACTCATGGCTGAAGGCCCTCTCTGTGCCACGCAGTTCTAATCCCAGCTATGGGAGACCTTCAGTTGTTAAAATAAAACCTCTCTCGGGCTAGAGAGAGGGCTCAGCTGTTAAGACCATATACTGCTTTTTCAGAGGCCCCAAGTTTAACTCCCAGTACCTGTGTCAGGTGGCTCACAAATGCCTGGAACTCCAGCTCCAGAGGATCCAATGCCTCTGGCATCTGTGGGCACAGCATTCATGTGCACACTCCCCACCCTGGACACACACACACGTACACAGAATTAAAGATAATAAAAATACTTTTCTGAAAAAGAAAGCCTCCTTACTGCTCCTGTGACTGGGAGGCTTCCAACTGTTGAGATCATGGTGCCCTACTCTTATGTTACTCCATGTTGTGTATCTAAAACAGTGCTCCTCTCCATCTTAGGGGAGAAGGATGATTGCAGCCCCTGCGTGGGCTGAGAAACTGGACCTTCTGTCGGTCACCACCCATTCAGCACAGAATGACCAATAACTTATTCCTGGAAGGCCAAGAAAAGAGTACGGGTCACTCTTGTCTGGCCTAATACTGCGATGGCGTGACCCCACACCAGCCTGTCATCTGATACATGTTGTGTACATCAAGGACCAAGGAATCCCTCTTTATTCTTAAAGGTTTGGGCCGAGCTTCCTGCTGTTGGCACAGCCTGCCTGTCTCCCTGTTCACTACCTGGACCTGAACTTAACTTGTCCCTTTCCAACTTCTGGTCCATTCCTGCTCTCGGACACTGGTTCAGCCTTCACCTGGCAGTCACGCTCCACAGTTAAGACCTGACAACAGTTCCCTCCTGGCTTTAGTCTGGTTTTTGTTTGTTTGTTTTTGTTATTTTGTTTGTTTGTTTGTTTGTTTGTTTGAGACAGGGTTCTCTGTAGCTTTGGAGCCTGTCCTAGAACTAGCTCTTGTAGACCAGATTCGCCTACCTCTATCTCCAGAGTGCTGGGATTAAAGGCATGCACCACCACTGCCCAGCATCCTGTTTGGTTTTAATTCAGACTTTTTCTCAGCCCACTTCTGAACCCTCTTGAACTTTGCTGCAACCTCTTTAACCTGTTTTGTGACCCTTTTATACACGTCTGTAGACACACACACACACACACACACACACACTTTACTGTGTGCTGTGTGATAGGAGAGTAATATTAGTAATTAAGATTAGAATAAAGAGTCTGTGTTAGTCGGGCAACCAAGGAAGGCAGATTATATGCTAAGCCGCTGCCACTACAATCACCAAACATTGTGAGTTTGTTAGCAATAAATTCTGACATTGTGGAAAGGATGTGTTCGTCGGTGTTTCTGGCATGGAACACTCCTGACGTCAGTCATGTGAAGGAGCCTGCCTCCCACTTTCAGCCTCGCCATCCTGAGGAAGCCCAGGCTGGGGTTAGGACACTATTGGTGCGTGGGGCAGACAGTGGAGAAGGGTGTGACTAAAAAGCCATTTGTGGGTAGCTAGAGAGACACTCCAGCTGCTAAGAAAACCTGCTCTTCTTGTAGAAGATGGGTTAAGTTTCCAGCACCCACATGGAGGCTCACAACTTAGTAACTGCAGTTCCAGGGAACCTGCTGTCCTCTTCTGACCTCCATGGGCACCAGGTGCTCATGTGGTATACCTATATACATACACATAAGAATTTTTAAAATCTCTTTTATAAAAGAGCCACTGGGAAGGGGACAGCCGTGCCCCCTCCTGTTATGTCAGATTCTGACCTCATATTCCCAAGGTCCTAGATATGACATTTCCCCTTCATTTGTTACCTTGTACTGGAATTGATGGGGATGAGGGGTTAACAAAATGACCCTGCTGAGGGAGAGTAGCTGGGCACAACCGTGAGAAGGGTGGGTCTCACGTTCCTCCTGGCCCTGGGTCACTACAGACAGGAGGACCCACGGGTATGGAGTTATCCAACAATTGCTAACAGAATCAACAGAAAAACTGGTACTTCTCTCGGCATGAGTGTGTGCATGCTTGCATGTGCATGTCCAAGTGATGCTGATCTCCGTGCTAATTTAGAAATGAGTGGGATGCATGGCTCCCTTTGGTGGTGGTGCTTCACTGTAATCTCTTCCTTGTGTCTTTATACATCTGTAGTAAGCTTTATTACTTTCATAATTTTAAAAAAAAAGTCTGAAAGTAGGGCTGCATTTACTATATTTACTAAAAAAAAAAATTTACACCAGGCCCTGTAATCAACTAGTAGCCTCCGAAAAGCCTGCAGTGTTCAAACACTTGCCAGTAAGTACTTAGGGTAACTAGCTATCCATCTATTTCTATGTCCTTCATCCAACCATTCATCCACCCCTTCATTCATCTTCCTGCCCATCCAGTCATTCATCCATCCACCCCTTCTTCTACCCCTTCATCCACCCATCCATCCATGCGCTCATCCTTATAAACATTTGTGCCAGGCACTAAGTCACCTATTACCAGCTTACAGCTTCCATTTCTAGCCTAAAAACAAGGTATTTATGCAAATCTGTGTTCTGGAGTAACTGGAAGGAGATGGAGAAGCACCAGGGAGCATGGTGCAGGCTGTGAGGCAATCCAAGCTCATGGTTACACCCAGAGAAAGTGGTGGCTGTTCAGCTTTCCTGCTTCGCATGCACCCTTCCCAGCGGCTGGAGCCTGGAGAGGAGTCCCTGGCCTTGGAGGGTCTTGGAAACCATGGGGTCTTTTGGAGGAGAGCTCTGACCTGAGGTTCCTGTGACAGCGCTGCTGTTGCTCTGTGGTCGCTCCAAATCAATGAGCAGCTCCTCAGAGTCATTTTCACTGGTGGGGGCCCTCTCAGCCTCCTTTCCACTGAGGTCCAAGGCAGCAGCAGGCCCCCGGATGACCTCTTTTGAGACGTAGCAGCACGCCAGGCCCACCTCCTGCTCCAAGGCCGTGCGAGTTAAGTAACTTGAGTCAATTAATCGCAGGTCGCAGTACTTTAAAGACCTGTGCAGAAGGAACTGAATTAGCGACACACCCTCCCACAGAGTACTTAGCATGCCTGCAGGCCCTGTGCTCTATGGGACAGTGAAGACCACGGGCTTTAGTATTGTCTAAGTCTGCTTCACATCTTGGCTCTCTCCCCTTTCAGCTTGACTTCCTTCTCTGTGCTTCTTCTACGTTCCCAAAGTATAAAATAGAACGGAGGTTAGAGATGGAGACCAATGGCAGAAAACTGACCTAGCATGTGTGAGGCCCTGGATTCAGGCTCCAGCATCTCTAAAAGCTAACGGCTCAGTAGACAGGGCTGGCGCATCAGGCTGATGCAAGGAAACTGGCATAGCATACGGGAGCCGTTTGCGGTGTGGCCTGATGCCATGGAAACACTCAGCTGATGTTTTTACTGCTATTGCTTTTCAGTCTATAGTTCCTAGGTCCTCTGGACATCAGATTAACAAAGTGCTTTATCTAAAGATGTCTATCATCTATCTATCCACCTATCATCTATCTATAATCTATCATCTGTATGTCTCTAGATATCGGAATATATATCTATCTACATATAATCTATCTACAATCTATCATCTATGTGTCTCTATATATTTGAATATCTATCTATCTATCTATCTATCTATCTATCTATCTATCTATCCATCCATCCATCCATCCATCCATCCATCCATCCATCCATCCATGCCTTTCCTCTCAGCCTCTCTGGCTGCCTTGCTCTGAGGCAAAACCACTTTTCATGACTGTGTCCCATTCCATAACTGGAAATGTGAAAGGGGAAATGAATGAGGTTCTTTTTCTTTTGTGCCTGCATGAAACAGTTACCTCCAAACAACTAAAATTGGCTCATCAATAATTTAGCAGTTCAGCTGAGGAACTGTGGCACCACTGAGCTGGTGATTCACATCTTACCTGGGAAAAGTTTCTCCAAGAGGGTCCTTGCCAGTTAATATCACTATGCAGGGCAGACCTTCCAAGTCCTGGTAAGTCCGAGGGATCCAGTCTTCCTGGTCATTTCCTCTCCAGGTCTGTAGAAGAGATACAGAAGAAATCATTAATACTCCTCATTCAAATTTATATCTTTTTAAAATGTTTCTGGATACAGTCTTTAAATACACCAAGCTCTCTGACCACCTCCACTAAGTGTGTGGACGATGTACAGGTGCGTGCTTGTTTTTGTTCTTTGAGATAGGGTCTCATGTAGCCCAGGCTAGCTTTAAACCCCCTTTGTAACCAAGGATGATTTTGAACCCTTTATCTTTCTGCCTTCATCTAAGTGCTGACCCCACAGGTGTGAGCACCACACCCCTCTGCTGACCCCACAGACATGAGCACCACACCCCTCTGCTGACCCCACAGGTGTGAGCACCACACCCCTCTGCTGACCCCACAGGTGTGAGCACCACACCCCTCTGCTGACCCCACAGGTGTGAGCGCCACACCCCTCTGCTGACCCCACAGGTGTGAGCGCCACACCCCTCTGCTGACCCCACAGGTGTGAGCGCCACACCCCTCTGCTGACCCCACAGGTGTGAGCGCCACACCCCTCTGCTGACCCCACAGGTGTGAGCGCCACACCCCTCTGCTGACCCCACAGGTGTGGGCAGCACACCCCTCTGCTGACCCCACAGGTGTGAGCACCACACCCCTCTGCTGACCCCACAGGTGTGGGCACCACACCCCTCTGCTGACCCCACAGGTGTGGGCAGCACACCCTCTACTCACCCCTGTGGGCAGCACACCCTCTACTGACCCCTGTGGGCAGCACACCCTCTACTCACCCCTGTGGGCAGCACACCCTCTGCTGACCCCTGTGGGCAGCATACCCTCTACTGACCCCTGTGGGCAGCGCGCCCCTGCTGTGTTTGTTACCTTCCAAGCCAGCACACAGCACAGCTACGAGAGCATGGACTTCAGTCTCCATTTCAGTAGCATAGAGAGGCATTGGTCTGCCTCATTCATTAGCTCCACAGGCCAGAGGAACACACTGGAACATACTCCTGGTGACGCCTGCTGGCTCTGGCACTGAGAACTATAGCTTTTCATATAATAGACAAACTCTGGGACTTGAGTGATGAGAAAGGATGGTTTTAGTTGTCAGGGACTTGAGAAAGAATCTCAAAACTCATCCAAAACATCCTAATCAAGCAGATAATGAAGACAGCCCCAATTCTGGTCATTAATTTTTCTCTTTCTCCATTTATTGACTTTAAAAATAATTGTCCTGGAGGTGTAGATCTATAAACCCAGCTACTCACATGGCTAGGGGAAAAGATTCCAAGTTCAAAGCCACCCTGTGGGCATCTTAATGAAACATGTATCCATATAAAAGATAAAAGAGGACCAGGGAATGGAACTAAGTGGTAGAACTTGCTAGGTTCACTTCCCCACCAAACCTGACAAGTAGTAGTTAGTACAAGGCTCCAGAGTCTTGCAAGCCTGACCAGGCTGATTCAAAAGGAACGGCAACTGCTCGTATCTGAAGACTCCTGCAATCTTCTGGTTTCACAGTGCCCACAAAGCACCAATTTCTCATGCATCACCACAAATACATATCCATGCAGTATCTTTAATAGTTAGACAGCAATCTTGAAAATGCAACCATATCAATGACGGAGGAAAAACCCAATTTGAAAGATGTTCAAGAATAAAGGGATCTATAAGTTTGTTTTTACCTGAGAAAGGTATAGTGATATTATATTTATTTTTAATAAATAAAGCTTGCCTGATTATCAGAAGGGCAAAGCTAAGCCACTAGAGGTCAGGCAGTGGTGGCACACACCTTTAATCCCAGGATTTGGGAGACAGAGGCAGCTGGATCTCTGTAAATTCAAGGCCTCCCTGGGCTACACAAGATCAATGCAGAAAAAAATGTAGATGGTAGTGGCCTATACTTTTAATCCCAGCACAGAATAAAATGGGAAGAGAGAGGCTCTGGCTGTTTAGTCTGCAGTCACCCAGCTTTGGTAGAGGTAAGATTCCTAGTGACTTGGCTGCTTTGCTTTTCTAGTTTTCAGGTTGAACCCCAATATCTGTTTCTGGGTTATTATTATTCGTGCTATAGACGGGGTCTTGTGTGCTCCAGGCTGTCCTTAATCTTTATGTGAACTTGGACATCCGATTCTCTGGCCCCCACCTCCCAAGGTCTGAGATGCAGGTTTGCATCAGCAGTGCTGGGGAATCACATGGAGGACTTCTGGTCCTTTCCAGTAAGGGTTACTGGCATTTTTGATAATGTGTTAGCAAACAAATAAGAAGTAAGCTGCTGTCTAGTGTGTTGGCCACCAGATTTAATCCCAGTGCCCGAGAGGCAAAGAGACATGGATCTCTGAGTTCAGGGCCAGTCTGGTCTTCATTAATTTCAAATAAAAAACAAAATAAAATAAAATATTGCCGGGCAGTGGTGGCAAATGTCTTTAATCCCAGCACTCGGGAGGCAGAGGCAGGGGGATCTCTGTGAGTTCGAAGTGTAGAGAATGAGTTCCAGGACAGGGTCCAAAGCTACACAAAGAAAACCTGTCTCAAAAAATAAAAAATTATCAAGCTATTATAATTATTTTAATAATTCATATTTAATTTAAAATTACTGTAAATTATATTTGTTTATTATAAAATAATTATAATTATTAAATAACATGCTTTTTAAAAACATTTCCTTTTCTAAGCTCTGAAAATCTAAGACTGAAATCTCTTAGATAAGAGATAGTATTCAATTAATGTTTTATCGAGATCTAGAAAATTCCTAATGCGAGTTGGCACTATAGTATACACCTGTTATCCCAACAGTCAGGACACTGAAGCAGAAGGATTGAGTTCAAAATCAGCCTGGTAACATATCGAGATCCTGTTGGAAGGATTGGAGGGAAGGGAGGAAGGAGGGGGGAAATGAAGACTCCTCAAAGGATCCAAGCTATTCTTAAAGTTTTTACTTAATGTCCATTTATTTTCTCTGTGTGTGTGTGCACACACATGTACACACACATACACATCATAACCGTCCTTAGCTTCAGAGACTTTTTATGTGTTTGAAAACTCAAGGCATTACCAGGCAGCTTCCACAGTAGGCTTCCACGTGGTTTCTCAGATGGCCTCAGTGTTGGTTGTTCCCCTCCATATTCTTCCTTTGTGCTTCTCTCCCATCCCCCTCCCAGTATTTCCTCCTCTTCTACTTTCCCCTTTATCTCTCCATAACACTGTATTCTATTTCCCCTTCCTTGGGAATCCTCTTGTATCTCCGATTCCTTACTTGGTCCCTACGTAACCTCTGTTACGATTCAGATCATAACACGCCTGTTATGATTCAGATTATAACACGCCTATTATAAGCTCTCAAACTAACATTGCATACAAGAGAGAAAAATACTTTCTCCCAGTCTGGGAGGCAGGTCAGCTGGTAGCCCAGCATGCACAGAGCCCCTGGGTGACCTTCAACACTGTGGGACTCTGGCATATGCCAGTAATGGCCGTGCTCATGAGGTGGAGGCAGGTCTTCCTCAGCTACATGGTGAATTCAAGGCCAGCCTGGCTACTTGAGAGCCTGTCTCCAAAGAAACTTATTCAGAAGGACATGACTTCCCCTTCCCCATCCCACTGCACATAAGGGAAACAACGAGTTCCCTTGCTCAGCAGACAGGCCTGGACTAGGCGGCCATCATGCGCTGTTCATGCTTTTCCTGACAATGGGAATTCCCCTTCAGAATTGGGTAGAGAACCGGGATGCCAATAGGATGCCAGCGGTTTTGTCACTTGAGGAGCTTTTCCAAAAGCATCAAGCATATCTCATCTCTCTCTTGACCAACAACTGTCAGGCAGCCCACTGTGTCATGCTTCTCCATCAAACCACGACTCATGAATGAGAGTGGCTGCTTCCTGGAACTATGGACCAGAATGATTGTTGTCCTGGAAGCACTTAAGTCAGCACAAAAGACTGGACAAGAACTTAGTTTCAGCTTCTTACTGGGCTCACTACAAGACAGTTATATAGATGCTTCATATGCTTGTTGAGCAAACTGAGTGATTTATTTAAGATTAATTTTTTTGTTTGTTTTTTGTTTTTTTTGAGACAGGGTTTGTCTGAGTACCTTTGGAGCCTGTCCTGAAACTTGCTATATAGACCAGGCTGGCCTCAAACTCACAGAGATTCGCCTGCTCTGCCTCCTGAGTGCTGGGATTAAAGGTGTGCGCCACCACCACCCAACTTAAGGCTAAAATTTTAATCTGTCCAAGGTTAAATTGCCAATTAACCAAAATGCATGATAGGATAAAGAGGAATAAATATAAAAATGAGGTCATGTACGGGAGCAATGTTGCCTTTTCCCCAGAGAATGGTGAGGGACGTTAGGAGTCAGGAGTGGGCTGGCGAGATGGGTCTTGCTTAGATGTGAGCACTCACAGGATTTCATGTTCTCCCTCACACCAGTGGCACAAGAAAGAGAGACCGAGGACCAGAGGGTCTGAAAATCTGGGACCCTCGTATGTATCTGTCTAGCTGCTACTCAGATAACTGAAGGAGACTCTACTGCCTTGGATGCCCTTCACATATGGCATATTCTCAGAACAGTGATCCTCACCCAGGATGCACACAGCCAGTGTCCCCTTTCCCTAATCATTGCCAGGGACCCTAACACTCAGGGATAAGTGATGAGCAGCTTCACTGTATGTTTAAGCAGTGGCCCAGAGAGGCAGATTTTTATAACCCACTGACCTATACTGACCTTCTAAACAAATGACCCAAGACTATGTGAGGAGGATCAGGGCCGACCCCTAGCGTGGCTTGGCCACAGGTGTGTAATTCCCCAGAGTGCTGTTGTGTATTTACTGTTTCTAGTTCTTGAGTGTTTTCAGACAGCCTCAAGCCCTGAGTCTTAGCAGTGGTACCATGAGGACAGCATCAGTGCATGGCGATTCACCCTTGGGGTTTCTATAAGGTGGCCTTTGACTGTAACTTTACTTTTTTTCCATCACTCAAACCTTAATGACACACATCTATTCACAAGAAAATCCAGGTCTGAAGGCCGCCCGAGCTGCTCACAGCCTTCAGCGACAGTGGAGACATAGTGTCTGCGTTTCTCAACTAGCTCAAATTGAAAGACCACCACTCAGACTTCATTCTCTCCCCTGACCCTCCCAAAGTGAGGAACAGATGAGCCAGCCTCATGCTAGGGGCATAAGCTCCATTCTCCTACACATTGGGAGAAACTTCTCTAGTGAAAAGCTGGAGGTCTGATTTCTGAAAATCCACTCTTTCCCAGAAGTTGTGAACACAGATGTGATGAGTTTCTGTTTGCGGATAATTTTATTTGTTCTAGTTGCTTATCAAGTATCTTGGGTTATTCCTTTTAGGTTAGATAATACAACAGGAAAGCTAACATTTGCAAAGTTATTTATGAATAGCAAAAAGAAATCTAATCTCCAAGTTAGAGCTTAAAGAAATCATGTGGTTCAAATCCTTCAAGACCACGTGCTTTCATTTCAACAAGTGTATGCCAAACTAGGTCATGCATAATCCAGTTTAACTTTGCATTTAAAATTTAGTGGGGACATCATGTCAGTCTGACTCAGATATATAGTAGCTAGCTCAGCCACATCAGTAGAAATGTGGGCATTTGATGAAATGTTTTCTAACATCAAGACAAGTAAGATTATGAAAGTCCGCAGGGAAGCCTGGATCAGGCATAAGGATAGTTGGTTCAGCCTGACAGAAGGTCTAGGGGACAGGCAGGCAGTTCCTGGGTACACCGGAGTAGCAAGGGGCTGAATCATGCTCCACCTTCCTCTATAGGACTCTGGGAATTGACACAGACAAAGTCTGGCACCGAGGGTCAAAGAGAATACAAAGAAGCAAGCTGGGAAATCCACATGCAAGTGAGCTGGAAGCTGCTCTAGAGGAGCGCAAAGATGAAATGGAGTACGTTACCGACCAGCCACCGGCTGACATAGGCCAGATGCACAGAAAAGAATTAGTGAGTTCAGCGATAGAGAGAACCGCTTTCCTTTCTCTGAGAAAATAGAGGGTAGTGGGCCAGATGCATGTCTAGCAAGGTTGAGAAACACGGTGGCAAATTAGGTCATCTCGTTTTTTGCACTTGTGCTTGAAGAGCATGGAGACAACTGCACGTCCACAGGACGAGGGATTTGATGGGACCATCAGAAACTGGTTTCAATTAAGAAAAGCAAGTGCATCTTTTAGCCTTCACCTGGTCAGGGAGGTCAAACTCACACATGCGCTAAAACTTATTCCACTCAGTTATCTGGGTGGTCCATTTATCCAAGAGTCCCAGAAAACAGAAACGAACGGCATGCCTGTCCTTTACTGACCTTTAATCGTGCCACGAAGTGAGCTGCAACATGGAGTTCTGAGGCCGGGCTCCCCAGGATGATCTCAAAGCGATACTGCAGCCCCAGCTTGTCCCGCACCTCCTGCAGTCGCTCCCTGGCCAGCATGGCCAGCTGCACGGACGGCACTCTGATGATGAGCATCGGTCCCCGGCCACTCTTGTTTTTTCCTGGGCAGCTGAGAAGGTCATCCATAATGCTGAGTGTTTCCGGTGTGCTGTGGTCTCGGAGTGATGCCATGGTGGTGAGAGCCATCAAGGCCTCTGAGTACTGCTGGATGAGAAGATAGCAGCGTACGACCATGCTGTGCAGCCTGGGGTACCTACAACAGAACGCAGGCAGCTAGCACGCAGCACAGGGCCAGCTGGACCAGCAGGCATGCACAGTGAAATGCAAATGGGACACTGAAGCGAGGAGCTACAGAGCAGAGTAACCTTGGATCCCACAGTACTAAAGTGGTTGCAGCTCCAGAGCAGGTATAACTTGTCGGGACGGATGGAGTAGGTTAGGGTTTGGGGCTGGCCTAGAGACGCTACCTTCTCAAAGTGGACCAGCACCGGCACAGGGAAGTTAGAACTGTCAGACTGCCCACATCAGACTACAGAAGCAAGCCCTGCTGCTGAACAGCCCCCTTTCCCACCGGCAACTGGGATGCTCATTAAAAACTGAGACACAATGATCGGTGCAGGTTAATTGTGGACAAGTCTCAATCCCCAGATCTTAACCTCATGCTACAGCCTGGACACATGACCAGCATGTTGCCAGCTAGCTTCTCAGATACCAGTTAGGAAACAGACACTGCTGTCATTATTCTTGGTATATCAGACGTTAAAGAAAGGGTAGCTGGACTGATAGAGCATGCCTGTGACCCCAGCAGAGAGGTAGAAAGATAGAAAATTTAAGCCCAGTCTGGAAGATACAGCAAATTCTAGGCCAGCCTGGGCTGCATAATGTAATGACATCTCATTACAACAACAACAAACAAAACAACTAGCAAAAAATGCCAGCACATAAATTATTGCTAATTTGAGGTCAGCTCTATGGGTAGCAGAAATTTATCTTTCCAAAAAAAAATATATTGATGCTGGGAAAATTGGAGCTAGCTGAAGAAGGAGCACCCCCTAGTGGTGGGCCTTTTATCACTAGAGACTAGGAAATCAGTTGGGAGCATTGCAGGCTAGGCAGGGAATATCGGAAGACTTGATGACCAAAGGGCAAAGGCCCCTAGCTGCATGAGGGGTTGAGAAAGCAGGCACTAGCAAGGCAGGGCTGTGCAGGGCTTGGCAGAGCCTGGCAAAGTGCTGAGGAGTCTGGCCCCCTTTTCCTGGTCACCAGTTGGCAGTTCATGAGTACATACAGTAGCAGGGTAGGCTAGTAGGGAATTTCACCTTTACTCTACTTTATAATCCTCTTTAAAATTGAACAAATGTTCTTAAGCTTGCCTAGAAAAGCCAAGGGTCAAATGCCCAGCTAGGGCATTTAAGAAACTAGCATAGCCATGCTAGTTTTGAAGCATTTTGGGAGAAATGCACCAACAGTGGCCATACTTGACTGGCTCCAGCTTCCACAGGGGCGTGAGTGTGAGAGACGGGAGAGTTCAGCTACTTGTTCTAGACTGGGGATGATTGGAGACGGAACTGGGTCTCGATTATACTCAGGTCTCTGTCATTGTGTTCTTGTTCTAGACTGGGGATGATTGGAGACAGAACTGGGTCTCGATTATACTCAGGTCCCTGTCATTGTGTTCTTGTTCTAGACTGGGGATGATTGGAGACGGAACTGGGTCTCGATTATACTCAGGTCTCTGTCATTGTGTTCTTGTTCTAGACTGGGGATGATTGGAGACAGAACTGGGTCTCGATTATACTCAGGTCTCTGTCATTGTGTTCTTGTTCTAGACTGGGGATGATTGGAGACAGAACTGGGTCTCGATTATACTCAGGTCTCTGTCATTGTGTTCTTGTTCTAGACTGGGGATGATTGGAGACGGAGCTGGGTCTCGATTATACTCAGGTCTCTGTCATCGTGGTCTTGCACTGCGGGGCTTTAGTAGGTTGGGGGAAAGCACAGAAAGCTGCAATTGGCCAGTCTGGGCTATAAACTTGGGCAGAATGCTGGAGGGAAGAAAGCACAGGGTTATTTTGCTGGCTCATGTTTAAAACAAAACAAAGTTACAACAAATAGTAACTTCAAAATGCAGACATTTATACTTTGACATTTATACTTTGAGAAAATTATGACCTACCGGGGAAGTTTCCTCAATCCATTTGCATTAAACTATAATAGTGGTTTTGTAATTATAAAATATATAACTGAAGTTGCTGGAATCATCTTTTAAAATACAAGCCGTGCACTCTTGTGGTATTACTGGGTTGAGAGACACGTCCTAAACCAGGGAAGGAACTGGATGGGAAAGTAAAAAGGTGTCTCATGGAGGCGGTGGAACTCTAGGATCACGTGAAGTGTGATACAGTGTTGGTCATGGGGGCTGTGAAACTCTAGGGTCACGTGAAGGTTAATGACACAGCATTGGTTACGGTTGTTGAAGTCCAACAGCCGTGACAGGATTGGCTCCCACTCTGAGCCCTCCCTGACACAGCTGTATCTTGCTGGACTGGGTGCATTCACTTGTCTTTATTTATCTCTTCAAACATTTCCAGGATGATAGGATAGACTGTTAAAGGGATGACTCCACCTAATCGGGTTCAGTGTTAAGAAACTAGAGCTACCAGGAGGTCTAACTTAACCCCTCCCCAATCTGGGATGGTCACACACAGTACGGGGACAGAGGGCAGGAAGGGAAGTTACTTTATTTTTGAGTCTATGAATCAAGTTCTGAGAAAAACAAAGCACAGAGTTTGAGCTGGAGCTGAGGAATAAAAGGAGGGCTAGCAAGGCAGAAAGAATTTTCCTTAGGAGAGAAGAATTGAGACCCTTAATCTTGAAGGTCAGTACCAGATGATGGGCCCCAAGGATAGAATATGCTCAAATGCTTCAGTAAATAGCCAGAGTTTCCAAAGAAAAGTTTCGCTTTGAGGGAGCTGTCTAAGGATACTTGTCCACAGTGACCGGCAAACAGGGACAAAGTCAGGGATATAATGTCAGAGACTGGCCAGAGCTCAGGGGAGTGGCCTTCAACACTCAGCAGTGAAGCTGGCAAGGAGACAATTGTGAAAAGTGGTGCTGAGTCTCCCACTGAGGCCGCTTTGCATTTGTTCCTCTTGGGTGGCCATATAAACCCATGAGCGCAGGCCACTCTGAGAAAGACCTTTATAGTTGGCCTTCCCATGCCATTTGCACTAGCATCATCAAAATCACTGTAACATGACCAAGCAGACATTTGACTATGTTTGACATATAGTTAAAGCAAGGGGCAGCTGTCTTTTCTTACCTCTCCAAGAGTGTGCTCACCATCTTCTCAAAAGTCTCGTCACATCTCAGAAGTGGGCTGGTGACCCCCCACTGCAGCGACTTGCTGTACTCATTCAAGCCAAAGTAGAGCTTCTCACAGCCCACATCCTCCTGATTGAAAACAGAGCAGATGCCCAGTGAAGACAGGGTGTGTGTGTGTGTGTGTGTGTGTGTGTGTGTGTGTGTGTGTGTATGTGCATGCATTGTGTGAGTGTGTGTAAGTGTGCGCGTGTGTGTATGTGTGTGAGTGTGTGTATGTGTGTGTGTGTTTACGTGTGTGAGTGTGTGTGTGAGTGTGTATGTACGTGCTTTGTGTGTGAGTGTGTGTGTGAAGAGATACTGGTGGAGGTAAAAGAAAACCCTGTTGTGAAACTTGACACCAACTTTGCATTTCCACGGAACTTAGTGGTATGTTGACATGTTTCTTTTGGGACCAATGGGAACTACACAGAGAAAACAAACTAGGGGTTTGTCTTCCTTTTGTTTAGATTCACAGGCCAGAGACCTTTTCCTGCTAGAAGCAGCTCTCTTTTCTAATGTATCTATCAAGTTTGGGGAGAAACTGAGAAACTCATGTTGCAAACACTTAAGTTTTTTTGGTGCTATTTAATTGTGGCAACTCCTTTTACAATAAAAATTAGCTTTCAAATGGAGTATAAAAATATAATGGAACATCCTACCTCATTAGACAGAACACACAGCACCAATCCTACCTCCTCCGATTGACTCAATCATCACCATGCAAGCGAATAACTTTTGGGATATGACACAGGATGCCCTCAGAGGATACTGGGATGTGTGACATGCTGCTGTCTTTCGTGTAAGAAGGCCCAGAATATTAAGTAAGTTGTGACTTAATAGATTTGATTTTATTTGTTTATACTTTCCTTTTTCTTCAGTTTTATAGTCTTTCCTCATACCTGTGCATTTTATTTTCATGGTTTTTATTTACATTTTATTGTATTTTATTTTCATGATTTTTGAAAGTTTTCTTTAAACATTCTCTAGTTTATTTTATGAAGAAAACAAAGCTGATACTAAAATTATAATAATATAAAAATAAATTAGAGGGACTGGGTGATGGTGGCTCAAGTCTTTAGTTCCAGTACTCAGGAGGTAGGGGCAGGTGGATTTCAGTGAGTTCGAGGTTAACCTGGTTTACAAAGTGAGTTCCGAACAGCCAGGACTGTTATACAGAGAAACCCTGTCTCAAAAAACCAAAATACACACACACACACACACACACACACACACACACAAATAAATAAATAATTTAGAAGAAGAAGATGAGGGTATTAGAAACAAGAATGGACCCCTGGAAATGTGTAGAAATTTGTGTATAATTTGTCAGAAGTGGCTACAAGTCTGAACTTTTCTCTCCTTTTTGAGACAGTATTTCATGTAGCCCAGGCTGCCTTTGAACTTGATATGTAGCTGAAGATGATCTTGAATTTCTGATCCTCCTGCCTCCACCTTGCAAGTCCTGACACCACAGGTATGTGTCACCATGCCGGGCTCTATGTTTGCTAAGTGAGCATTCTACCAACTCAACTATATCCCCAGCCTCAGAGCCCCTGAATAACCCACCTTATACAACCTGTGATTGGTAGAGTCTATAAAATGAGTATGGGGGAACTAGTGCAATGGATCAATAGTTAAGAGTACTTGTTGCTCTTGTAGAGGACCCAAGTTCAGTTTCTAACACCTATATGGTGCTTACAATTGCCTGCAACTGAAGCTCAGGGTCTCTGGTGCCCTCTTCTGGTCTCTGTATGCATCCACATGCATGTGGTACATACCAATATGCACACACATGCGATCTTTAACAATATAAGGTACTATTATTAGCATCCTCCTTCAAACAAGATAACCCTGCTTGCTGGCATAGGGTCTTCTTTGAGAGTTGCCAAAGATGTACTCTTTTCTTTTTTTGGTGGACTTGCATGTCACTTTGGGTGAAAAAAAACCCATCCATTTCCCCTTCCACTTTCATCTGGACCGCGGCACACAGTCATGCAGAAGGAGAGTTATACTGTGTGTATACTAAGTTCTCCACTTTCTTTCTCGGCCCTAGTGCTGGTTTGTTTGGGAAAAGATAACCAGGGCTGATGAGGTGGCTCAGCAGGCAAAGGTTTCCACTAAAGTAACCTGAGTTCAGTCCCTACATGTGCTTTGCTTTCCCTTGCAATGATTAGCCCTTTGGGTGTTCTGTGAAAGTGGACACAGACCTACAAGTGCTGCAGTGGTTTTTATAATTATTTATTTATTTGGTTTTTTTGAGACAGGGTTTCTCTGTCGCTTTGGAACCTGTCCTGGAACTAGCTCTTGTAGACCAGGCTGGCTTCAAACTCACCAAGATCTGCCTACCTCTGCCTCCCGAGTGCTGGGATTTAAGGCGTGCACCACCATCGCCCAGCTGTAATGGCTTTTAAATTGAAGCATTTTGCTATATCTTAATTTCTCCCATCAGAAATGGGTGTCTGAAGAGCTGGAGAAGGGACTTGTGAGGACCTTTGTCCTCCATGTGGCTGGCTAGGTGGATTCAGCCTGAGAGAGTACAGACTAACACAGCATCTTCCTTTCTCTCTGTTGAGCTCAGTTCCTTAGGGATGCGTTATTTAAACATTATTATTTCTTTGCCAGGCACTGGTGGCACATGCCTTTAATCCCAGCACTTGGAAGGCAGAGGCAGGCAGATCTCTGAGTTCAAAGCAGTCAGGGATACACTCTGTCCTGAAAAAATCTTCAGTGTGAAGACTGAGTTGTGTGCCTCATGCCTACTAGGTAAGGGCTTGACCGATGGGCTATCACCCTAGTACTTGGAAATTAGTTATTCACACAGGTAATTCAGGATATTAATGATACTCTGATATAATATTATTTCTTTGTTTGGAAATAGGGCATCACTCTGGATGTAACCAGGCTAGCCCAAGTACTGGGATTAGAGGGATATGTCACCATATCTGGATACTAAACTCTATGGAATATGCTTAATAATTTTGTATCTACAACATACATACGTACCTAAAGACTAGTCAGCCACCCAATGAACCTTCTGTAGGACACTACTCATGGTCGTTAATGTTATAATAACTGCAATTAGCACATAATGGTATAGTGTTCATAGTTTCAGTACTCAGAAGAGAAGGGTAGGAGGTCAGGGCCAGATAGGGCAAAATAGCAAGATCCCATTTCAAAAAAATCGTGACCATATGAAAAATGAAGCATTATGTATGTTAATTAGATGTCTTGACACATTTGTGCTGTATTTTTACCAATCCATGGTCATGTTTAGTGCCAGGTTTTGCCTCCTGGAGAACTGCAAATGTCTAGACATGGAAGACTCACCGTTGTGTCCAGTTGTATCCAGTGGACCTCATTGCTGGAGCTGATTCGAGACTGCTGGGTCTGCAGTGTGTATGGGAAGGAGCTCACTTGGAGCACCAGGAGGTTGAAAGCTTCTAGAACTTCTCTGCAGTTAATGACGCGATCAGCCAATCCATGAGTTGGCTCACCATGTGACAGAGAACCCGAAATCACACTGTAGAAATAATGAAAGTCATGTTAGAGCTTTCTTACCCAACTGACTGGCTACAGATGCAGGTGACAGCATGGAGTGACATTGTACTTATTTTATTTGAGAGGAGAAGATACAATCAGAATGTGATTTGAGAGTTGGGTGTACACACCTATGATCGGAAAGCGTGTGAGAAGCTGAGGCAGGAAGATTGATAGTTGTGGGCTGTATAATGAGATCTTGCCTCATAAAACAATCATAAAACAAATATGATTTAAAAGATAAAAAAACCTTTATATCCTTCCTCACCCCTTCCAGACAGATTTTGGGGACTCTCTCCCTCCTGGCTTTTCAATTTGTTCCTAAGCTATTCTGAATGTGAACTCAGTCACACAGCCCACAGTAGCTCATCTGTGTTGAGTTGGATTGTTGTACTGTGAAACCTTCCAGCCCTGCAATGACCTTCATCCCTAACAACCTCCTTCCCTCCTTGGCCTCTAGCCTGAGAGGAGGGTTGGGAGGAGAGCTGAGAGGCCTTCCTAACTCCACAATCCAGAGAATGACACCTCTAGGGTTTTCTCAGTCAGTTCAGTTTTGATATGCTAGGATATCATGTAAACCCAAACCCACATATTACATTCTATTTTTCTTTTTATTTTCTTCTGTAATTGTGTGTACATGCATATTCAATCCCCAGAAATCACATGGTAGAAGAGAGAACTGATTCCCTCAAATTATCCTTTGACTTCTAAGTGTGCATGACTGCTACATGAATGGACATGCATAAAATAAATCAGCAGTGACAAAAATTGAAAATCAACATAAATTGGACAGAAGAGTTGAAGGGGCCGGGAATGGCTAGGAGGAAGTCACCTTTCAAAGGCCCCTTAGGTGACAGTTACTGCTATGGAAGAAATGCTGGATCTGCTCAGACAGAAGCACTCACCTCGTTAGCTCCACATGGGAGTTGTCATGAACTAGCACAAACAGTGTGTATGGATTCTGTTTCACCCTTCTCATAAAAACTTCAAACTTGCTTTGAATGTCATTGTCCAGGCGAACAACATATTTTTCTGCTCTCTGATGAGCCATTCCATTTTCTTCCAGACCCAGGTCTACAAGGACACCTGCCAAGAAAAAAAAGTTCCTCTTTTTACACACCTTCATGTATAACACACACACATACACACACACACACGCACGCACGCACGAACGCACACACAAGCTCCGTGTTGACCAGTACTGGGCACTACCCACATAGAGGTTTAGGTTTAGTGAGCAATCTTTTTTGTTTTTCATATTCTATACCAGTTTTGAGGAGGAAATACCAGATTTCTCTTTCTTCAGACCATCCTATTCAATGTCTCA
Organism: Myodes glareolus; assembly: GCF_982192425.1. Lineage (NCBI taxonomy): Eukaryota > Metazoa > Chordata > Mammalia > Rodentia > Cricetidae > Myodes > Myodes glareolus. The sequence continues at coordinate 76,686,913 of NC_142038.1, forward strand.
TTTTCTTATATAAAGAATAATAAATACATTTCTTCTGTTTTGTGTGTTTTTAAATTTTAATTAATTTTTTAAATTTTTGTGTTTTGAGACAGGTTTTCATGAGCCTGCACTGGCCTCCCTGGATTAGACCCACTCCCATCTTATAGAACAGACTCAGGGAATGTTGATTCCTAAAAAAAGCTGTTGAATGTTGAGATCCATTTCATTTCACTCCTTATTGTAGGTAAAGTGCTCATAATGATGTCTACCATAGGCGACCAGGAAAAAACATCAGCTTTGGTTTGCAGACCTTGAATAAATTAATATAACATATAACCTTATTTCCCCAAATTTAGCATAGAAAAGGAAAATACAAACCCAGGACTTTACATATGCCAGGTAAGCACTCTCCCCGCAAATCATATTGCCAGCCACTACTATAAACATTTTATAGAGGGATGCACATATGCAGAGTGTGGGAAGCCTTCAGTGAATGTTAGCTTATTTTCAAATTACTAAAACAAATGGGATTAACCATGATCTCTGCATTCTCAGGACATTAGACTGTGGTGCTAGGACAGCACCAGAGACCCTACCTGTAACAACATTTGACACACAAACATCTGAAGTAGTTCTAGGTGTATGAAGCTGTCGCTGGGACATACATAATACACCTGCCTCCTTTGAAACAAAGAGATTTGCATGAATTATACTGATTTCATTTTCTTTTTAAAAAATGAGACTAAGCTGAGCGGTTGTGGCACACACCCTTAATCCCAGCACTCGGGAGGCAGAGGCAGGTGGATCTCTGTGAGTTCCAGGCCAGCCTGGTCTACAAGAGCTAGTTCCAGGACAGGTTCCAAAGCTATAGAGAAACTCTGTCTCGAAAAACCAAAAAAACAAAAAAAGATGCCAACCCAGCTAACACTTACAAACAGTTAGATCTGTAAGCTATAACAATAGCCTGGAGCAAAATAAGAGGAAAAAGTGAAAGACACTTCATTATATGAAAAGTTCATCATACCAGAAAAGAAAAACATAAAACTAGTTTTAATTCAAGAAATATTTTTGAGACAGGGTCTCTTTATGTAACCTTGGCTGGCCTGAAACTCACAGAGGTCTGCCTGTCTCTGCTTCCTGAGTGCTAGGGTTAAGTGTGTGTGTCCTAAAATTGGTTTTTTATTTGATTTTTATGTATGCATGTGTGTGCCTATATGCATGTGTGTGCCTATATGCATGTGCCTATATGTGTGTGTGCCTATATGCGTGTGTGCGCCTATATGCGTGTGTGCGCCTATATGCGTGTGTGCGCCTATATGCGTGTGCGCCTATATGCGTGTGTGCGCCTATATGCGTGTGCGCCTATATGCATGTGTGCGCCTATATGCGTGTGTGCGCCTATATGCGTGTGTGTGCCTATATGCGTGTGTGCGTGCCTATATGCGTGTGTGTGCCTATATGCGTGTGTGTGCCTATATGAATGTGTGTACCTATATGCGTGTGTGTACCTATATGAATGTGTGTACCTATATGCGTGTGTGTGTAGTGTCCATGGAAGGCAGAAGAGGGCGCTGGTTCTTCTGGAACTAGAGTTACAGACATTTTGGAGTCACTATGTGGGTGCTGGGAATTGACTCCGGGTCCTCAGCAAGAGCAGCCAGTGCTCTTAAGCACTGAGCCATCTCTCAGACCCCTTAGTTTTTTACTAGGAACCTTTACTTGGGAGATTGTCTTCAGTTTCCGCCGAGAGCAGTCACATTTTATTGTGGATGTTTCCAACAGGAGGCCACTGTGAATTCTTTTGAAAGAAGACCTGTGACGGTCACTCATCATTCAGGAACTATATTTATTGGTCCTCGAGTCTGTGAAGTGATCATCAGGGGCTGTGCCAAATCTGAGGCTACAGAGAGGAGTGGGACAGGCAGTGCCATGATGGGGGCCGCTCACTCGGGGGAGAGGAAGTCAGCCGAGCAGAGGGAATCTCAGGAGCTTTTTATTCTTGTCTGCAAAGTGGGGAAGAATTGGGCCAGATGTTCGACACCAGAAATAAAAGGGAGAATGCAAGTTAAATCCTCAAAAAAAAAAAAAATCTTAAAACTGTAAGAAAGAAGTAGGTGGGAAAAACAAAACATGTCTCTCATTTCTACAAAACTCATCAACAACACAGGAAGAAGCCAGGAAACCCCTGAATTAAACCAAACTAAAATGATGGTTATGCAACTCCAGGTACATGGTCGGAAAGCCGGTGGGAAGACTGGAGAGCAGCAGAGACACTCACTTCTGTGAACACATCACTATGCATGGCAGCCAACCCCCAGTGGGGTCGACATGGCAACAGATGACTCCTCGCCTGTCATGAGGAATGTGCAGTGCAACAGTGGAGATGGGAGAGAAGAACTCGAAGGGAAACACAAGTCCAGGCTTGAAGACAAAAGGAATACGCACAAATACTTCAGTCAGCAAAGCAGCTTCTTACAGGGATGTGCGGCTGTGATTACATAAGCAATACAAAGTCCAGGTGAATGTGTGCTAGGTGAGAAGTTGTTTCTTCTTGTGAGAAAAAGAAGTCACAAGTAGGAGCAGGGGAAATGCCAAGATGAATTTGTGTTTGTTTTAGAATTGGAGGTCTCAATATGAACTCATTACTTAAATGTATACAAAGAAGTAAAGAGGTGTGTGTGCATGTATGGGTTGAGACACACACACTTTCTAGTTCTGTCTGCCAGCTGTGCGTAAAATGACACAGCAGTGCCATTACCACCATAGCAATAAGCATGCCTGTGCCCAGATCTGGGCTTTTAGATACCCCTTTCAATAAAATAATCAAAGCTTTTGGGGAAAAAAGTTAATCTCAGAAAAAAATGCAGGGAAATATAAAACAATCTTGGGGGCCAGTGAATCGGCAAGCCTGACCCCTGAGTTGATCCTGGAATGCACAAAAGCTGACTGTGGTGGTTCGCATTTGTAACCTCAGCACTCTCCTCAGGTGAGATGAGAGGCAGAGAACAGCCAGGGAGCTTGCGAGCTAATCTGGAGTATGTATGTCAGAAACATCAAGAAACACACTACCATAGGGCTGGGAAGATGGTTCAGTGGTTAAGAGCACTTGTTGCTCTTGCAGAGGACCCAGGACCCACATGTGGCTCACAAGTATCCAGAACTCCAGTCCCAGGGGACGCCATGCCTTCTTCTGACCTCAGTGGGGGAGACACACAGGTGGTGCAAATACACACAAACAAAACACTCAAGCACATAAAATAAAATGAAATCTAAAAAAAAAAAATTAAAAAGAGAAAGAGACCCTGCCTCAGTAAGGTAGAGAGGGCCGGGGGTGAGGATGGCAAACCAGAGTCTTTACAGGTTCTCCTAGTAGCCCTGATAGAGACCAGAGTCAGGACACGTTTCTAATAGCCCTTGCCAGGGACCAGGCCTTAGTTTGGGTTTACTGGAGGTGGCTAGAACTGAGCAAACGGTTCTCCAAGAAAACCACAACTCAGGGATCATCAAGTGCCCCCTTGGCCTTCTGTTGTCTCAGCAGATGACCACAGTCTATGATAATTAAAGATAGCTTTCTTACCCTGCTTCCGGAAGGTCCCTAACATTAGAACCCTCCACCAATCAGCCCCCAGATTTATCTTTCCTCCACCAATAAGTCCCCAGACTAATTTTTCCTCCTTTAATCGGTCCCAGATTAATCCCACTCCCTGGAATTCCCCTAACTCTCCTCAAAAGGAGTTTGTGACCTCCTTGGGAGGTGGCCATGCGCCACCCCAGCGCAGGAATAAAGCGCTCTTGTTTATTACATATGTGACTGTAGGTCTTTTCTTGGGGCTTTCTCTCAGACCCTAACAAGAACCAACTCCTAAAAGTTGTCATCTGACCTACACACACATGCACACACACTGCCTGTAAGAGATTCTAATAGCTAATGCTGGAAATTCTGAGCAACAACATAAAATAACACTGATAGAAACAATCCAGAGGTTAAAATTAATATCCATGGATCATTCTGTTAAGAAGGAAGGGAGGGAGGAAAGAAGAAAGGAGTTAAGGAAAGGGGAATGGTTTTCCTTCACACAATTCAGTTAATAAACTCCCAATAAATGTTTGGAAATGACAGAATCACTATTTTGGCTTTTTTTTCCCACGTGGAGAGTTTTTATTGGAGGGAAGGGAGCAAAGGGAGAGCGAAGGGGAGCACAGAGCATCCAGCCTCATTGGGGGGGGACAGAGAGAGAGCTAGAAAGAGTGATAAGTGTAACTGCTGGTCGACAGTGGACACTGCCAGCCTCTTCTGCTACTAAAGTAGCTTTTACAGAAATATCTGTTTATCATTTTCATTTACAAAAACCCAATGGTACTGAACATCTTTCCATGTGTCAATCACACACACACACGCACGCGCGCGCACGCACACACGCACACCCACACCCACATGTCTTTGGAATAACTATTTGGATACTTCACCTATAATCTGTCTTGTCTCTTTATAATTGAGTTGTAATAGATCTTTAAATATTGTTTATATAGTCTCCTACCAAATACATATGTTTTGAGAGTGGTTATATATATATATATATATATATATATATATATATATATATATATATATATTACAGGCTGGCTTCAACCTTCCTTGACTCCTATGTAGTCAAGGATGACCTTGAACTCGTAATCATCCTGTCTCCCATTCCCAAGTGGTGAGATTACAGGTGTGTGCTAACATGCCTGGCAATAGATATATGACTTTTAAATAGTTTCTCCTATTTTCTGGGTTATCGTTTCTCTTTCTTGAAACAAAAGCAACTTTTCAACTTTGAGTTGGCCAGTTTATGTATTTGGGAATGTCTAGCTTCTGATGTTCTAGCCAGTAAAGACAGGAATGAAGAGTTGTGATCCCAGCACTCAGGATGCAGAGGCAGGAGGATCTCTGTGAAGTCAAAGTCACCCTGGTCTATACACTGAGCTCTAGGACAGCTAAATAGCCAGGACTCCATAAAGATACCTGTCTCACAAAAAAAGAAAGAAAGAAAAAGAAAGAAAGGAAGGAAGGGAGGGAGGGAGGTAGAGGGAAAGAAAGAAAGAAAGAAATAGAGAAAGGTCATCAACTAATGATCTGTAGCTTAAGATGGCCTCATACTTTTGATTCTCCTGCCTCTGCTTCCTGGGTGCTGGCATCATAGGATTACAGGAATATACTACCATTCCACAACCAACTTTATTCTTTTTTACATGGGTATCCAGTTGTCCCAGCGCCATTTATTTAAAAGCTTGTTCTTTTTCCATTAAATTTCTTGGCGCTCTAGTAAAGGTTCAACTGAACATAAATGAGAAGGCTTTGTTTTTCTGGGCTCTTATATCAGTTTCATCGATCTGAGTGTCTGTCCTTCTGTCTGCTCCACACTGGATCACTGTAGTTTATTTCCCATACTTGGACAACAGAGAAAGGAAGATTTCCATAAGTTTGAGGCCAATCTGCTATATGTATCAAGTTCCAGGACAGTCAAGGCTACAAAGAGAAATCATGAATCAAAAACATTGCTTGAAATAATTCTTTTTGCTGTGTAGTCTGGTGTGTTTATATATGCTTATATTCAATTTTGCTCACTTTCATCATTTTGATTATTTGATAATATGTAAACCATAAAAACTGATACATGAAAGTAGAAGGGAGATTATCTGGGATGAAGTGGACCAGCTGTGGAGGAAAGAGTAGGCAGTAAGAGCAGACACTTGAGTACCTGTTACAGACATGTATATGACGGTCTGATGAAACCTGTTATCTTGTGCAATTAATAAGTGCTAAATGTGTAAATTGCTTTAAGCATCAAAAGAATATAATCCTTTTGTATCTAGTTCTTTTATCCCTTAAAGAGAAACATTTTCATTAGTTTCTGGTTTAGCCTTCATGTTTTGTTACTTAGAATCCAGAAATGGTCATAAGTGTTCACAAACAGCTGCTCTGAGAAAAGCCACTTCTGCTTGTTATTAATTTAATTTAATTAAATTTAAGAAGAATTTAGTTCTTCTTAATTTAAGTCATCAACAATAGTTCTGGGTTAAATAAAAATTATTCTCCAAAAAAAATCATGACCAACTCTTTCACAGTTCACCAATCCACAATAAAAAAAGTGGATTTTATTAAAAAGAGTGCTGGATCCACCCAGGAAGCCAATAGAGGAAGTAGGCCTCTGGGTAGAGCTACCTGAATAATACATATATTTGGGTTTTGGCATGAATGGAAATTTAGGAAGCACCAGCATTCTTTTTTTGAGACTGAGTTCTAGAAAGGAAGTAGCTAGGAACCATTGTCTTTTCTAAATGATATTAATCTGACTCTCTGGAAGCTGACACTGGGTGGTACCCAATCATTGCATCCCTGAAGAAATGAATGACTCTAAGCGTCTTGAGTGAGGAATCTTCTTGAATATCCAAGGTACCAAGAGACCACATTGGAGGATTTGTGTCCTCTGTTTTCATTATTAAAGAATGCAAAATCTAGATGTGTTGGAAGAAAACTTAGACATTAACTTAGGGTCCTCTTTGTAGAATAAGAAAAAAATCATCTCCCTTGGGAAAGTTCTCTACTGTGTATGGGGCTAGAAGGGAAATAGAGCCAAGAACACATGCCACAGGACCCTCAGACCACAAGCAATGACCAGAATAAATGGCCAACACTATTGGAGATATTAATACTCAGGGACCTCTTGGATGTCCAGGAATCAGTGACGGTGAACTGGGACTGTTCCAATACTCCATTGGCTATTTGAAGAAAATAGTATATTCTGACATATATCCTGATTCTTGATTTTTTAAGCAATAATTTTCTTTTTTAAATACCTAATTTTTATTCCCAGTCTTTCCTATCAAAGAGATATCAATCAAACAAGCAAAAGATATGAAAATTAGGCCAGGGATATAGCTCAGGATAGAATTCTTGCCTAGTATTCATGAGGTCTTGAGTTCTATTGCCCCATTGCCCCATCCTTCTTCCTACCATATGACACATGAAAATCAAGAAATATTAAATCATTAAAACATTCTCAGTTTTTTTTTTTTTTTTTTTTTTTGCGAGGTGGTGGTACATGTCTTTAATCCCAGCACTCAGAAGCAAGTGTATCTCTGTGAGTTCAAGGCCAGCCTGGTCTATAGAGTGATTTCAGGACAGCCAGGGCTACACAGAGAAACCCTGTCTCAGAAAAATAAAATAAAATAGATCTCAGTATCTGGCAGGGCATGGATATGCTGTTTGGCAGGTGGCTGCAGAGGAGAATGGGCAAGAAGAAACTGAAGACTCTTTAGGACACTCTCTGGGTTACACACCTAGAGAGGGGTGGACAGGTAAGTTCTGCTTGCACAGGGGAGTTTCCAGTGTTTGTCTCTTTGTTCTGGGTCAGAGTGGCTTCCCAAGACCTTCAGCCTTCACTTGTCACCACCTAGTAAGTGCGTCTTCTTTTTCCTGATGAAGATTTAAGTGACCAACAAGGGAGAGTAAAGTTGGTGGGGTGAAGAGGTATGTTTCAGAAATGGAAACGTTTCTTCAACCCCTTAAGTTAGCCGCCAAATTGCTGCCACTCCGTGCCCAACTGGAGCAGATAATCTACTTGTAGCCAATAAGTAGCTCTGGAATCTTCATAATTGTGAGCAGGCACTGGCCTCCTGGGTATGGCGCGTCCTGCACTGGTGCCGCCGCACCTGTTCCCATTTGATGGACATGTTACTTGCACAAAGTAGGGGGCCCCCAGCTAAGAACAGTCACCAATATTGACCCCATACACTTTGACTGAGGGTGACTTGCATTCTTATTGTGCTTGTATGGTAGTGTTCTAATTGACACAATGTTATAATTTTAGATTACTGGGCAAATCTGTAAAGGTTTAACCCATTTCTTTTCTCTTTTCACCTTTGAACTTCTTTGTATTGCTTTCTCTTGTCCTCCCTCCCTCCCTCTGTCCTTCACTCTCCAACCCCTCTTTTCTTGATCAGAATGTGAGAAAGAGGCCATGAGCTCCACCCCAAGCTGGGTCTGCAGTGACACAATGGGTTCTATTTTCATCTTTCTTCTTCAGTCACACGTGGGCTGCCAAGGACAGGCCCTTTCTGAGTGTCTGGCTGGCTGCTGAGACATTCTCTTTAGGGAAACAGGGTCAGGAAGAAGACCATGGAATCAGTTCTCCCTCCATCCTACTCTCTGTTTCTTTGCCCCATTCAGACATGAACTGTGCACTTGCTTGGTGCCAGACCTAAGAGAGGCCCTAGTGAAGCTCTGGCGTTCAACAACGAAAGCATGACTTTCTCTTGAGGCTCTGCCTTCTGTGTCTGCAGGCAAGTTCAGCTCTCCATTTTCATGGTGAAATAGGAGGAAACTGAGTCAGATGGTTTCTGGGGAACCTTTATTTTAATGGCTATAATAGTTAAGTGACTTTTTTAAAACTTTTTTTTAAAAAATTTATTTATTTATTTATTTATTTATTATGTATACAATATTCTGTCTGTGTGTATGTCTGCAGGTCAGAAGAGGGCACCAGACGTCATTAAGGATGGTTGTGAGCCACCATGTGGTTTGCTGGGAATTGAACTCAGTACCTTTGGAAGAGCAGGCACTGCTCTTAACCACTGAGCCATCTCTCCAGCCCCTGATGTTTTAGTGTTTTACTCCATCCTGGACAATTTCTCTTTACACATTAACATTTATATAGACTTTCCTATTAGCCAGTATGTGTTCTAAAATTATGAAGGTACTTAAATATAAAGGCACATTTTGGTATACTTATAGTATGAAATACTATGTGTATTCACTGAGAATGTTGCTTATAAAAGCTTTTCCTGCCAAGTGGAGGTGGCATATGCCTTTAATCCCAGCATTCAGGAGGGAGAGACAGGTGGATCTCTGTGAGTTCAAGGCCAGTCTGATCTACAGAGAGAGTTCTAGGACAGGCTCCAAAGCTACAGAGAAACTCTGTCTCAAGCTCCCCCCCCCCCCAAAAAAACCCTTTTCCTGGTCTGAAAGTACATGTGCACTGTGATAGCAGGGACAGATACAGGTAGGAAGGAGGTGCAGCACCAGGTGGTAAGTGGTCTGTTAACAACAAGTTTTCATATTGGTACCCTTGACTATGGGATTGCACATGTTTAATTTTGTGGGAATTGATCGCAGAGTCTCAGACATGCTAACTACATACCCTACCACTAACCTATAACCTCAGTCTACAAATGTCTACATTTTCTACTTTGTTACTTTCATTTTTCAAAATAATACCACAGGGTCAGAAAGATGGCTCAGAGGACAAACATGCTTGCTATCCTGAGTGTGACCCCTGGACCCCACAGTGGAAAGAGAAAACCAACTTCCAAAAGAGTTCTTCTTTGACTCCAGCACATGTTCTGTTTCTCTCTCTCTCTCTCTCTCTCTCTCTCTCTCTCTCTCTCTCTCTCTCTCTCTCACACACACACACACACACACACTCCACAATCATGTTTTTTCTATAATTAAAAAGGAATGTTATTTTTAAGTATATAAAAGTGACTGTTACTCCAAAAATTTTCATTTGCATTTTAGAAGATTCCCTGGAAGTTTGTGTAAATTTTGACAGACATTGTCAATATGTGCAGAATTCATTAGTTACATTTTTAAAACTTTGAATTCATTAAATTTTATGTTTTTGAATATAATAAAAAGAAAATCTTTAAGTAAATTTTGTGTGACGAAGCTAAGAGTGAAAAATCAAAATTATAATCTACGTTGTTTTCCAGATCTGCCTGTAACGTGACTCCCACCCCAGATTAGAAGCCTATAAAATTGATCAGATTCTAGTATCTGTCTGAAGAATGACAATCTTAAAATACACAGAAACCCCCTGAGTTCTGAGAGGAGGGAGGGAAGGCAGACCATAGAGAGGTTATTCTGGATAAAGCTCTTAGATGATGCTCACTCAGAATAGGTGCTATATGATGTGTTTGCTGAAACATGACTTGGGATATCAGATCACAACCCAAGGGCTGCTGTGAATGCAAAAGGGTGAAAGTAAACCACCTACAAAAGAAGGCACACCCTCCATGAATGGAAGAGAAAAGCCAGGAGGAATAGCAGATCGGGTTACTTGGACCTATGGAAGCTCATCCACTCCCCCACAGTGGAGGAGGAGGAAAGAAAACAGAGTGACCGGAGCTGAGTTGTCAAGAAAGGATCCCTTCCTTCTTTTGCTTATTTCCAAATGGCCATTACATAGCTTGGCAGATTGCACTGAGGCCTCCTGAAGCTGTGGACAACACTCCTTACATGTCAGCCAAAGCCAGGGAGATAGGCGAAAACCTACTGTTAGTTTGCCTGGCTCCTGAAAGGAGCCAAACTAACAAACTCGTAAGGGAAGATTTCATACGCAGCCATGCTATTCAAAGTGTGACTGGGTGATAGCATCCGGGAGGCTAGGGCTCCCTAGACTACAGTGGGGAGATCTGCATTTTAGAAGATTCCCTGGAAATTTGTATAAATTTGACAGACACTGTCTATTGGTGTGGAATCCATAAGCTACATTTTCAGAACTTTGAATTCATTAAATTTTCTGTTTTCAAATATAACGAGTAATAATTTTTTTAATGTGGCAAAAAGATTAATCCTCCATCTAAAATTTGTGTCTTTCCCCCAGATAAGATAACCAATAGGAAACTGACACTTAAAATTTTCTTTTTAAACCTGATTTGTGACAGGCAATGGTGATCTATGCCTTTAATCCCAGCACTCAAGAGGCAGAGGCCTGGTAGTTCAAGGCCAGCCTGGCCCACAGAGCAAATGCCAGGACAGTCACGGCTACACAGAGAAAGTCTGTCTTAAAAAAAACAAAACCCAACCAGCCAAACAAATAAAAACCTGGCTTATAGGAAAACCATCATTGCCTTAGCTATCCCAATTTCCTAAATTCTTTATAGCTTTTTAGAATTCTTGGCAAATTTTATTTTCACGAAGAGATATATTTAACACAGATTTGTAAAATTTTTGCTTTCTACCATTTCCATGTTCTAGAGGGAAATGTTTCCTTGTATTTGATCTCTAAGCTCTTGGAAATAATTTTAACTTGGGTTCTTGTTGCTGATGTGGAAAGTAGTGTTCTGGTGTCTGCGTTGAAAATGCACTGGCAACCTACTAAATGTTTGAGAATTCACACTGAGAAATGACCTGACTGGGCACAGGAAGAATTCAAGTGGTGTCGAGCCAGCATCCCGACAGACTTGAGACTTTCCTAAGCAGTGAACGACCAGATGGCAGTCCCACGCATGACATCACAAACTTACGCCATCTGGCAAGCACACACATCAATTTAGCCTTGGCCTCCAAGGGCAAAAGGTCTGGGAGAAAGCTTACAGATAAATTATATATTCCTTCAAGTGTTTTTTTTTAAATTATTTTTATTACTAAAGAATCTTTTAAATGTCTTCTAAACATTTGGACTAAGTGAGAGAAAGGGATGAAGGGTTCTAATGCTGGAACTGAACAGGAACTCAGAAAAGCTCATTCTCACCTGATTGTCGGACCCGTTGGAGAGTTTGCTGGACCAGAACTTCTGACCGTGGGACGATGATGATGAAGTCCACTTTGCTAAAGTGGCCCAGGTCCAGGCTCTGGCTGCCGCTGTCTGCAATTGCACACACTTGGGACAAGAGTCTTCTGGCAACTGTGAGCTGTGGTTGATAAATTTGGAAGGTTTCGTTATCTACATCTAAAATTAAAAAAAGTTATAAGAACAATATTAATTTAGTTCTTTGACAGGCATTATGAATCCATATGGAGACATAAAACACAACGAAAAAGCGATGTCTTTCGGATGAACCTCTATGAATTTACCCATGTCCCCCGAAAACCTGACTGAGAGGCTATGCTACAGAACTGCATACAACAGTTTTACAAATGAATTATTTAAAAGCTGTCCTTTCCCTAAAAGTAGAGAAAGGCCACAGTGTCACAGCTGGACCAGGACTTGGCTGTAGAAAGGCCATATTTAGGCTTTTAGGATTCTCAGCACTGTCCAGTGCTCAAGCCCAGGCTGCCCAGGGAGGGAGGCAATGCTGCAGTTCTAACACTGCAGGTTCCTTTAAGTTTCTCTGGATGATAGCACAGTAATCATTTCTTCTTTAGCAAGCCAGCTACAACATGGCCTGGAACACCCTCTCTGTGACTAGATAACACGGCCAGAGACATAACCTTCACCTTTCTTCCTTTTCGGCTTGGCTTTGTTAGCACTTGTGACCTGGCAGGGCTGACGCCAGGACTATCCAGAGACCTGCCTTGTGACACAGCCAGCTGGGCTGTCAATAGTGAGGTACTGTACTGTCCAGATACTCTATTAATGACAGAAGCTCTTTATTACAAGTTTTTACCAAGCCACCAATCCCTGTGCACATCCCCCCTCTCCACAGAAAACAAAAGATCCAAATATAGTGAACAAAATGCCTGCCATGCCTTCTTGAAAACGTTGCTCCTTGTCGGGGACACATTCTGGCAGTTTAACTGAAGTGAAATCACAAGGGCCTAATTAACCAGTGCTACGTAGTTATCTAAACTGAGGTATAGCTGAGGCAGTCAGGACTCAAAATAGCCTAGGTACGCTGGACACTGACTGCAAGTCTCTGCTTGCTGACAGAATGAACAGACGGACAGAGCTTAATGTTGTGTTTGAGTGGCAGAGCTGGGAGAGTAGCTTGGTGGTAGGGCACACCTGTAGGTGTGTAAGGTGGTAGGGCACACCTGTAGGTGTGTAAGGTGGTTGGGCACACCTGTAGGTGTGTAAGGTGGTAGGGCATACCTGTAGGTGTGTAAGGTGGTAGGGCACACCTGTAGATGTGTAAGGTGGTAGGGCACACCTGTAGGTGTGTAAGGTGGTAGGGCACACCTGTAGATGCGTAAGGCCCTGAGCTTGATTCCCAGCATTAGAAAAGAAGAAGTAATACGAGAACAAATAATTTTGTTAGATGAATGTTTTGACTGCATGTATGACTGTGCATGTCTAGTGCGCAAGGAGGCCAGAGGAGCACACTGGGCCCCCTGGAACTGCTGTTACAGACATGTTAACATAGCTATATGGGCACTGGGAATTGGACTGGGATCCTCTAGCCATCTCTCTCGCCCCTATATAGTTGTTTTTTATTTTTACCCTCAAAGACCACCATTGAAGGGGCTGAGGAGATGGCTCAGTGGTTAAGAGCAAACATTGTTCTTGCAGAGCATTGGAGTTTGTTTCCCAGCACCCACATCTCACAACCTTGGGGAAGTCTCTTCTGATGTCTGTGTGCACCCAAACATAGCTGGCTTACATTCACACAAACACACAAATTAAAAATAAAAAATAGTTCCAATGAAACAAACCTGCCTTCCAACATCAACAAGTTATCACCCCGCAGCTCACAGGATGCTGGAAACCAAGTGCATACACAGACTTGTATATATAATTTAACTTAGCAGACTATGAAGTTTGATGAAATACAAAACATTTATCCATTTTTGTAAATTTTTTATTATAAGTTTTAGTATTTGAGCATGTGTGTCTGTGTGCCACAGCCGTGCATGTGAAGGTCATAGGGCACTTGTAGGAGTTGATTTTCTCCTTCTACTATGTGAACCCTGGGGTTTGAACTCACTCATCAGTCTTGGTGGCAATTACCTGTACCCATGGAGCCATCTTGCTGACTTCAAGCAACATTTCTTTTTGTTTCTTTATTTAATTATTTTATTTATTTATTTTGAGACAGGGTTTCACTATGTAGCCCTTGCTGTCCTGAAACTTACTATGAAGTAGACTAGAACTGGACTTGAACTCACAGAGATCCACCTGCCTCTGCCCCCTTAAGTGCTGGGATTAAAGGTGTGTGCCACCATGCCTGGCTGATATTTCTTTCAAAATGTAAAAAAATATTTTTTAAAAATGTGTATAGTGTTTTGGTTGCATGTATGTACCTAGTTCCCCCAGAGGCCAGAGGAGGTGTTGGATCCCCTGGGATGAGAGTTATAGATGGTTATGAGCTGCCGTGTAGGTGCTGGAATGAAACCTAGGTCCTCTTGAAGTGCTCTTAACAGCTTAGCTATCTCTCCAGTCCCTTTACACAACATTTCTTAAACAGGGAACCAAGGATATACTTGGAGATCTTTATGCATTCTGGGAATTAAGAAATATTTATTTATTTTATTTATCATTACATGTGTATGCATAATGTGTGTGGTGTGTGGGAGTGCATATGTGGAGATCAAAGGACTTGGTTCTCTTTTTCCACCTTTATGTGGGTTCTGGGCATCTAACTCAGGTCACTGGCTTGGGGTGTAAACAGCCTTTACTTGCTGAGCAAATTCTAAACTTATTAACAATTCAAAACAGCTACTATAAACCCATTTTATTGCCCCAAAGTCAAGACACTTTATGGCCCATACTCATTTTTACTTTTACAAGCCCTATTGCTACCTTCATTGCCTGAATGATCTTCTATATAAAATGATGCATTCCTATCCAGAGGAGGCCAAATGGTCACCATTAGCAGCTTATATGTAGAAGGGGTATGTTCCTTTTCTCTTTGTTTTCCTATTCTATCTGATGATATCCCTATAATCAATGAACTGGGGAAGAAGTTTTTAATACCAAGGAACACAATCTAATAATCTGCTTCCTTCTCCCTGGCCTGCTGCCCACCACTGGGGTCCGTGCAGATGATGGGAAGTGACATTGTTCTGTCTGCCTGGAAGGCCTCATACTCCCTGAGACTGCAGAGTTCTGCAAGCCAGGGAGTAAGGGAAAAGTGAGACAGAGTCCTGCATAGCCTACATCTACATGATGAGTTTTGGGCCATTTCAGACTAATAAAATCCTCTCTCTCTCTCTCTCTCTCTCTCTCTCTCATCTATCTATCTATCTATCTATCTATCTATCTATCTATCTATCTATCTATCTATCTATCTAAAACTGAGGATTCCTAGAATCATTCTACACAAAAATAGGAACTTCATCTGAGTTCAAGGCCAGTTTGATCTACAGAGCAAGTTCCAGGACAGCCAGGGCTACACAGAGAAACCCTGTCTTGAAAAACCAAAAAAAAATAAATAAGGCTATACAATATGCAGACACATAAAATAAATAAATTAAAGATATCAACTTTAAGACCAGTCTGTGCAGAACAGGAATCTCTCAGGGAAAGACTCTAAGGAGAAGGCACACAGCAAGCGTCTCAGTCTGCACTCAGTTTATCATGTAGACAGCAATGAGAGCCTTTGGACTGAGGGCTCCTCAAAGCCCTGAGCTGTCTGCCTGTTTGATATTAGGTTCTACAGTATGTGTCCCAAGGGCTGATTCCTTCCTTCGGCCTCAGGCCACATTACCCAGATTTTGTGTGGGGATCATAGCAGCAGCCTCCTGAGGTGACACACACTCGTTAAGGTCACCATTGAAAGGGGTGACCACACTGTCTCCTCTTCTTTGTTGCATTTTTTCTAGCAGCTTGTCCAGGTCATCGCCTATGTCAAAATACAGTGGATTTAAGAAGGTTATAATGAACAGCATGCCAAGTGGTTCTTATCAGTATCAGATGAGATGTCTGGGCTGGACTCTCGTCAAGATTTGTAAGATGGTCTGTAATTGTGGCAGAATTCCTGCCTGGCCATCTCTCTAGCAAGTGTGTCTCTATAGTAAGAGCCATCCTTAATGGCATTCACCCCTGTGAGCACATGCTTACAACCAACACACTTTCCATGCTGGCTCTCTTTTGGCTTGCATTGTGTACAAAAGCAGGCAAAAAGAGGCTCTGTCTCTACCTGACATATGAAAAAACTCAGATCCAGGGAGAGACAGAGAAAACAGTCCAAGGTCAGCAACAAGGCCACAGCTGAGCCAGGTTCTAATCCTAGCATACTTGTGCCTTCCTCTGGACCTCACGTGGTTTCCTGGGGTGGTCATCACCATGACAAACCACTCCAAATGAAAACTCAGCCACCAAGCTTAAGCCCCATCTTCATCCCCGACAGATTAAGATTTAAATTCAGACAATCACGCAACTAGGGCTGGCAGGGAGGCCCAGTCTTACAACTACTTACCTAGTGAGGTGGTTCTGAAATGCGATGCCAGGAAACTGACCTTTCCTGTGATGAGCTCATAACTAATTTCTTTCAAAAATTCACTTGTGGTAAGCATGCTCTCTGCCAGAGCCCGGGACTGATGCTGACCTGAAGGACAGGAGAGCAGGGTGATGACTCATGCCTGGAGCTAATGCTTGCTGCAACTTTAGCTGTGATAGCTACAGAAATGACAGAAGTCTAGAGCTACAGGGACTTAGGGTCATGGTATGTCATTTTAAAGACTGTCTACAGCAACAACAACAATAAAATATTTGTAACTGATGCCAGGTAATTAAATGGAAATGACATGTTTTATGTTTGTAATTGTAAAAATGTATACATGCATATATTTAAAGGCCAGAGAAGTCCAGGAAATGTAATAGTGTGTTTACATGGTTGTTATAAGGAATGACCTAAAAAACAAGCTTGTGTGGAACTATTCTTAGAATTAAAAATATGAATGATCACACAGCCATGAAAAGCTTTCTAAAACCCTGACATAGAAGGGTGGGCAGACAGATTGGCCAGTGCACATTTGTGAGTGGGAATGGGATTTGATCTCTGGTAGGAAGTAGTGAGAGTCATTCAGTAAAGAGAAGAGAAATGACAGTCTGAGTGCTGATGGCTGGAGGGTCGTCCCTGGCAGAGTCAGCACAGTGCATAGCTGTCGTTTCTTTACTTCTTAGGGATTCCTGGAGGGTTCCTGGCAAATGTGACTGGCTGGCACTGGCAGTTGCAAAGTCTTTACAATTTATCTGGTGTGTGTGTGTGTGTGTGTGTGTGTGTGTGTGTGTGTGTGTGTCTGTCTGTCTGTCTGTCTGTCTGTGTTTGTATGTCACAAATGCATGCAGGATCCTGAAAATCAGAACAGGGTGCTGGATTCCCCAGAACTGGAATTACAGAGAGTTGTGAGCTGTCATGTGGGTGCTGGGAATTAAACCAGAGTCCTGTGCAAGAGAAGTCAGTGCTTTTAACTGCAGAGCCATCTCTCTAGCCCCAACACTTGCAAAACCTTTTAAGGACAGAAGTTACATGGGATGAGTGAATCTGCTTCAACAGTTAGCTTTTTCAAAGGTTTTTAAAATCTTTTAGATTGTCTCCAGAACCAGGTGCTGGGGCACCAGCCACACTGAGGGCTTTAACACCTGATCTGAGAAAGATAGGAAGTTAAAATTGGGAGGAGAAACCCAAGCCACAGTCATTAGCCAGAGAATAATTGTGTGGATGTTGGAATCATCCAATGGTTACTTTTCAAATACATATGTTAGAATGAACACATTAAACAGACAAAGTCCCAACCCGACTCACCTAATACAATCACACAAAATTCATTTCCTCTGATTTTCGATGCACAAATTGCTACGACATAATCCGGTAGTCTCTGATAGTGTTTGGTTTCACTGAGAAGCCTTAGTGTCTCTGAAATGCCCTCTGCCAGAGAGTTTTGGGTCACAATCACATGAACCATGTCTTGAGACACACTGGCAGCTAATCTAGCAAGCCAGGGGAGCTGTCCCGGTGACACGGGTGTCCACGGAGCACCCGTCTGCAGGGTTCGCTCCCGCGCAGTGAGCTCCTGCATGGCTTTCAGCAGGATCTGCTCAAACTCTTCCCTGAGAGGGATCTGGTCGGGACCTACAATTGAAGAGAATTACAGCGAGAAGGGAGAAATTGCACAGTGCCTCACATCCAAAATTTCCTCTAAACCCACTACACTCCAACCAGCAAGTCCGTGCTTTTATCTTGCAGAGGTCCTAATTCACAGCTCATACAATTAGGAAACTCCCTTTTCACCTCTCTCTGGCCTCAGCTTTTAGAATTTAGGCTCTGTTCCCCTATCCTCTAATGATGTTCTTTTTCAAGGAGGATAAGCTAAGGTGAGAGACTGATTCTGTTGCATGTCCTGGGAGGCGATCACTTTCCAACCTTGGAATTATAGATTCTGCTAATGACTAATAAAATGAGTCAACACATCGGTGTATGATCAATTTTAGGTTCCATTCATTTTTTATGCATAGATACTTAAAATATTTTAATGTATTGTCTTCACCTAATTTGACATTATTCATAAGAAAATGAATTATTTTTCCCAGTTTACATGCTACACAGCCTCCAACACTCCTGTCATCTCCTTCTCCTCCTGTCCTCGGGATTGTTAACTATGACATCTGGCCCCTCTCCCCAGCCATAGCTAAGCTAAGTTCACACTGATGACCTGTGGCCCTGTAATTAGAGGGATTTTGTTTCTTACTGTCTTTAGAAACTTAACCAGTCTTTAGAACAAAATCAGAAGGCATTCAAGTGGCACAAATTAAGATTTCTACCTTTAGTAGAAATTAAAACCTAGGGGATATAGTGACTTGTTCTGCTTTTTTCCCTGGTGTGAATCAAGACTTGAAACTCAAGGGTTCCTGTCAGCCGGGGCCAACTCTTCATTGTCTGTGATCTGAGGCTGATCACAGAAGTGAGGGTCTAGAAGGGCTCCGCCTAGAAGGCAGCTCAGAGTCAGGAGCTATTCCTCCCTCTGAGGACAGTTAAGTGGCCTTCTAGCCCTGCTCATCTTTTTTGGAAAGTAAGAACATAAGGGGCTTAATTATTATTTTTAAAAGACAAGTGAGATTATACAAAATAAATAAAATAGAACACACTCCAAAAAATAAGTACTTTATATTGGAGAAGCCACTTTTCCAGGACTGGTTGAGGGTCAGGGAGAATGGAAACCTCATAGATAGCTGATTGTTTTCTGTACACAGAAACAAGAAAACAGTAATGCTTACATCAAATTTGTTTCTGGAGCTAGAGTAATAGCCTGGCACATGAGTGAGGCTCTGGATTTGATCCCAGGACACCACCCACCCAGCCTAAAACATTGGTTTCTCACGTCCTTCCCAGCCCTACCCCTTGCTAGGCAGCAGTGAACAGCAGGGTTTTTGACTTTGTTTTTGAATCAGTTGGGAGTCATTCAGCCTCCAATCTTCATTCAGCTTTAACAAATTAGAATCATGGTTTGGAGCCACCACAAGTGGCTGAATTTGTACCACGAAATGAAGAGAAGGTGGTCATTTTTTATAACTTTCCTCTGTCGGAGCACATGACAAATGGGAAGCAGGTGGCCTGTCTCTGTTTCCTAGTGTCTTCCATGAAAACCTGAAAGGTTCAGTGGCCCTGTTAACAGTTGTGAGAGAATCCAGGGCAGACCAGGTGCTGGCAACACATTCTCTTGGGATATATAAAGTGGTATAGCATGTTCCAAGAATTCTTTTTTTTTTAACATTTATTTATTATGTATACAGTATTCTGTCTACATGCATGCCTAAAGAGGGCACCAGGCCTCATTACAGATGGTTGTGAGCCATGTGGTTGCTGGGAATTGAACTCTGGACCTTTGGAAGAGCAGGCAATGCTCTTAACCACTGAGCCATCTCTCCAGCCCCCCAAGAATTCTTTATAATCTTAAAACTCGTTTGTAAAGTTTTGATCAAATTACTGTTAAGAAACAAAAAGTGGAGGGACCATGTGCTTAGGTTCAGAAAGGAGATCTTTTAGGAGAACACATGGTCCCCACTTCTCCATCTCTGCACTCAGGTTCAGACAGGAGAAGATCTCTTAGGAGAACGCATGGTCCCACTTCTCCATCTCTATCACTCTCAGTTCTGGCTGGATTGTAGGAGCCCAGTAAAGGTGACTTTTCCTTTGAGAGCTATCTCCCTCAGTATCAGCTCTGACGGCTTTTCAGATGGAGCCACCACAGTAGGAAAGGACCTGTCTCCAGCAGACCTGGAGCCACCTGGACTTGCTGATTCCATTATTTACTTCAAAAGGTTTTTCAGTTTGTGAAATAACAGAAAAAATGTTAAGTGGCTATTGTAGAAAGTCCCTTTCTTTCCGAAGACTCTTGCTTTTCTCTTTCCCTGTCAATGTTCAGAGAAACAAAGTATTAAAACTGGATAACTTTAAAAAATGTCTATAATCTATGCATATGTGAAAATATTCTTGTTGCTTCTCAAAATTAGAGGGACAGAACAATTTTTAAAAGCATAACAGAACAACTTGTTGGGGGACAGCGAAGTTCCCACACACGCCTAGCTGAAAGGAGGGAGAAGGACAGAGGGGGGAGTAGAAGGAGGGATGGGGAGGGAGAGAGGAATGAGCTATTTATGCTATATACTAACAGACCCAATGCATGAAAGTAAAATTCTGGAGAGAAGTGATCCTGAAGAGCAGAAAAGAATCTTGTTTAAATCAGAAATGTCTAAGTTAAGAGATTTTTAATAATTTGAAAGAAGATATTTTATTTTTGTCATATGGTTTATTTAATTAAATAGGACCCTGGTTTTCTTGGAAGGTTATTAAGGTTGAAAAGAAAAGACAGAATTTCAGCCTGCTTGTCTTACAGAAAGCACAGCACTTTGAAGTTCTGTTCTCACTGGTTCTGGAGGCATCTTTCAGATCTCAGAAGACAGTCCACAGTCCAAAGTAGGGAGATTTAAATTTATGACCCCAAAGGAGCCAGAACTAGGTGATTTTTATAATTGTTTTACTTACCAACAAGAACAGTTTTCAAGTTACAGGCTTATTATAAAAGCAGATTCCATGGAAAATGTGGCTTAAAAACCTCTGTCAGGGTGGAACCCATATAGGGGTGGAGCCTCCTGGGAAATACTCCTTGCCAATGCTGTTACATGACACTGGAAAGGCTGTATCTGTCTTGCTGAAAATTTTGCTTTTTAAATACTATCCCAGTATTTTCGTGGTTTCTTAACACTGCAGTACTTTGTAACATTAAAAAAAACTCATAAGAACATATAAAAATGTTTGTATGAAAATTTGCACCTCAAACATTTTCCTAAGCAAATCAACGGCGTGAAATCCCAGAGAGAATATAATTAGGCTGCATATTTGAAGGCTCACTGAAGTTTGCAAAATAAAGGGCATTTCAATGTAAACGCTCTTCAGCCACCAGTTTTCTGCAGGGCTCACCTAGGTTCAGAGGTTCATGACCTTTCCTAAGGCCTGCCTGCCGAAAGGGTTAGGGCGCATCTTGAGACTCGACAGTAGGGGGAGCAATTTGTTTATTTTATGACAAGCGTGGAGAAAAGGGAAAGGCAAAGCTATAGAGAGGGAAGGAAAATGTCAGAAGACTGGAAAGATGAGCCAGGCAGGCAGAGGAATTGAAAAGGACACAATACATTCCAAGAAAAGCAAACAAACAGACAATTTCAAAGGTTCCTAGTCCATGATTGTGGAGAACAACTTACCTAACCGTACAAGGTACTGTATAGTCAGAAGGATCATGCTTTCCACACTCAGGAGCTGGGTGCTAGCCAACCCCAACTGCTCCAGATCCTTGTTTTCCAGCTGTGGGATCTTGTAGCAGTTCACCAGCAGAGGACTCACAACAATGTCACCAACATTTCCATAGAAATAAGGTAAAGCGCCACAGCCTGCCCCAGAAGAAGCACATCAGTGAGCACTGCGAGACTCAGGGATGCTCAGAAACCCTCTGCCCTCCAAGAAGGCCACCTTAGGGAATTCACCTGCATGTTACACATTCTATAGAAACTGAGGGGCCACTCCAGTTACATCCCGTTTTTCCACAGAAGGTTACTGTGAACACTACAGAGGATTTATGAGATGATAAATAGTTCCTGACCAACTTTCTTTTCAGATGAGAAAACAAATACGACAACATTTCACTTTGCCAGTTTTCTGGGAGATGGGGGAAGTTAAGCCAAGCTTAATCAGTGTTCTGCTAACGAGCAACAAACACTTACAGATCTCCTACTTATTTTTTCTACATTAGTGTTTGGCTTTTTTTTCAGATTTTTATGTGGATGAATATTTTGCCTGCATGTATGTCTGTGCACCGTGTGTGTCTGGTGTCCACAGAGTTCAGAAAAGGGTGTTAGATCCCCTGAAATGATAGCTAAGGATGGTACTGGGAACTGATCGTGGGTTCCCTACAAAAGCAGCAAGTGCTTTCAACAACTTGCCTATCACTTTAGCCCCTATATTGATGGTTTTTTTTTAATTAGTTTTTTCTGAATGCCAGGGGATTCTTCAAAGTACCTTATATAGAAGAGAAATCCATTGAGAAGTTACCCTGCTTTGGTGGTGCAGTAAAGAGAGGTACCCCTCTCTGTAAGACTTTCTTTCGAGTCAGGGTCCCACTAAGTAGCTCTAGATAGAACTCAGTATTAGCCTTGAACTCACAGGGACCTCCCATGTTGGGACTAAGGGCATGTGCCACCACACCTGGCATCGGTGAGACTTTCTAAAAGTCAAGTGTCAAAGGAACAAAGGGCCCACATTCCTCATCTTTCTAAGGCTTAGCTGCTTCATGGGGATGCTAAGAACCTCCCCAGCCAAATGGAATTTAAACACTGGGATTCCCTCAATACTTCCAGTCCCAGGATCAGTGGATAGGGTGACCTGATAAAGCTTGAAGTAAAACACCCAAGTCAACAGAGTCAGGCCAGCAAAGGAGGAGATAATGACTCATGGTAAGGCACCTTGCCTGCTTTATCATGGAAAGAAAACAGGCAGTCTCCTCTGGTCTAGACCTGCCTGCCTACGAGGCCTTCAGATATGGGTTAGAGAATGTATGAGTTGGAATCCTAGAATTTGGACTCCAAAACAACCTTCTACTTTCACTGACAGGCAGCAGCGGGGGTGGGGGTGGGGGAATGGCTCTGCAAAGATGCTGACTCACACAGACAGATGCCCCAGGGCGAGCCTGGTGTTCCAACATGAGGCCTGTCAGTTGACTTTGTTTCTTTGCTTTGAGATTTGGCCCTTTCCTCAGTCTGTCTACTTTGAGCAGACTTTGGCATACAGCTCAAATCTCAGGGTCTGAAGGTTTTCTAAGATCCTTCCAGACAGAGGTAAACCCCTTCTTCTAAGACTTCCTGAAGCTGTTGGCTGTGAAGTTCTACCTGCTCTCATAGTTCAATGGGTCAGGATGTTATCCTCGTGTAGAACTGTTGTTTCCTGACTCCCCACTGCACAAAGACTCTCGAAGGAAAGAGTGTTATTCTCAGCTTCAAACCAGATGCTTAATACTCATGAAGGGACTGGCCAATGAAAGCTGATACAATCAATAAAGACAAATACACATACTCATGGGTGTGTGAATGAACCCACAGACCAGGGGTGGAGACATAGGAGTCTAGACGATGAAATTCTTCTACCTTACCTATCAGGATCACTGGTCTAACTCCTGAGTTACTCAGCAGGTTTTCAGGAATAATCACAGTTTCCCCTGCAGGGACAGGCCGAGGCTGGAGAATTCCAGTTAACGGGGTCTGTGGAACTGGGGTAGATAAGAGGGGCTCTGAAAAGAAAAAGTTGTTTGACAAGAAAGATTAAGCTTGGGGGCTAACTGGAAAACTTCAGAAGCCAATGCAGTTTTAATACTTTAGAAATTTTAGAACTCTAATAGTTTATTGTATGTCGTTTCTTTTTCACTTAGATACATATTACAGAAAATTAGAAGAAAATCAGAGGTAAGAAAACAAATCAGTCACAATCATTTCACTGTGGATAAAATTAAAATACAGAGAAGTTTGTCCTGTCTTGGAAATGGGAT
This sequence comes from Myodes glareolus, assembly GCF_982192425.1. Classification (NCBI taxonomy): domain Eukaryota; kingdom Metazoa; phylum Chordata; class Mammalia; order Rodentia; family Cricetidae; genus Myodes; species Myodes glareolus. Next base: position 76,710,563 of record NC_142038.1, read on the forward strand.
CTGGAACAAAGGACAGACAGATGGACTGAATAGCCAGTCGTGCCGCTAACTGCTATTGTCTTCATAGCTAAGTCAGCATCCAGATTTTTTTTTTTTTGAGAAAGGATTTCTCTGTGTATCTCTCTACTTCCCAAGTGCTGGGATTAAAGGTGTGTACCACACACTGCCAGACACTTTTTAAAAAAGATGTCCAGTGTTCTGCCTACATGCCAGAGGACACCAGATCTCATAAATGACCACTGGTGGCTTCTTCTAAGCAATCTTTTGGATTTGGCTGTGCAATTTATATTTACCATGCCCTAGTGACCAAAGGTGTGGTTTTCCATTACATAAAGCTGAAAATAGAAACACATGACAGAGATGCTCATCATTAATTATCTCTACCTGGAAGCAACTGTGGTAACATATTGCCGTAGTTCTTTGCATATGTGAGATTTTTATCAGTCTTTAAAATTATTTAAGCAAATTAAAATATGTAAAGGATCAAAGTAGCACTTGCTACTGTCTACTTAGAAGACAAATGTTTGAACACTTAACTGTGGACACCTTTGGACACGGTCTGGTTAGTATGAAGTAGAGGCAGGTAACTCTGTATTATAGGTATAGACTAAACCATGAAGCCAAAGTAATCAAGACATATCATACAGAGAACAAATCCTAGAAGGTCAACTCTCACACCACTGCTGACAAAGCAAGTCCAAATGTGCCCGTGGTGGTGACGTTGTTTGCATCAGACCCTATACAGCAAATGACTTACCAATGTCAAGGCTAAAACTAAGAGCAGCTGTGATAGTACATGAACTTATAGAGAAGGACTATGTTATGGAGACAAAATATTAATTACTATCAATACCCTTACATAATACTACTAGTCACAATAATTGATTGAGGGCATTTACCTTCAAATGATAAGAGCAGGAACAGAACTTATCTCTGCTAATAAAAGAGAAACATTTAAATATATCTTCAGTTAAAATCTCACCAGTTCTTGAAAGAGGGCGAACTGTGGGAACAGGCACAACTAGAGCAGGTTGGGAGACAGGTGACCCGGGATACCATCCCCGGTGTCGTTTCTTTGGTGGGCCAGAAATGAACATATTAGCTGAAAACAAAAAGGAAACACAGTTTTGTCTGCAGCAATGGAGAAGAAAGAAAGAACAGCAAGGGATCATAGGGCCTTTGCTTTGATCTGCTAAGAGGGCCCAAGTCACTGTCCTATGGGCAATGGTAGAGTTGAAAAAAGTCACACTAACAATTCAACACCACACTAATAATTGCAACCATGTGCTGTTTTACACGCTACAATTTATACAGATTATTTGATTCTCTTGACATCTCTGTTAAGTTATGGGACAAATCTACTTGGTAAATGAGGAAAAAAGTATCTTGTACAAATCTTTTCAAATAGAGTTTTGTGCTTTGGTAAGTAAAAGATGTGAGTTTTTAAGGTTCTTCACTATAATTTTGATTAAAGACTTATTTCCCAGTTAGTTTTAACCACGTAGAATCACCAAGACATTTAACAGTTAATGTTCACATCAATCATAAAATTTCAAAATGTTGTGTTTTAAGCAAGGGGAAGGCTCTACAATGTGTGTTTGGATAATTAATTGTTGAAATATCTGTAGCTCTGGGATCTCGGGATGCTTTAGTTGATAAAGTGCCACACACACGTGAGAACCTGAGAATAATCTTCAGAATCAATGTAAAAGAAAAAAGCCAAGCACAAAGGTGCATGCCTCAAAATCAATGCTGTGCCAACCGGAGGATCCTGGGGATCACTGAATAGCCAGTCTACTGAATCTGTGGACTCTGAGCTCAGCCAGAGACCCTGCCTTGGAGTTCAATGTGGAGAGTTACAGGGGAGGCAGTCAATGTAGACTTTCAGTCTACACTCACTTGTAAATAAGTACACAGCCCCCTTCTCTCTCTCTTTCTCTCTCTCCTCTTGTCCTCCTCTCTCCCCTCTCTCCCCTTCTCTCCCTCCCCTCTCTCTCTATCTCTCTCTCCTCTCTCTTCCTCTTTCTATCCCCTATGTCTCACTTCTCTCTCTCCCCTCTCGTCTCTCGTCTCTCGTCTCTCCCTCTTCTCTCTCCCCTCTCTCCTTCCTCTCTCTCTCTCCCTCTCTCTCTCTCTCTCTCTCTCTCTCTCTCTCTCTCTCTCTTTCACACACACACACACACACACTCAGAGTACCTTGGTCTATGGATGTGTAGGTAGGTCTTGGTGACAAAGAGTAGTTCCCCGAGCGGGATGGCATGGAGCTGGATGTGCCACTCTTCCCTCCATGGCTAGTGGTACCATTGGCTGCTTCTGTAGAACAGAAAAACAGCTCTTCAGAACAGAGGTTTGGAGGATACTGTGAAGCAGCAGACATCTGGTAAACCTCACACTTGAGGATTCATGGAAACTTCACAGACAGGACTCAGCCTAGTTGCATAAAACCAACTACAATTGTTAGAACAATCAGCTTCATTAAACTTAACTGTCAGATAAGAAAATGACTGGAATAAATTAAAAAACTAGATATAACCAAAAATAATTTCCTGGGACCCTGAGAAATCTTTTAGAATTTTTTTTGAAGAAGTCTTTGGAGATAGTAGGTAAATATGAGGGAAAACTTAATAGAATTTTAACTCTACTTCATGGAAAGTTTCAAACATACAAAAGGAGAGAGAACGGTACAATGCACATGTGTACACCCCCTGCCCAGGCCAGCATTTGCCTCACGCAGCCCCCCATCTTGTTCATCGCACCCCGACCTGGTTCCCGGCACAGATGCACAGTGCTCTGCTTAGTCAGAAGCAACCGAGCCATCTATAATCTCATTGATAAGTACTTCTATAGATATTGTTAAAAGATCCTTTAAAATAAATTTGCAATAAAATTATTATACTTAAAAACAATAGTGATTGGGCTGGAGAGATGGCTCAGAGGTTAAGAGCACTGACTGCTCTTCCAGAGGTCCTGAGTTCAATTCCCAGCAACCACATGGTGGCTCACAGCCATCTATAATGAGATCTGGCGCCCTCTTCTGGCATGCAAGCATACATGGAAGGAATGGTGTATACATAATAAATAAATCTTTAAAAAAACAATAGTGATTAATAATTTACTATAATCAAATATTCCACCAGTATTCTAAACTTTCTCAGTTACCTCAGAAATAGTTTAAAGAAATTCAAAAGAGAACTTTATGTTTGAATTTAGGTGACATATACTTTAGGCTTTTAAAAAAATACAAGATTAACTTTTATTATTTTTAATTTGTGTGTGTGTGCGTGTCCCTGCATGTACTACATATATTCAAAGAGAGACTGGATACCCTGGAGCTGAAGTTTCAGGCAGTTGTGAGCTAGCTGCTGTGGGCACTGGGAACTGAACTCAGGTCCTCTGACAGAGACCATTGCCGCTCTCGTGCACAGAGAGCGTCTCTCCCGTTGCCTTAGATTTCATAGTCTAAGGGATTTCTTATTTATTTATTTATTTATTATGTATACAATATTCTGTCTGTGTGTATGCCTGCAGGCCAGAAGAGGGCACCAGACCCCATTACAGAAGGTTGTGAGCCACCATGTGGTTGCTGGGAATTGAACTCAGGACCTTTGGAAGAGCAGGCAATGCTCTTAACCTCAGAGCCATCTCTCCAGCCCCTAAAGGGATTTCTTTTCTTTCAATCAAATACTTCTTGGGATTGTTTTTCTCCTGAAAAGTCTTGAAGAAGTTGCTGACTCAATGTTCCTAGTATCACTGAAACACCCACGTGTCCACTGTATTTCCAATAAACTAACTGTTAGAGGCCTAGTCAAATTCATATTCATTTTGTTTTTTGCAAAAGAATCTCAGAGGCAGCTGTAAATGTCAACCAGGAAGCAAAAAGTGGACAGTTTTTCTCTCTTTTGAGGATTTTAGGAACAATTTGCAGGGCTTCAGAATTTGTCAGCCTAACTCTTTTTTTTTTTTATTAAAGTTTCAATTTTAGGGTCCAGGTGCGGTGGCACTTGCTTTTAATCCCAGTGCTCAGGAGGCAGAGGCCGGTGGGTCTCTGAGTTTGAGACCAGCCTGGTCTACAAAGTGAGTTCTAGGACAGTCAGGACTGCTACACAGAGAAACCATATCTCAAAATAAAAATAAGTAAACAAATTTTCATTTTCATTTTTAATTATGTGTGTCTATGTGTGGGCTTGTGCATATGCATGTGGGAACCACAGAGTCTAGAAGAAGCCATCAGATTCCCTGTATTGGAATTATAGGCACTTGTGAGTTGCCTGAGGTAGGTACTGGGAACCAAACTCCCATCCCTTGCCAGAAGCACCATGCATTCTTTTTGTTAGTTTATTTGTTTGTTTTTTAAGACAAGGTTTTTCTGTGTATTCTGGTTGTCCTGAAACTAGCTCAGTGGAGCAGGCTGGTCTCAAACTCATGGACATTCACCTTCCTCTGCCTCCTGAGTGTTGGAGTAAAGGTGTGTGCCAACACTGCCTGACTAGCAGCGTGCATTTTTAACTGCTGAGCATAATTATTGCATTATGGAGTCAACTGGATGATCTTAGTAACTACCTTGATTACTGATCTATCACTTCAGCAATTTTTTTCACCATATTGAAAAACTATATTGAAAACTTGACTTTAGTTTTTTCATATCTAAAATCTAACTAGGAGGTAAATACTGCAAGAGTTGCTGAGCTGGAGTAAAAATCAGGCGGGTTCTGTAAACAGTTGCGTCTAACTTTTGGAACATGTCCCAAAATGACTGGGTTTCTGTTTTACCAATTCTTCTCGTTAAGCTCTGGATTTTTCTAGGATTCCATCCTTCATTCATAGCCTGCCTCATCACATGACTTCCAGGGCTGATATTAGCCTTGATGGTTTCATGACATATTGGTAACACCCTCAAGGCACATGGCTTTAATCCCAGCACTCAGGAGGCAGAAGCAGGCGGATTTCTGTGAGTTTGAGGCCAACCTGGTCTACATAGCAAGTTCCAGGACAGGATCCAAAGATACACAGAGAAACTCTGTCTTGAAAAGCAAGCAAGTAAGCAAATAAACAAAAGAAAAAAGAAAAAGACAAAGGGAAAAAAAAAAGAAAAAAGATCTTTTTGTAAGTCTATCACCTTCACTGGATTATGAGACATTTGGGGTCAGGCATTTTTTTTTTTTATAATCTCAGGTGCTAGTTACAGCAGGAGTGCAAGAAATGTTTGTTGAACAAAATCAAACTCTAGTCTTCTGTGCACGAAATGTCATTTTGACCCTTCCGGTTGGCGCACAGAGCGAGCAAAGCTTTGTTCAATATTGCGTTATTCTAGGCAGTTCCATGGCTATCTTTGACTGGCAGGTAGAAGGAGTGTTGGAGTGTTTCCTTTGTCAATTAAAGTTCACAGAACTCATTTGGTATTTGCCAAAAAAAAAAAAAAGTAGTAAGGAAGGAAAACATCACCTGCAGCAAAACTCTTTCCTACAACCTGCAAAGATAAAGGCAGTGGTTTCACAATATTCTTATTCCGGGTCAGGTCCTGAGCGCCACTTAAATTGATTGCAGAATTAGCTCGACTGAGAGCCGGCGAATCTTTAAAATGAGAGAGGTTGTTTAAATTAGCAAGCATTTACATATGCAGGAAAAAGTTAGTTTGGCATGGGTGAGCTGAGGAAAGCAAGAGGGAGGGTTTAGCTTCTTCTTGGAACTATTGAGATGCTTTAAAAAGGTCAATTTCTATGAATTCAGGTTTATTTATTTTCTACTTAACAAACATGTACTAGGTGTTAGGTGCTACTGTAAGTACTTCAAATATATTAATTCACTTGATCCATGTAATTCATTAGGTCATAGTAGCTGGTCAAACTCAGACGATCCGTCATTGGGTCCATATCTGTGTTCCATATCTAAATTATGTTCATGATTCCTTCAAAAACACATTTTAATGAGATGTATCCATCTCTGTACAGATAAATTTTTTTCTGTGTGTCCATGCTTGTATGCAGTCATATGCATATGAATATATATGTGAATAAGCATATGCATGTGCACATGTATGCATGTATGTGTGGAGGAAAGAAGTCATGTCAGGTATCTTCCTCAATTGCTGTATACTCTAGTTTTTGAGACAGGGTTTCACTGTTCCTGGAGCTAATTCATTTGGCAAAACTGGCCACCTAGTGAGCCTCACAGGGGTGCTCCTGGGTACGATTTCCCAACACTGGATTCACAAGTGCTATGATGTTTGCCTGTAATCCAAGCATGTGTGAGGGTGACACACAAGAATTGCTAATTCAAGGTCAGCCCATCTATCCCAATAGATGGTAACTTAAAAAAAAATGGGTGGGCCTCCCTGCTGCCTACCTCAGTATCAGAAAGTGCTGAGCCAGCTGTTGAGGGAGAAAAGCCATCAGTCATTTCACCCAGCAGAGGACCCTGAGAGTCACGGTGATGACCAGCATGATGGGAAACGCCATGGGTGCAATAACAATGTGGATGTAAGGCCCACTACACACACAGGAACTGCATGGTACTGCCAACCTGACAGAGACCCATGGCTAGGGAGCTCATAGGCCCTAAGGGGGAACTTACTAGGATTATTGGTAAATGGGCATAGAATCAAAATGCCCTGGACATTTGCATCGCTCTGCTCATAGACCAGTGGAGCTCTCAGTCCTCATCAAAGACCCCTCGGTGACACAGAAACTCACAACTGGTCAAAGCAGAGAAAGTCTGTGGAGTAGTCAGTCAGAATGGACTCTCCAGGAAGAAAAAGGGGAATATCATGGGAGAAGGGATGGGAAAACTATAGGGGCCAGAGGCTTAGGCAGGTCTGGGTGTCTCCTGGATATGGCAAAACTTGAACTCACAGCAGCTGCAGCCACATCGGGCTAAAATCATCACAAATGGGGAGGGAGTTCATGAACTCCCACCCCTAGCTGAGAAACTATAGATAGTTGATGTCTGCTAGGGAGGAGAGTCAGTTTTCTTTAAGGGTGTGGTCGCTGGTAGGTCTGCCATACTATGGAGGACAGCCATGAGTATATGGGCAGAGCAAATTGGACTGAGTGGGTTTTTTAAGAGAAAAAAATTAGCTGGGCAAATTAGGAGGCAAAGACAGGCAGATCTCTGTGAGTTTGAGACCAGCCTGGTCTACAAGAGCTAGATCCAGGACAGGCTCCAAAGCTACAGAGAAACCCTATCTCAAAAAACAAAACAAAACAAACAAACAAACAAACAAAAAACCAAAAAAAAAAAAGAAAGAAAAAAAAAAGAGAGGGAGAGAGAAATTAAAGGAGGCTGTGATGTTGGGAGGATTGTACCCAAAGGCGGGTAAGAGGAAGAGTAGGGGATGAATGTGATCAAAATGTATTATGTGCACATAATAAATCCTCAAAGAATCAATGAAATTATGATATGATATTTTAAAAGGGTGTTGGTGCAGGGGGATGGCTCAGTAGATACAGTGGACAATGACAAACATGAAGACCTGGGTTCAGATCTCTAGCACTCATGCAAAAAGCTGAACTTGTTGGCATGCACACAATAAAATACAGTAAACTATTATAAAGTATGTAGTATCTAAATTTGTTGATTATATTTAGTATGTTCATTCAGTATTAAATCGTATTTATAAAAGTATTAAAATTATAACAATAAATATACAAAAGAAGTAAAAATGTATACTATGAAATATTAAAGAAAACTAAATAGGCAGTGGTGGTGCACGCTTTTAATCCCAGCACTTGGGAGGCAAAGGTAGGCAGATCTCTGAGTTAGAGTACAGCCTGATATATGGAGTGAGCTCCAGAATAGCCAGGGTTACACAGAGAAACTCTGTCTCAAAAACAAACAAACAAACAAACAAAAAGACCCAACAAAAACAAAAAGCAAAAACAACAACAAAAAAGCCCCCCCCCAAGCTAGTAAATGAAGAGATCCGAAGAGCTCATGACCCACATGACTTAGTAATGATAAGATCGCACTACTGCCAAGTGTTCTGGAAGTTTCCAGCAAGCTGCACCGATATTCCAACCTGCTTCTTCCTAGAAATTAGCTAGCCAACCCTAACATTCACACGGAAACACAAGAGACTCAAGGAAACAAAAATAATTTATAAACAGATTGCAAAGCTGGAGAACCTAACTTTTCTCGTGTCAGAACCTCCTAACTATGTACATCACATACTGTACTGTCACAGGATGCACATATATAAGAAAATTCCATTTAAAGTCTTCATATAAACAATTTGATTTTATGATTAATTGAATGTTGACAAGAGTACTAAAAAATTCACTGGATAAGAAAACAATTTTTTTCAACCATTAGTTTGGGGATAACTGCGTAGTCCTATATAATGGTCCTCAACAGACACATCACACACAAAAATTAACTTAAAATGGATTTAAATGTAATAGCTAGGATCTCTGTGAGTTGTAGGCCTACTAGCACGACATAGTGAGGCCCTGTCTCTAAAAATATATAATAGCTAAATGTAATAGCTAAAGCTAGGATGTGTCACAAAATACAGAAGTGATGCTCTTGACCTTGAATTAGGTAATGTTTCTTAGGTATGAGCCAAGACCATAAGTGACAAAAGAAAACAGAAATGAGTTGGATTTCATCAAACAGAAAAAACTGTGCTCCAAAGCACATAATTATAAGAGCTACGTGTGATGGTGCACACCTTGGTGGGAGGGGATAGCTGTAGAATGGGAGAAAACCTTTGCAAAAGATTTATGCCTCCAAATATATAAAGTCATCATCAATCTATAAAACATAAACAGCCAGCAAAAAATTGGCCAAATGAATTATATAAGCATTTCTTAACACACACACACACACACACACACACACACACACACACACAGAGAGTCAAAAAGCATGTGAAAAACAGTTAAACTAGGCTGTGGTGGTGCATGCCTTTAATTCCAGCACTCAGGAGACAGAGGCAGGTGGATCCCTGTGTTTGAGACCAGTCAGTTCTAGGACACAGAGAAACCCTGCCTTGAAAAAACAATAAACAAAACCAAAACAAAACCAGAAAAAACAAGACTGCTGAACATAATTCGAAACTAGAGGAATGCAAATCAAAACTACAATGAGAATTGCTCCATCTGAGAACACTTGGATACAGTAATAAAGGTGAAGGAAGCAGCTCCAACTCAACACTGGACTCCTTGCTTGTCGAAGTACAAAGGGGGCAGCCTTGCTGACAAATGGTTCCTCCACTCCTCCATTAACGTATGACCCAGAACTCCCCCAGGCGTGAAATGAAAGAGAAATGAAAACACATGTCTAAGAAACTGCACATGAATATTCACACAGAATTATCTTCATTTTATTGGTTGACTGATTGCTGGCTGAGAATTTAACATGCTGCCATAAAATCCTCCTGTGAAGCCCACTGATATTCCCATAAGTCTCCATGTTAACATAAATACCCACTAACTGATAAATGGATAAACAAATTTCAGACAACAGAATATTGTTTATCGGGGAAGGAACAGATCATCATCAAATGCTACAAATGAGTCAAATGAAAGACAATTGGTAAATGTCAATAAAATGCCCTAAGTATAGAACCAGCAGAAACAGAAAGTAGACTTGGGGCTCCTCGTGGGTGAGGAGGGGTTAAGTAAGGATTGTGAGGGTTCTTTTTGGGGTGCTGAGATACTCTACTGGGCACTGAGGCAGGAGGACCAAGAGTTTCCCGAGCTTTATCTGAGATCATGTAAGGGATAGCATGGCCAGTAGAATCCGGAGAGAACATAGCTACTGCTTGTTGTCCTGGTCTCACTGCTCCGCCTCTCATGTCAGCAGGCCTCCCAGTGGACTGTGCCCTGTGAACTCGCTCTCTTGGAGAAAGACATCTACAAGTTCACATCTGGTTTTTCTGGCTTTTTGTCTCTGGGCCTTCTTCAAGGCCAACAAGGGCTCTGAATCCTGTAAAGCAGTCCAGAACTGTGAGGGAGTGTAATGCTTCAGAGGCAGTCCTGAACCAGTTAACTGCGTCCGTGAACAGAGCTCCGAGGGGCCTCCCATCTTTAGAAGACAATTCTGGAAGGCCTTCTACATGTTTCTTAATGAATCTGATAGACCTGGACCTTCCTGGGTCCTAACAATCACAGAGAAAACACACTCTTACACTGGCTTACTCCTGTTTCCAGGGATCACTTCCCAAATAAAATATAACATGCATGGTCTTATCTTAGGCTCTGACTTTGTTAGGATCCAAACCATATCAACAATTTTAAAAAAGGAAAAGGCAAAAAATACAGACTTTATACAAAAGTTAAATAGCATAAGTGAGTCAATGTCAGGAATAAGGGAAATGTCAGAACCACACTCAGATATCAGTGTTCCTATCAGAGTGACACAAATTTAAAGATTTTCATAATTAATTCCTTTAGCACATACAAACTGCCATGCTGCACAGTTCAGTCTCCCTGGAAACTGGATCAATAGATAAGTACATATTTATCCCGGCTATTTCTGGACACTGACAGAGAAGTAAGAAATGACGTTTGATGTTACTCACTGATGAATTTTTAGAAAACAGTGTAAACCCCTCCAGTACTGGGTCAGGCTAAACAATCACAGTACATCTGGGAAGCATAAAAATACACTGCACTAAAAGCCAGTGGGGAAGCTCTCCGTCTGGACAGACCTCTCAGACACAGCAACTGGAGAGGTGTAGGCAATGTCCAAAGTTGCTCTTTGGAGCAAGCAAGGCATATCAAGAGGAATCTGTATTTCTGCTTCATTAAATAGATAAAAGAACATCTAGAAAGCTGTCTCATCATTTGCATCAGTGTGAACAAACACCTGTCAGGAGCCACTTGAGAAGGGTTGTTTTGTCTTGTGGGCTCAGCGCACCACACTTTGAGCCACAACAAGCACATGAAATGATTTGCAGTGATTATCATGCTTGCAGGCAGGCATGTAGGAACCAGGTGGTATGGAAGAGAAACTTACTGCACACATATGAACATATCGTATATGTACACAAGTATAAACACGTGCACTCAGGTATTTTAGTTAGGGTTTCTATTGCTGCAATGAAACACCATGACCAAAGACCAGAAGCAAGTTGGGGAGCTTACACTTCCACCTCACAGTTCATCATCAAAGGAAGCCAGGACAGGAACTCATGAAGAGTAGTAGGAACTTAGAGGCAGGAGCTGATGCAGAGGCCAAGAAGGAGTGTTGCTTACTGGCTTGTTCCTCATGGTTTTCTCAGCCTGCTTTCTTATAGAACCCAGGACCACCAGCCCAGGGATAGCATCATCCACCATGGGCTGGGCCCTCCTGCACTGATCACTAGTTAAGAAAATGTCCTACATGCTTGCCTACAACCCAATACTGTAGAGGCTTTTTCTCAACTGAGGCTCCTCCTCTCTGATGACTCTAGTTGTGCCAAGCTGACATAAACCAGTCAATATAATACGTATTCTTAAAAATACTAAATTTACAAAACATTAGGATAAATTGTTTTAAATAAATAAAGACAAAAACGCTTACATGTAAGTTGACAACTGGTATCAGAAGTGTTTATCCAATATATAAAGTGAAAGTTTACTTCAGTATTGAGTTACACACAGTGATTTTAATTTTTTAAAAAAGACATTTCTGTTTTATGTGTACATGTGTATGCCTACATGCATGTCTGTGCACTATTTGTATGCTGGGGCTAGAGGTGGTTGTGGGCTGCTTGATGTGTGCTGAGAACTGAACCCTGGCCTCTTGGAAGACTATTACGTGCTTTCTAACTGCGGAGCCATCTCTCTACTCCTGGTTTCAACTTCCTGACATGTATTAGTTTATCATTTATCTTATGTATGTACACACATGGGCACATACTACAGCATGCATGTGGAGTAGGTCAGAGGACAACTTGTAGGAGCCAGTTGGCTCTTCCCATGGTAGGACCTAGGGATTGTCAGATAGGCTGGACAGCAACACTTTCACTAGCTGAGTCATCTCACTGGCTCACATAGTGATTTTTATTCCTTTTTTTTAAAAAAAAAATATTTATTTATTTATTATGTATACAATATTCTTTCTGCATGTATGCCTGAAGGCCAGAAGAGGGCACCAGACCTCATTATAGATGGTTGTGAGCCACCATGTGGTTGCTGGGAATTGAACTCAGGACCTTTGGAAGAGCAGGCAATGCTCTTAACCGCTGAGCCATCTCTCCAGCCCACATAGTGATTTTTAAAAGGTAGGATTCTATTCCAATATAACTGCTTTGGTAAAGTTATCAATGATTTAATCTAAGAGACATGTTCTGGTCCCTATAATCCTGAGTTCCACTGCTGCCTCTATTTTGCTTTCTTCTCCCCAAGACAGAGTTTCTCTGTGTATCCCTGGTTGTCCTGGCATTCACTATGCTGACTAGGCTGGTCTTGAACTCAGAGATCCACCTGCCTCTGCCTCTCTTTTGAGTGCTGGAATTAAAGGCGTGTACCACCACTGCTCAGCCTCTATTTGCTAATTAAACAATTATTGAGCTATTCTCACAGGTTAAGAACTTTGTTAGGGTATGGGTAAAACAGTAAACACAGACCCTTAATTCAGCAGCAGATGAAAACATAAGAGATCCACAGGCACACATTAAACAAGGGGAGAGAGGAAGAATGGAACACACTGCTCTCAATGAGAAGTCTCCATCAAATCCCTACCCTCAGAGCTCAGGGAACCCTGCAGAAGAGGAGGCAGAAAGAGTGTAAGAGCCGGAGGGGATGGAGGACACCAGGAGAATAAGACCCTCTGACTCAATGGTCATAAGGCCCCACAGAGACTGAGGCAGCATGTTTAGGGTCTGTACCAGGTTCTCTGCATATATATTCCAGTTTTTAGTTTAGTATTTTTTTATGGGACTCCTGAGTATGTGAACAAGTGGGTTTCTGATTTTTGTGCCTCCTCTTGGACTCTTTTCCTTTTGTTGGTTTGTCTTGTCCAACTTTGACTTGATGGTTTTTGTTTTAGTTTATTATATTTTATTTGGTTCTGTTTGGTTGTTATCTCTTAGAGACACTAAGGAATCCAGGTGGCAGGGGAAGTGGGGAGGAACTGGGAGGAGTAGAGGGAGGGGAAACCATAATCAGGATATACTGTATGAGAAAAGAAAATTTTTAACAGAAGGGAGAGAAAAAAAGAGCCACACTTGTATGTTTATTGTCCTAAAATTTCCTGCTGCCTCTTTGTAATTCCTTACTCCTGTTTTCTCTTTGTCAGATAGATTCCCCAGAGCTGCTGGCCAGTCAGAATAACCTGCTCAGAGAACACCAGGCCAACAAGAAACTGTCTCAAAAACTCTTGATGTTATTCACTGATATTGATGGGGAATCTTTGTCAGCTAATTATCTTTAAGATGTGGAACCAAGTTAGGGCATGGCTTTCTAGGTACCCAGAGAAAGATGCCGCATGGCCCAGGTGCGTGTTCCCTCTCTCTCTCTCTCTCTCTCTCTCTCTCTCTCTCTCTCTCTCTCTCTCTCTCTCTCTCTCTGTCTGTCTCAGTGGTTCCCCCTCTATACATCTGAGCTTGAACTTCTCATTTCTGCTTAGTGAGTTTGTCCCTTATAATGAAGAAAATATAATTGCTCTATCTTTTAGCCAGCCTGGTTATTTCTTGTTCCGAGATAATTCAATGCTTAGCACCCAATGTGGGGCTCGGGTCCCCTGTAGCTTCAGCCAGTCACTGCCAAGCTCCACATGATACATTTGTGTATAGGATCCCTGTGCAGTGACCCTGAGTAGCTGCTAGCCTCGATAGCATCTTGGAGCCACTGCAGGTCCTCAGACACTGCTCAGCTGGCTTGTGGGTCCAGCTTTCCCCACACTGTGGAAGCTCAGTCGGGATGTGGACTTCCCTGGATGTCTCTGTCAGTATTGCTGCCTTGCTGTCCTTGTACTTGTGCAGCTGCTGACCAATCAGCGACCTCCACAGAGCACACAGTCTGTGATTTACACTGAATAACTGTTTTTAATTTGAGTATATTTTTCAGTATTTAATGCTATAACCAAGTTCAAGTCAGCCATGTGGCTACAACTGTGCCGCAACACCTACTGGCCAGTAACAGTTATGCACCTACTCCAACTCATTACAGGTAAGATTTATAATTTAAAATATAATTTATAATTTAAGACATAAATTATAAATTCATAATTTATTTGTTAAAATATTTATTTATTTATTATGTATGCAATAGTCTGTCTGTGTGTATGTCTGTAAGCCAGAAGAGGGTACCAGACCTCATTACAGATGGTTGTGAGCCACCATGTGGTTGCCAGGAATTGAACTCAGGACCTTTGGAAGAGCAGGCAATGCTCTTAAATACTGAGCCATCTCTCCAGCCCTAAATCCATAATTTAAAAGGGCAAGATGACAGATAAAATGACAATACAAGAATTCAACAGCTTTTTTACTTATACCATGTATGATATTATGTAAGGTTTATGTGATTTCCCTTCTACATCCCTCTATTTGATTCTGGGGATTAGCTTTGTCCTTCATATTTTCTCCTTAAAAACACAGTTTGATAATAGGACTAAGAATGAGACACTTTTAGAAATGATTCAGTCTTTACAGACTGATAATGGCCAACTAAGAGAGAAATTTAGCACTCTGGAGAAGAATACGACCAATTTGGCAAACAAAACCTGCCAATGACAGAGGTTGCTGAGACACTGTCTGAGAGAATTTGCACTGTTGAATGTATGAATCAGAATTCGTCAAATGGTTATGATAGATTGACGGCTAGAATGTCTCTCCAGGAAGATAATATGTATGCTATAAAAATTACATCCAAGGATGAGACGTTATCTTTACTGGACAGACTTGGAATCCTCAACGAGGGCATTAGAACAGAACACTGGACAGGAGATTCATACTTTACAAAAGACAGTGGTAAAAAGATTTGAAAAGATTGAGGAATTTATCAAATTTGATGACCAAGGACAAAAGGTACAAAGACAAAATTTAGTCTCATCAGTATGTACCAAACTCCAGGATAGCTCACCCAGAGTTCTCAGTGCCTATCCAGTGATATCGTTGGAAAGAGCATCTGGCACCACGTACCCAAAGGTAGTCAAAGAATATACATGGGAGCCCATACATATGACTGATCTAAAGAAAATTAAATAAGCAATACTTTCTTATGGAATACATTCATCCTTCATTATGCTTCAAGCAATAAGGCAACCCCACAAGACTGGCTTCAATTAATCTCAGCTGTCCTAGAAAATGAACTGCAGCTTCTTTGGAAATGTTATTGGAGGGAAGAAGCAAAAATTTTAAAACAACAGGGAAAAGCAAAAGGACTTGAGATTTCCCAAGATCAAATTCTGGGTGAGGGACATTAATCTGATCCTCAGGATCAGGCTCTTTATGACAAACACACCTTGTCCCTATGTAGCACAGCAGCTTTAAATGCTTGGGACAGGATTCAGGAACTAGGAAATGGAATTGAATCATATATTGGAGTTAAACAGGGTCAGAGAGAACTCTTTAGTGACTTTTTATAAAGATTAACTAAGGGGGCTGGAGAGATGGCTCAGCAGTTAAGAGCATTTACGGCTCTTCCAGAGATCATGAGTTCAATTCCCAGCAACCACATAATGGCTCACAGCCATTTATAATGGGATTTGATGCCCTCTTCTGGCATGCAGGTGTATCTGCAGATGGAGCACCATATACATAAGATAAATAAATATTTTAAAAAATCACACTGAAAAACATTAAAAAAAGATTAACTAAGATTGTACAAATAGTAGTAACAGATCCAGAAGCTAGACATGTACTAATTGAATCTTTGACTTTTGAGAATGCCAGTTTAAAATGCAAAAAGATCCTTGGGCCTTTAAAGGTCAAATCAGCACCAATGGGTGAATGGATCTTATATACAATGAATGTTGAAATATTTGGCTATAGCACTAAAGCTTAGGTAGGAGAAGAAATTTCCAATGGTATGAGAAGACACCAAAATGCCAAATGTTTTAATTGTGGTAGAATAGGACATCTGAGAAGGGATTGTAGACAAGAAATTCCTAGGAATAATATCTCCTCTGGGAATGGCAAGAATAGGAGAACTCAGCCTTCAAGGATATGTAGGAGATGTGGCAAAGCTCAACATTGGACCAATAAATGTACGTCAACAAAAGACAGACAAGGCAGCCTAATACCATTGGGAAACTCCTTGGGGGCCTCTCACAAGCCCCCATGACAAACACAGCTCAATCATTCCCAGTTACTGTGGAGAACATGTCTTACCAGAAAAACTGGAAAATTCCAGTGCCTACTGTCAAAAACTATACTGGCCTGGATAATGGAATAGATGCCCCATGACAGCTAGAAGTAATTCTAATAGAAGTTTCTAGTGTCAGGGTTGGGGACACTGTTGAGAGGTTGATCATTTCTTGTATAAGGTAGAGGGTTGGGATGGAAACTATGTACCCCTCCCCCTAAAAAGAAGAAAAATTGAATGGGATAATAGATAATTTAGTGTGAACTTATTCACACTAATAATAATAATAGTGGGTAACAGAGTTAATACTTGTGAGCTATAATTTATAGATAATTTACATTGGTATAGTTTTTGTATATTGATACAAGTTCAAATTATATTTGTTATTTCTGTTTACAGTATTTGTACACCTATGCAAAGTTATTCTGTTAGATTGTATACATGCATGTTTCTACCTCTGTTTAAGACATTTTGTATATTGATACAATTTCTAGGATATATTTTCATATGTATTATATATTATTCTTACCTCTGATCAAGATACTTATACATTATTTACATTTTTAGGTCATTGTCCTCATTTGCTACACATTTGTTTACAGATTATTTAATATTCTGATATCAAGTCTTAGTCTTTAAGTTATACAAGTATTAAGTATTATAGGTCAATAGTTTTGTTATACATATAATCAGATTAATTAGGATCTTTAGATACACAGAGATTGCATTCTGTTTAGATAGGTAATCTTCAACCACTTCAAGGATCTGTAGAACATGACATTTAAATAACTTAGGGTTCTGTTGACATGAGACATGTTTGCTCCTGCCAAGACAGAGTAAGACAGCTCTAAAAATCTCCATGCCTCTGAAAATGTTCTGTCAGTTACGTTAGGCCTTAGCCAAAGTTGGTTGCTTCAACAATGTAAATGAGACTTTGGGTGATTGCTCAGGTAGCAAATTGTCTCTGTCATATACTACTTGCTTTGGAAGCTGCTTGATTGCACTTCCTGACTACTCAAGTAATATCATCTCCCTTCTCAGGCCTTCGATGGGGTTGAAGATTAGATAGTCGTAGTTGCCATCCTCTTATGATTTAGACAAGCCAATTTTTGTTGCAAGACTTAGACTCTTTAGAATAGAATATTTATTACAACATTTGTCATGTGCTCCTTGCTTAATATTGTTTATGTAGCTTGTAATTTTATACTTGATATCTATTCCTTTTGTATATAGCTTTGTATTGGGTTTGGTTCTCTCTTATTTAGACAAAAGGGGGAATCTTTGTCAGCCAATTATCTTTAAGAGGTGGGACCAAGTTAGGACATGGCTTTCTGGGTACTCAGAGAAAAGTACCATGCAGTCCAGGTGTTTTCTCTCTCTCTCTCTCTCTCTCTTTCTCTCTCTCTCTCTCTCTCTTTCTGTGACTCCCACTCTACACATCTGAGCTTGGACTTCTTGTTCCTGTTTCGTGAGTTTGTCCCTTATAATATATATATATTTGCTAGCTATCTTTTAGGTAGCCTGGTTATTTCTCGATCCAAGATAATTCAACACTATAAAGATGAAGACTGCTGAGAAATCAGTAAAACTCAGATGTCATCTATATACTTAGCTTAATTCTGCTAAATTCTAGGTGTTTAAACTATGAAAATATGGGTAAAGTTTAAAAATAGAGACAAATGTACCAAAATCTCACTTTTTTATGAAAAAACTTTGACTTTTTCTTCAGTATACACTAGTCTGTGTTCATCTAGACCAGTGGTTCTCAACCTTCCTAATGCTGAGACCCTTTAAGACTGTTCCTCATGTTATGGCAACCCCCAAACATAAAATTATTTTCATTGACACTTTATAACTGCAATTTTGCAACTGTTATAAATGTAATGTAAATATCTGGTATGCAACCCTAGTCATTTGGGTCATTGGACCCCAAAGAGATAGAGACCCACAAGTTGAGAACCAGTGACACAGATCATCTTTTGAAATGATATAATAAAAATAAGTAAGCATTTCAGTATGAACTATCAAACATTTTCAAAATGCTAGGTACTGTGCTTGGCTCTGAGATACAATATTAAAAAATACAAAGATACAAATCCTGCCCCTAAGTTGTTTACAGGAAGAAAAAAAAAGAAAGAGGCCATATGGTCTCAATATCTTGTAAGGGGTGGACAGATATGCTAGCTAAAGTGTAACCACACTTGAAGAAAGGTCCCTTAGCAGAGAAGGTCATTTGTCAGGTTAGTCAAGCGATGCTTTCTCCTACAGACTGCTTTCTAGACAGCTGCCAGGAGTGTCAGAGGAGCCCAGCGCACAGGGGTTTGGAAGCAAAGTGATGAGTTGTGAATAAGAGGGCAGCTGGACAGCATGTACCATTTGGACACTCAGAACATCAGTAGTGCCCTGAAATTGGGGCAAAGCAAAGAGGTCAAGAAGTACAGGAAGGAGTCAGACATCCCAGCACTTGAGGCACAGACAAGCAGATCTCCGAGTTCAAGGCCAATCTGGTCTACAGAACAAGATCCAGGTCAGCCAGGACTACACAGAGAAGCCTTGTCTCGAACTCCCAGCCCTGCCAAAAGAAGTACAGGAAGGAAGGCACACCTAGGCCTGCTCAGGGTGGGTGAGCCTCCATACATTTTTTGATGTTTACATGCACCTGTGTGAATAATCCATGTGTGTATAAGAGAGGGGGTCACATGTGCAGTATAATGCATATATGGAAGTCACAGGATGACCCTGGATGTTAGTCTTCACCTTCCATTTGGTTTTGAGACAGGGTCTCTCATCATTCCCAGGTGTGTATGCCAGGCTAGCTGATTCTTTCCTTGTCTCTACCTCTCATCTTCCCATAGGGGTACAAAGGGCTTACAGAAGTATGCGTTACTGCTTCTGGCTTTTACGTGGGCTCTGGAATTCAGAGCCGGTCTTCACGCATGCTCAGTAAGTATTTTTACCTATTAGATTACACCTTCCTCAATCTACATTTTAGAGCGCATCATCCTGGGAGGTTCCAGGCTACAGCATTATTACGACAGAGGGCAGCTGTGCTGTAGCACAAACTCCCCAGTATGGTGCTCCGTCCCATCATAGGCCCAAACAATGGTCAACTGGCCACAGTCTGAAAATTCTGAAACCATAAGCCAAAAGAAACCTTTGCTCTCTTTAAATTGCTTATTTTAGGTATTTGTTACTGCAATTGACAGTGGAAAGCTGATATACACAACCGCTGTCTAAGCCCAGGGGGAGAAAACCAAAACCCAAACACTGTCAGGAAGCAGTAGCCTTCATTCCTTCCTTCCCCATCCCATCTCTGTCCCTCGGCTTATACTCATGGTGCCTTGCATGCCACCCTGTTGTTTTTCTAATGAAACACTATTTATAAGAGTCTTTTATGAATGACTTTCTTGTTCATTCATCTTATCTTTGAGACTTAGGTATGGTGTTGGATATAGGAATTGATCAGTACCACATGTATTTCATTATAAAAATACCTTCAGTTTTCTTCTCCATTACATTGCTGATTGTTTGGTTGGAAGCATCACCTCAGCTCCCTGACACCCCTTTACACAAAGAGTCTGGAATGTTTAGTTGGGGGCTTCACTTCAGTCTCTTGGCATCCATTTTGAAATGTTGGCAGAAAACTCCACTTCAAGCTCCCTCCCCTGGGAGTTACCTCAATTCAAACTCCACCTCCAAGAAAGCCCACCAAATGGTGACCCCCTCACCAGGGAAGGTGATTATTTAAACTGCCCCCCAGAGAACGAACATGTGGTCTTTGGGGTTTTGGTGGTCGTTCCGGTTCTCTCCGCTCCCTCCTCCGTGTTTTCCCAGGGTCACCCGGGAGCACTGGCATCCATTAAACCTGGGTTTCTTTTAATTTGGTCTGATTTGGATTACAGCATCAGCGGCGAGACTTACCAGGCCAAAGAAAGTCTTAACATTGATGAACACCTGGGCTGCTTCGAGTTTACTGCCTTGTAAGGAACACTTGTGAAGAAGAGTCATGTACATATCTCTTGCAAGAATCTCTTTGGGGAATAGCTAAATTATAGAATACATTTTTGACTCCACTATTCACAAATAGTACTTGCAAAGTGGTACCACTGATTCACATTCTTTACTTTATATATTTTAAATATTGAAAATGTTTGCTTGTGTGTATGCCAGCTTGCCTATATGTTCACCATGTGTACGTAGGTGCCTGTAGAAACCAGACAAGGGCAGCAGACTCCCTGGAACTGAGAAACGGGTGGTTGTTAGCCACCTGACTCTAGCTGCTGGGAACTGAACCTGGATCTTCTGCAAGATTAGTAAGTACTCTTAACTTCTGAGCCATTCTGCCAATCCTATAATTAAACTTTTATTAACAGTGTTTTTTTTTCTGGTATTTGAAATTTTGTCAACATTTTATTATTGGCATACTTGAAATCTGATAGATATATAATGGATTTGCCTATTTCCTTCCTTCCTTCCTTCCTTCCTTCCTTCCTTTCTTCCTTCCTTCCTTCCTTCCTTTTCTCTCTCTCTCTCTCTCTCTCTCTCTCTTGAAAAAGGGTTTCTCTGTGTAGCCCTAGCTGTCCTGGAACTCACTCTGTAGACCATGCTGGTCTTGAACTCAGAGATCTGCCTGCTTCTGCCTCCCAAGTGCTGGGATTAAAGGTGTGTACCGTGCCCAGCAGTTTCTCCTATTTTTAATGTAGTGTTCCTAATTACTTCAGTAAGTAATTATCTTTCCATGTGTTTTTTAACTATTCAGAGTTCTTGTTTTATGAGGTGCATATTAATATAATTTCTCATATCTTTCTATTGATTTGTCTTTTCCTATTAATTCATAGGTGTCATTCTTCCCTTGAACTAGTTCTCTATTAATTTTACATATTCCTATTGCTTTCTAATTTATGGATTTTGTTTTTACTTTTCTTCTGGTGCTTCTTAATAACATGAGGTTATAACTCTATATAGTGAATTGTGGCATGTATTTCTATTTTTGAGACATCCTTCCCAGACCTGCAATCATATTTTAAATATCTTCTGAAAGTTTTGTGCATTTTTACATTTATATCTGCTAGCTACCTGGGATTTATTTTTGTATATAATAAAACCTCTCTTATTTCACTTCTATATAAGGTTTCTAATTTCTGGGTACCATTTACATAAATGTCCTGCTGATCAGCAAGTTGCTCCTGCTAAGTCTGAAATACACACGTGTGATGTGAATTTGGGTTTGGATTTTCTTCTGGCTCCGTTGCGCTAAGTCCAACCCATCTTTGTTAGTGAACTTCCGTGGGCTTGGCCTGTAATGAGTCTCATCTGCTGTTCTCACTTCCCTAATCCACAAGGCTGCAACAGTAAGGAAGTTACTACCCACAGTGGCTCACAGAGGGAAAATCCCATTTCACAGACAATAGCTCGAATTCTAATCATAGGAATGACTTCATTACACACAAAAGACATAGGCCCTTGAGTGTTCATGTGAATGTTTCAGTTATTTATTTAAAATCATAAGGGAAAAAGTAAGGAAAATGTTTCAGTTTATTGTGGGGTTGAGGATCAAATCAAGGCTCCATACACATAAGGCAAGTGGTATATGACTGAATTACATTCCCAACTAAGAAAGGGCTTCAATGTATGATTTTAACATATTTATTTTTATGCCAAATCATACAACATAATCACAGTATTTTTCTGTGGAGAAATGACCTATAGAAACAAAAACTGAGCCAACCCGCAAAGTCATATAATAGCCCTTCTGACAACTTTCTTTAAAGTCATTGTATTACTAGTCTTGGTATGCCTTAAGTAGCTCATCTTTGGCCTAATAGTGGATAAATGAAATTCTTTATTTGGAAAAGTGGTACACACCAATAAAATAATACTCTCATAGAGCTAATATAAGATGTAAATAAAAATTAAATCTAATAACCTATATTTCATACATCTTTCAGGTATTGGAATAAGCAGGAAAGCAAAATGAGAAATTTAGGGATTTGGGCTAAGAGACCCTGGGATGAATAAGGAGAGTCAGTGGACAACTGCAATGGGAACTCAGAGGACCAGACACTGAGACGTGGGAAGTAGAGACTTTGCTGATAAAGCTTAAAATGAAGAGGAGTCCATTGGGAATTACTAAAAGTCGTCTACATTGTCTGCATGTTTCAGAACTGAAAGGCTGGGCTGAAAGGTAATAGACTTCTCAATTTGGAAGGAAATTTCAAGAAGGATTAGCATTCAGACTATGGCATGGTTATTGCTCGTAGTTTTTAGTTAGACTTATAATGAGAATTAAGAACAAAAGCAGAGAAAAGTTTTTGAAAAGCATGTAGTCTGGACAGAAAAAGGACAAACTGAAAGTTTTAGACAAGTAAAGGGGGTGTGTATGTGTGTGTGTGTGTGTGAGAGAGAGAGAGAGAGAGAGAGAGAGAGAAATTGTGTGTGTGTGTGTGTGTGTGTGAATGTGTGAGCATGCATTTTAAAAAGTGATTAGTGCCAGTAAAGAGAAGTCAAGCACCTAATACCACAGCAACAAGGAAGGTGATTTATGTGTATCTCAGTATTCAGCCAGACCCTACCATTACAGACTCCAAAGATAGAATTATAAACTCATTTAGAATGCTCATTTGCAAAAAAAAAAAAAAATTGCTTCTGAACTCTCTAGGCCATACTCCCGGGGGTACATCCTGTGCCCCACCCTCACTTAGCAAAGCTCCAGAGACCTGGGAGCAGCCTCCCCATACCCCACCATCTCCCATGGCATCTGAGATCCCATGGCATCTGTGACCACCAGAGCCTTGGCCGCACCCTAACCTGGAGAGGTGAGTACCTGGCTCCCCAGCTGGAGGGCCCTACTCTCTAAGCCCTAGACCCTGGAGTCACATCCCACACCCCACCCCCATCTAGCAAAGCACCAGAGACCTGGGAGCAGCCTCCCCACATCCCCAACCATCTCCCATAGCATCTGAGACCACCAGAGCCTTGGCCCCGCCCCAACCTGGAGAGTATCTGGCTTCCCAGATGGAGGGCCCTATTCTCTAGGTCATAGTACCCAGAGGCACATCCTGTGCCACATCCCCACCCAGCAAAACCCCAGAGACCTGAAAGCAGCCTCTCCAGATCCCAATCATTCTCCACAGCATTTGTGCCCACCAGAGCCTTGGCCCTGAATGCATGTGGAGAGCTAAGTGTCTGGGTCCCGGACTGGAGGACCCTACTCTTTAGCCCCTAGCCCCCGAAGGAACATCCCAGGCCCCACCCCCACCTAGCAAAGTATCAGAGACCTGGGAGCAGCCTCCCCATACTACCAACCATCCCCCATGACATCTGTAACCTCTGAATCATTAGCCCCGCCTACACCTGGAGGAATTTCAGAGTCCTACCAGCATCCACCAGAGGCACAGACCCACCTGCACCAAAAGGAGGAAGAGGAACCCCTTGAAGCACAGACTCCACCTGTACCCACTGGAGGAAGAGATGGGCAGACAGCAGTGTAAGAACACATTCAACAATATAAAGAGCAATATGGTATCACCAGAAACTAGGGGTTCTATACTAGCAAGATCTGAACATCCCAATGCAGATGAGGCAGAAGAAAATAACCTTAAAATAACTTTATGAAGATGATGGCGACCCTTAAAGAGAAAATTAAAATTCCCTTAAAGAAGTGGAGGAAAGGACAAACAAAAAATTGGAAGAAATCAACAAATCCCTTAAAGAAAGCAAAGAAATCCAAGAAAAAACAATTAAACAGGTGAAAGAAACAGTTCAAGACATGAAAACTGAAACAGAGGCAATAAAGAAAACACAAACAGAGGGAATTCTGGGATAATGATCAGGAACTACAGCTGCAAGCATAGCCAACAGAGTATAAGAGATGGAAGAGAGAATCTCAGGTGCTGAAAATATGATAGAGAAAATAGATTCATTGATCAAAGAAAATGTTAAATCCAACAAACTCTTAACACAAAATATCCAGGAAATCTGGGACACCATGAAAAGACCAAATCTAAGAATAATAGGGATAGAAGAAGTAGAAGTCCAGGCATAGAAAATAGATTCAACAAAATCATATAAGAAAACTTTCCCAGCCTAATGAACATGCCTACGAAAGTACAAGAAGCTGACAGAACTCCAAATAGACTGGATTAAAAAAAAAAGCCCCTCACTCTATATAATAATCAAAACACTAAACATACAGAATAAAGAAAGAATATTAAAAGCTGCAAAGGAAAAAGGCCAAGTAACATATAAAGGCAGACCTATCAGAATTACACCTGACTTCTCAATGGAAACTCTTGAAAGCCAGAAAGTCCGGGATAGATGTTCTGCAGACACTAAGAGTTCATGGATGCCAACCCAGACTACTATACCTAGCAAAGTTTTCAATTATCATAGACAGAGAAGACAAGATATTCCATGACAAAACCACATTTAAACAATACCTATTCATACAGATCCAGCCCTACAGGAAGGACTAGAAGGAAAACTCTAATCCAAGGAAGCTAGCTACACCCACAAAAATATAGACAAAAGATAATCTCACACCAGCAAAAATCCAAAGAAAGCACTCACACAATAGCGCCACCACCAACTAAACCAAAAATTATAGGTACTAACTATCACTGGTCATTAATATTCCTTAATATCAATAGTTTCAATTTACCTATAAAAAGACACAGGCTAACAGAATGGATACGAAAACAGGATCCATCCTTCTGCTGCATATAAGAAACACACCTCAACTTGAAGACACACTACCTCAGAGTAAATGGTTGGGAAAAGATTTTCCAATCAAATGGACCTAAGAAACAAGCTGGTGTAGCTATTCCAATATCTAACAAAATTGACTTCAAACTAAAATTAGTCAAAAGAAATGAAGGACATATCATATTTATCACAGGAAAAATCCATCAAGATGATGTCTCAATTCTGAACATCTATGTCCCAAATACAAGAACACTCACATTTGTAAAAGAAACATTGCTAAAGCTCAAATTACTCATCAAACCCCACAGAGTAATAGTGGGAGACTTCAACACCCCACTCTCACCACTGGACAGGACTGCCAGACAGAAACTTAACAGAGAAATAAAGGAACTAGCAGATGTCATGACTCAAATGGGTTTAATAGACATCTATAGAACATTCCACCCAAACACAAAAGAATATACGTTCTTCTCAGGACCTCATAGAACCTTCTCAGAAATTGACCACATACTCAGTAGCAAAGCAAACTTCAACAGATACAAAAAATTTTGGAATAACCCCCTGTGTCTTAACAGATTACCATGGCTTAAAGTTAGAATTCAACAACAACCTTCATTACAGAAAGCCCACAAAGGCATGGAAATCGAACAATGAATTGAACTGAATCACCCCTGGGTCAAGGAAGAAAGAAATAAATTAATTAAAGACTTCCTAGAATTCAACGAATATAAATGCACAACCTATCCAAACCTATGGGACACTGTGAAAGCAGTGCTAAGAGGAATATCATAGCACTAAGCCTACATAAGGAACCTGGAGAAATCTCATGTTAGTGACTTAACAGCACACCTGAAAGCTCTAGAACAAAAAGAAGCAAACTCACCCAGGAGAAGTAGACACCAGGAAATAATCAAATTGAGGTCTGAAATCAATAAAATAGAAACAAAGAAAGCAATACAAAGAATCAATGAGACAAAAAGCTGGTTCTTAGTGAAAATCAACAAGATAGTCAAACCCTTATCCACACTAACTAAAAAGCAAAGAGAGCATATGCAAATTAACAAAATCAGATATGAAAAGGGGGCAAAAACAATAGACACAGAGGAAATCCAGATAATCATTAGGTCATACTTTGAAAACCTGTACTCCACAAAATTGGAAAATTTAAAGGAAATGGACAATTTTCTAGATTGGTACCACATACCAAAATTAAAGCAAGAACAGATAAACAATTTAAATAGATCAATAACCCCTAAGGAAATGGAAGCAGTTATCAAAAGTCTCCCAAGCTTAAAACCCCAGGGGCCAGTAGTTTCAGCACAGAATTCTACCAGAATTTCAAAGAAGAACTAATACCAAGACTCCTCAAATTGTTCCACACATAGAAACAGAAGGGACATTGTCACTCTTTTTATGAAGCAACAGTTAACCTGGTACCCAAGCCACAAAAAGATGCAACTAAGAAAGAGAATTACAGACCAATTTCCCTCATAAACATTGATGCAAAAATACTCAATAAAATACTGTCAAACTAAATCCAAGAACACATCAGAAAAATCATCCACCATGATCAAGTTGACTTCATCCCAGAGATGCAGGGATGATTCAACATATGAAAATCCATCAATGTAATCCACCATATAAAAAAAACCTGAAAGAATAAAACTACATGATTATCTCATTAGATGCTGAAAAAGTCTTTTACAAAATCTAATACCCCTTCATGATAAATGTCTTGGAGAGAGCAGGGATATAAAGAACACAGCTAAAGGCAAGCCAACAGCCAACATCAAACTAAATATAGAGAATCTCACAGCAATCCTACTGAAATCAGGAACAAGACAAGGTTGCACACTCTCTCCATATCTATTTAATATAGTACTTGGAGTTTTAGCTAGAGCAATAAGACACCAAAAGGAGATCAAGGGGATACAAACTGGAAAGGAAGAAGTCAAACTTTCACTATTTGCTGATGAGATGATAGTTTACATAAGTGACCCCAAATATTCTACCAGGGAACTCCTACAACTGATAAACACCTTCAGTAATGTGACAAGATATAAGATTAACTTAAAAAAATCAGTAGCTCTCCTATATACACATAATAAAAGAACTGAGAAAGAAATCAGAGAAACTTCACCCTTCATAATAACCACAAACAACATAAAATATCTTGGGATAACTCTAATCAAACAAGTGAAAGACCTGTATGACAAGAATTTTAAGTCCTTAAGAACAAAATTGAAGAAGATATCAGAAAATGGAAAGATCTCCCATGCTCTTGGATAAATAGGAACAACAAAGTAAAAATGGCAATCTTACCAAAAGCAATCTACAGATTCAAAGCAATCTCAAAATCCCAGCACAATTCTTCATACACCTTGAAAGAATAATACTCACCTTCATATAGAAAAACAAAAAACCCATGATAGCCAAAACGATCCTGTACAATAAAGGAACTTCAGGAGGCATCACAATCTCTGACTTCAAGCTCTACTATAGAGCTACAGTAATGAAAACAGCTTGATATTGGTACAGAAACAGACAGGTGGACCAATGGAATCAAATCGAAGACCCTGATATTAATCCACACACCTATGAACACCTGATTTTTGACAAAGAATCTAAAATTATAAAATAGAAAAAAGAAAGTATCTTCAACAAATGGTGCTGGCATAATTGGACATCAACATGTAGAAGAATACAAATAGATCTGTATCTATCCCTATGCACAAAACTCAAGTCCAAATGGATCAAAGACCTCAATATAAATCTAGCCACACTGAACCTTATAGAAGAAAAAGTGGGAAGTAGAAAAAGTGGGAACTGGTCACAGGAGACTAGTTTCTAAATATAACCCCAGTAGTATAGACACTGAGAGCAACAATTAATAAATGGGATCTCCTGAAACTGAGAAGCTTCTGTAAGACAAAGGACACAGTTAACAAGATAAAACAGTAACTTGCAGAATGGGAAGAAAATCTTTACCAACTCCACATCGAACTGAAGGCTGATCTTAAAAATATACAAAGAACTCAAGAAACTAGATACTAAAATATCAAATAATCCAATTAAAAAGGGGGGTACAGATCTAAACAGAGAATTGTC
Organism: Myodes glareolus; assembly: GCF_982192425.1. NCBI lineage: Eukaryota > Metazoa > Chordata > Mammalia > Rodentia > Cricetidae > Myodes > Myodes glareolus. Next base: position 76,738,603 of record NC_142038.1, read on the forward strand.
AACAGAGGAATCTCAAATGGCCGAAAGGTACTTCTGGAATCACTCAACATCCTTAGTCATGAGGGAAATGCAAATCAAAACAACTCTGAGATATCCTCTTATACCTGTCAGAATGGCTAAGATCAAAAATACCAATGATAACTTATGCTGGAGAGGATGCAAAGTAAGGGGAACATTCATCCATTGCTGGTGGGAATGCAAACTTGTACAATCTCTCTTTGGAAATCAGTATGGCAGTTTCTCAGAAAATTGGGAATCAATCTACCTCAAGACCCAGCAATACTAATCTTGGGCATATACCCAAGGGCTGCAGACCCATATCACAAAGACATTTGTTCAACTATTGATCATAGCAGTATTGTTGGTAATAGCCAGAACCTGTACACAACCTAGATGCCCCCAACTGAAGAATGGATAAAGAAAATGTGGTGCGTTTATAGTATGGATTACTACTCAGCAGTAAACAACAATGACATCTTGAAATTTGCAGGCAAATGGATGGAACTAAAAAAAAAATCCTTAATGAGGTAACTCAGACATAAAAAGACACAGTATGTACTCACTCATTATTAGACATAAAGCAAAGAATAACCAGCTTATGGATCACAATCTCAGAGAAGACAAGAAACATGGAGAACCCTAAGAGACATACATGGATTCCTCCCCACAAGGGGAAGTAGACAAGCCCTCTTTAGTAAAATGGCTACATAGGGAGCCAGAGGAGGATGGTGGGGAAGTGGGGAGGGGAGAAGGGAGGAGAACATGAGGGATGGAGGAGGTGGAGTTAGGTGAAGGGCAGAGAGGGAGAGCAAGGAAAGAGACACCTTGAAAAAGGGAGCCATTATTGGGTTAGCGAGAAACCAGGCACTAGGGAAACTCCCAGGAATCCACAAGGATGACCCCAGTTAAGAATTTAAGCAATAGTGGAGAGGGGGACTGAACTACCCTTCCCCTGCAATCAGACTACCTTAACTGTCATCATAGAAACTTCATCCAGTAACTGATGGAAGCAGATGCAAAGATCCACAGCTAAGCAGTGGGTCGAACTCCTGGAGTCCAGCCATAGGGAGGGAGGAGTGATAACATGGGCAAAGGGGTCAAGACCATGGTGAGAAAACCCACAGAGACAGCTGACCCGAGCTAGTGGGAGCTCACTGACTCTGGACTGAGACCTGGGGAACCTGTATAAGACTGAGGCTAGGCCTTTTGAATGTTGGTGACAGTTGTGTGTCTTGGGAAGTTTGTGGGGCCACTAGCAGTGGAACCAGTATTTATCCGAAGTGTATGATCTAGCTTTTTGGAGTACATTCCCTAGGGACCTTGGTAAGTCTAGATACAGGGGGGAGGGCCTTGTTCCTGTCCAAATGGTGTGACAGACTTTGTTGACTCTATGTTTTTTTAGGCATAAAGAATGCAAAGGTTACTGGGGTCATCCTAACTTCTACTAAGATTCCAGAGATAAGCCTATGGGTCTAGGCAATGGGTAGCAAGGTTGGATCCCCTTCAGCGAGTCTCTAAGATAATGATATATAAAGCTATCAGGGTAAAATCCCTGCTGCAATGGATATTCCAGAATTATAGAAATGACAAACACAAAGAATATCTGCTAAGCTAAGGAAAGCTGAAAGCAACAAGTGGACACAGTTCACAAGAGAAAGCCATATGGTCTGCAAATACCAAGGCCATAGGACAGGGTTGCACAAACCTGCTGGAGCTTAATTATGGCATTGTATGCCATACATGGAGCTACAGGATTCAGTGTTTGCCCCATTATGTTTCTATGTTTCTCTAAGTCTTCTTTGACATTTCTTATTTCTATAGTCTTCTTCTTCCCTTTAAAATAAGAATATTCTTTCTGTGCCACTGAATATTAAAAGTATATAATTTATTTTGATTTTAGAGGGGTCCATGGCAGACTAGCTTGTAATACAGTAGGAATTTTAGACTTATACTTCAGAGCAACATTAGAACTTATGTTTATGGGGACTTTGGAACTACAATAAATGCATTTTATATTAAGAGAGGGCCATGTACCTTTTTGGGGAAAGAGCCAGTGGTAGAATGTTGAATTTGAAATGTCCCTATGGGTTTGTGGTTTGTGGTTCCCCAGTTGGTGGCTCTGTTTGAGGGAGGTATGGGAACTTTGGGAAGAGAGACTTGGGTTGAGGAAACAAGTCAATCTCTGTTTCCTGGCTGGCTATGGAATAAACAGCTTTCTCTACCCACACATTCCTGCTGTTGTGATAGTCTGTCTTACCCTATGAGGTCAAACAATCATAGACCAAACCTCTTAAAACCGTAAGCCAAAATACACCATCCCTCCCTTATCAAATGGTCTGCAGCAACTGGAAAGTCACATATAAAATATCAACTGGGAATCTCACCTCATACCATCCACAAAAATTAACTCAAAATGTTTCCTTGACTGAACTGCAAGAGTTATAACCATAAAGGTTTTAAAAGAAATACAGAAATTTAAAGACTTTAGGTTAGGAAATGCTTCTTTATCTGTTCTTCAATTCTTGTCCTGATTATAACATGTGTTTGTGGGGAGACGTGTATATAATGTAGGTAATCAAAGACACAGCCACCTTATGGCAAAATAATCCTCTAGGATTGGTGACTAGAATTGAAATAGTCAGTGACACAAAATTGCTGCATGAAAATATGCAGGGGATGAGCAGCCCCAAGCTAGAACAGCCGGAGCTTGACAGGGGAACTCAAGACAGAGTCATAGAGATTGTAAGTGAATTCCTCCCTCCAATACTGCACCATGAGCATTCACATTTCAGCATAAGAAACCTACCAGTGGTCCAATTATCTACAGGGAGGTGAATCTTAATCTACCAGGAAAACAAGATATACCTAACATTTGCCATGCTACCCTACTGCTAACAGGAAATTCTTACAGCCTATTCCATCCTTATATCAGAAGGAGTAATAGTTGGTACATCTGCACACATAAGTGAATCAGTATGAAAATCTTCAATATGATGATGCCCTATAGAAAAGCATTTTCTTGTAGTAACCTATCTGGATTGCACCTAAATTGGCTAACAATGAATTTCATGATCAAAACACCTCTTAAACCCCACACAAGAATATTGAAATAGTATCTGGCCACTTGTGTTTCCTGTGAGTCATCCTGTGACCTTCTCTCCCTTTCTAGCTCATGTCTCCTCAGGATACTCGGGGATCCTTTGATGAAGCCTGAATCTTTGCGAAAGTCTGACTTCTTCTTTCATAACAAAAATGTTTTCAAAATATATTTCCTGGGATAATTAAGATTATATTAGTGCTTATGACATTTTAATTCTTCATTATTTTCGGGGACAACTTGCTATTTATATGTCAGGCCACCTTGTAGTGAAACTGGCATGGTTTATTGTGTTTTAATCCCTTCTATGAATGGTTTTAACTCATGGGAGTTCTTAGTCAAGTCTTGGAACCCTGACACATCTGATAAGGTTCTCAGAACACAAACACTTAATATGTACTTATTGGAATGAAATAAATGTTGATTTTTGACACTATAGTTTTAATTTTTCATTGTTTTATCTCCAAGGTCTAAGGGCAGATAACATACCATAGACCCATCAAATCACTAAAACCATATTCTAGGACAGCCATGCAGGCCTGTTGCTGACATAGTGAAGGCTGCCCTTTTAATGCCAAGAGCCGGATGCCAACCTTCTTCTTTCTTGACTAGCTAGTAATATGATCTTCCTTCATTTATTTTAGAAAGAAAAAGTCTGCCATCTTTGGTTATAGGCTCTATCTAAATATCCTGGACAGCTTAAAAGTTAGACATTTTTATTTAGGATTAGGCAGATTTTGCTGAATATTGGTGGCAACAACAACAACAATAATAATAATAATAAAGCATAGTATTGGCATAAAAACAGACAGGTTGAACAATAGAATTGAATCAAAGACCCTGATGTAAATCCCCATATTTATGAACATCTGATTTTTGATAAAGAAACCAAACTTATACAATGGAAAAAAGAAAATATCTTCAATAAACAGTGCTGGCATAATGGGATGTTCACATGTTGAGGAATGCAAATAGATCCATATCTATCGCTCTACACAAAATTAAATCCCAAGTAGATCAAAGACCTCAACATAAATCCAATTACACTGAACCTAATAGAAGAGAAAGTGGGAAGTAGTCTCGAACATATTGGCACAGGAAACAACTTCCTGAATATAGCACCATGAGCACAGACACTGAGATAGACAATTAACAAACGAGACCTCCTGAAACTGAGAAACTTCTATAAGGCAAAGGACACAGCCAACAAGACAAAACAGCAGCCTACAGAATGGGAAAAGATTTTAATCAGTCCTACACCTGACAGAGGACTGATCACCAATATATATAAAGAACTCAAGGAACTAGACATCGAAATACCAAATACTCCAATATAAAAATGGGGTACAGATTTAAACAGAGAATTTTCAACAGAAGAATCTCAAATGGCCGAGATACACTTAACATCCTTCGGTACTAGGGAAATAAAAATCAGAACATCACTGAGATACCATCTTATACCTGTCAGAATGGCTAAGGTCAAAAACACTAATGACAGCCTATGTTGGAGAGGATATGGAGTAAGGGGAACACTTCTCCACTGCTGGTGGGAGTGCAAACTTCTACAGCCACTTTGGAAATCAGTATGGTGATTTCTTAGAAAATTGGGAATCAATTTATTTCAAGACCCAGTTATAACAATCTTGGGCATATACCCAAAGGATGCTCAGTCATACCACAAGGACACTTGCTCAACTATGTTCTTAGCATCATTATTTGTAATAGCCAGAACCTGAAAACAGCCTAGATGCTTCTCAACCAAAGAATACATAAAGAAAATGTGGCACATTTACATAATGGGTTATTACTCAGTAGTAAAAAACAATGGCATCATGAAATTTGCAGGCAAATGGATGGAAAAAATCATCCTGAGAGAGATAATCCAGACCCAGAAAGACAAACATGATATGTACTCATTCTTAAGTAAATATTAGGTGTAAAAAAAAAAAAAGAAAACCAGGCTACAATCCATATCCCCAGAAAAGATAGGTAACTAAGAGGACATTAAGAGGGATGCATGGATTTTCCTGGAAAGGGGAAGTAGATAAGATCTCCTGGGTAACTGGAGGTAGAGTTGGAGTTGGTAGAGGGGAGGGTGATGGAGATTCCTCTCTTTATGCTGTGAATATGTTATATTACCATTGGTTAATAAAGAAACTTCTTTGGGCCTATTGTAGGGCAGAATATAGCCAGGATGGAAGGGATATATAGAGAGAGTAGGTGGAGTCAAGGAGACAAACACACGGGAATCTTACTGGTAAACCACAAACCTTGTGGCAAATATAAAACAATAGAAATGAATTAATTTAAGATGTAAGAGCTAGCTAAAAATACGTTTAAGCTATTGGCCAAACAGCATTGCAACTAATATAGTTTCTTTATGATTATTTCAGGTCTGGGCAGCTGGGAATGGACAAACAATCTCTGCCCACAGAATGGTACCCAAACATTTGTGGCTGATGCCCACCATCCACTTTGGGTCTAGGTTCTTGTGTGCCCACTGGAGTTGGGAGGAAAGTAGCTGAGATCATGCCCATGGCGCAGCACTCCCTACCAGGTCAGGTGGCAGGATCAAGTATCCTAGGAGTACACAGGCAGGAGATCATGGCTGATTCCCACATCCAGGCCACGCAGTGTGCTGCATGACAGTTTTAGATTTTACTTAGATAAAAAGTGTTTCTATGCTACATGGTGTTATCCAGAGTTAAAGTGACGAGGACAGCTCCCACCTGGCAGTCCCAGAGCCTCCACCATATTAAAAGGCAGAGAGAGGTGGAACCAGCATCCAGGACCACCGCAACTAAGTTGCTTACCATTTTAAAAGTGCTCCTGATCAGAAAATAATTACAGATATGCAATAAAGAAAAATCCAGACACAAATAAACCTCTGAATGGGTCACAGTGTGCTTAAAAATATACATGGGCTTGAGAGAGAGAGAGAGAGAGAAAGAGAGAGAAAGAGAGAGAGAGAGAGAGAGAGAGAGAATAGACAATTATAAAAAAATAGTTTTTTAAAGAAAACAATAAGACAAAGTCTTTAAAGAAACAGTATACAGACAGTCATAGATTAAGGAGTAAAAAGAAAACAAGCCATGTAAAGATGAATTATACACGGAGTCTGGATTATATATATTACTGTGTTTTCTTTAAATTTTTTGACTACGGAGAGATTTGATTTTGAAGGCTGCTAAGTTAAACCAACATATATACTTTAAAGGTATCTTGACTTCAAAATTTGGATCTAAGGATATGTTGCTTTGAAAAAGAGGTTCTGCTTTTGTTTCCACAGATAATAAAAAGCTGTGGATTCCTTACTGGCTAATATGGTTTGATCTAATAAGATCCCCTGAAACAATGACCCAAATGGTCCAACATCCATCACAGCTTCAGGACTGCTGGCTGAGATGGATCACATAGGAGACCCCATGATTAACAGCATCCTCAAATCATCAGAAAATGGTCTAAAAAGCAATGCCCGAATTCCCTAAATAATTGTTTATAAGTGTTTGTTTACATTTAAAGGGGGATATGCTATAGAGATAAATGTTTTGCATTGGTATGGCTCTTGGTCTTAAGGTCAATTTTGTTATGTTATGTATATGTATTTCTGCTCTTGATTATGGCATTAAAAATGTAATGTATAATTAAGAAATATAGGTTAATAGATAATTATCTATAATAGTCAAGTTTGTAGTCATGTTAGTTAGGTTTTATAGATGTACAGAGATGTATTTCAGATGGATAGATATTCTTCAGATCTTTCAAAGACTACAGAATATGGCATTTAAAATGTTTTAAGAACTTAGTACTTTTCATGACAATGAGACACATCTGCTCCTGGCAGCACCAATCTACTTCAAAAAGACGATGAACATTGAAGAAACTTGTTATGGAATTTGTCTTCTATGTGACAAAGCTAGTCATTTGGGCAAGAAACTGCGCTTGCCTGGATTGCTTGAGGGTATGCTATATAAACTAGACATGTGGGACCCACAGAATAACAAATGCTGAAGTTGCCTAAAAAAGGTAAGATAGTAAGTCCTTCAGGGTTCTTGCTTCAGACATTCTGCAGGACACAGAAGAATGTGACTGACAAACTGCCAATATAGGCATAACTGTCTTTGAAATTTCACACTTCATGGAAAAATCTGCCAGATACTATGGGCCTGTAGGCTAAAGATGGATGCCCCAATGTTACAGAAGAACTTTGGGTGACTGCCAAGGCAGTGAGCTGTCTCTGTCAATTCTAGTATTTTGGAAGTTGCTTAAAATGCACTTCCTGTTAACTTAGGTTAACTTCTGGGGTCTTTGATGGAGTTAAAGAATAGATAGTTATAATTATAGTTTTCCTTAGTTATGATAAAAGATAAAGTAGATATAAATATTATAACTATAACTCTTGCTTGATAACTATTTTGTTGTATGTAATCTTGCTATGTTAAAGTTAAAACCTTCCTTTTTATTTAGACAGAAAAGGGGAGGTGATGTGGGATTCCCTTCTATATGCTGTGAATATGTTTAATTACCATTGGTTAATAAAAAAGCTGTTTTGGGCCAATTGCAGGGCAGAATATAGCCAGGCTGGAAGTAATAGAGAGAGAGAGTAGGTGGAGTCAAGGAGACACCATGTAGCCACTGAAGGAGATAGACACTTGGGAACCTTACTGGCAAACCATGAGCCTCATGGTAAAACATAAAATAATAGAAATGGGTTAATTTAAGGTGTAAGCGCTAGCTAAAAATATGCCTAAGCTATTGGCCAAACAGTCTTGCAATTAATAAAGTTACTGTGTGATTATTTAGGGTCTGCATGGCCAGGAAACAGGAAGGGATGGGGGGATGGGAACAAGAGGGATTGGGTTGGTTGTGTTGGGAGTGGGACAGAGGGGAAAAGTAATGAAAGATAGCTTGATAGTCGAGGCTATTTTGGAGTTAGGGAGAAACCTAGTGCCAGGGAAACTCTCAGGAATGCACAAGGATGACTGTTGCTAAAACTCATAGCAATAGTGGAGAGGGTGCCTGAACTGACCCCCAATAATCAGAATGGTCACTATCTTAATTGTCAACAGAGAGCCTTCATCTAGCAATTGATGGAAGCAGATGCAGAAATCCACAGTCAAGCATTAGTTCGAGTTCTGGGAGTCTAGTTGATGAGACAGAGAAGGGATTGTACAAACAAGGGGGTCTATCATGATGGGGAAACCCTGACCTGAGCCAGTGGGAGCTCCCAAACTCTGGACTGGCAGCTAGCGAGCTGCATGAGACTGACCTAGGCTCTCTGCAAATGGATAACAGTTATGGAGCTTGATCTGTTTGTGGGGCACCTAGCACTGGGATCAGGACCAGTCCTTGGTGCATGAGCTGGCTTTTTGGTACCTATTTCCCATGCTGGGTTGTCTCACCCAGTCTTGATGTGGGGGTGGAGGATGTGGGGAAGGGAGGAGATGGTCCTTCCTCAACTTGATACGACATGCTTTGTTAATCCCCAAGGGTGGAGGAGTGGATGTGTGTGTGTGGGGGGGGGGAATAGATGTGAGGTGGGGGGAGGGAACAGGAAGAGAAGAGAGATGGGAAACTGTGGTTGGTATGTAAAATAAATAAAAAGATTTAATAGAAAATGTGCTAAACACCACAAAAAAAGATTTTTATCTAGTTATTTGTAACTGAGCTTCTGTCTGGTAGCATTGAAAACCAGCTCCTGGCTTCATCCACTGAGATATACCATCCCTCCAGGAGCCTTGTCTCATATTCAGCAAGTGTGTTGTTCTCTTTTGTCATCTCACGGGTTTGTGTGTGTTTGTCCTTTAGAGGCCTTGCTTTCTTGGTGTCCTCTGTCCCCTCTGGCTCTTACACTCTTTGTGCCTCCTCTTCCATGGGGTTCCCTGAATTCTAAGGGCAAGTATTTGAGTTATCTCAGGGTTTAAATGGAGGTCTATCCTAGGACTCTAGTCTTCATGAATGTATTCCAGTAAGTGCTACACCATAGCTGTGATGTCTGATTTCTACATACTCTACTGCCAGAGTCCCTGGCATCCCACTCTATGCTTAAGCTAAATTTTCTGCCAACCATCAGTTTTTCTCTCCATTCACTGTCTATATTGGTAGGACTATTGAGATGTAAATAAGTCCTGGTTCCCCAGAGACTTAGCCATCTCAATGCTGGATTCTTACTATAAGAGTAACTCAAATGGTATCTTAGTAATACTCAAATAGTATTTTATCTGAAAATGTCTCACTCAAACCAGCAAAGCAAATTTAAAAATGCTTCCTTAAACATATATCTGTCCTTGCAATAACATAAAACTACTTCATACCTGTTTGAGTAAAGCCTGCTTTGTATCCATTAGCTGCTCCATTTTCTGGAGCCACAGTTGATGGCACTGAAGGAATAGGTTTAGTGGAGTGGCAAACAGCAGAAGATTGTCGGCTTCTACATTCTGGAAGGGAGTAAAAACAGATAGGAAGAAGGTAGTTTTTATTTTACTGGCAATAGGGACTAATCCATAAGATTTCTGAACAAATCTCTGCTTCTTGAATGGTGGCAGCTTCCCTAATTATTGTTCCAATAGTCTGTGCAGACTGGTAAGTTCTTCCTAAGCCAGATGATATGTTTAAGGCAAAGAACTAGCACAATTCTATGGCTCACAGATTAGTTTCCACAAGAAAAGTGCCAATAACCAACACTGTCTTGTTAGTTTTATGGGTAAGACAGAGGCGAAAATGTCAATAATTATAAAAATATATTGAGCTTTTGGGATACCATGTAACTTCTTGTTCATAATTTATTTAAATATACAATAGCAATTTTAATCCATCTAGTCTGCTTCCAGACGTTTCTACTCAATTTGAATGAATATTCAAACACCAGAGAAATAAAAACTGTATAGATAAAGATAAAAATTAGAAGCAAATTATTATTACTATTATTTATTTACTTTTTTTTTGAGATAGGGTTTCTCTGTAGCTTGGAGCCTTTCCTAGCACTCGTTCTGTAGACCAAGCATGCCTTAAACTCACTGACTTCTGCCTACCTCTGCCTCCTGAGTGCTGGGATTAAGCAAATTATTATTACTCTCAATTCTTATTAAAGGAAATAGGTAAGAAATTATTGATAATGTAGTGGCAATATTTACATTAAGTGTCTGATATTAATGGGGTTTGTTAAGTTGGGAGCATAGCCCCCAGCCCCTGGCACCCATCCCAGACTCCCTGGCCTGGGAGTTGCTTTGGTCTGGACTCCAAATCCCAGCATGCCAGGTCCTAACTCCTCCCCCGGGATGGGGTCAGGACCACTTCCACAGGATATTTAAATGGGTTCCCAGAGGAGAAACACGTGGTTTCGGGTTTGCATGGGCTCCCTGCTGTCTTGTCTCCTGCCACCCGAGAGCGCCTTACTTAATAAAACGATGGGCATTTTGATTTGGTTTTATTTGACTTTATTGGACTTTTTTTTTTTTTTTGCCGGCAGAGCTGCCCTTTTCTTATTTTTCCTTAACAGGGCTCTGATATGATTGTTATTGTACTGTGTGCTGATTCAGTGAACACTGTGACAGTCTCTTGGACTTCAAGTTCCAGCTAAATTTACCATTACTAGTCTCAAAAAGCAGCACGTGAACTAGAGATGTAAATGGCTGTATGACAGGATTACAAAGGTTCTAAAGAAAGTCTCCGTGGGAATGAGACATGCAAAGGTCGAAGCACCCTACACTATGACCTTCTCAAGGGATTGTATTACATGTATATGTGCATATCGATATTATGTGATGTTGTATAGGTAAATAATACAATTTAAGTTCCAAAATAAAAACTGCGGTAAATATGAGCCTACTTTAAAAAATGGCCAGTGAGTCAGGCAATAGTGGCTCACGCTTTTAATCCCAGCACTCAGGAGGCAAAGGCAGGCAGATCTCAGTGAGTTTGGGGCCAGTCTGGTCTACAAAGCAAGTTCTGGGATAGCCAGGACTGTTACACAGAAAATCTCTGTCTTAAAAAAAAAAAAAAAAAAAAAGGCCAATGAGGTGGCTCAGAGGGTCAGAGGGCAAAGGTGCTCACCAACAAGCCTAACACAGAAGTTTGTCCCTGGAACAGTGAAGGGAGACACTAGAAAGAGAAATTCTCTTAGCACCAGGAAGTTAAACATATTTATACAAGCAAAACAAAAGCTAAGGAAAAACGTTAGAAAAAATAGAGATATGGCATTTATCAAGTTTTTAAGGTTTATGGTATTCAAGAAGACTTTCTAGAGGAAAATTCTTTAACTTTTACCAGGATAAAGAACTATGAATGAAGTTCTTAAGGTTCAGTCGTTGTGAGATTGAAGCTCTGATCATTTCTTTCCTGTGGTGTTATACAATGTTCCTCAAATGGAGCTGAGAGTCATTAGGGTGGAGGACTCAGAGACAAATATGCTCCTGGAATTTGGATTTATGCTATTCTATAGTTAGACACCAAGCAATTACTCTGTAGAGAAAAGTTGTCAGCGTCAGAAGAAACTGCTTTAGGACAGTGATTAAACCATGGTGATTCCCACCAAGCACCTGAGGATGTGACTGCCTACCAAGTAGCCCTCTAAACTGCTGCTAATTACAAAGAGACACAACTGCCAACCCACTCATGCACTTCCTCAGGCATCCAGAAGACTGGATTGCTTATTTGAGGTATGTTTTTGGTAAAATAAAAATAGAAAAAAATGTAGATTGGTGAGAATTACTGGCAAACTGAAATAAAGCAAAGAGCACATTTTACACTCAGGAAAACGAAAAGGCACCGGGATTTATTTCCCAACCCCAGAGCTGCAAGTGCTCTCTAAAGACAAATCTAGAGACTTGCTCTTTCCTACACTCAAAGGCTCCAGTTAATTATAACAAGGGATAAGTCAAACAACCTCCCAAAGACTTCCCATTTTTGAACAGCCTTTTGAACTTGAGCTGTTTACCTATCCCACACCTGTACTCTGAACCCTGTGAGGGTCACTGGTCACCACCCAGAGCCCTTTCCCTCCCTCTTCCCCTCCCCCGCCTGGAATCTGATTACCTTTCCAGCAGATGAGAGGCCCCTTTGCTAGCACACCCTGGGAGGTCCTGACTAGGTAGTACTTCAAGTGCTTCTGCTTCTTCGGCTGGGTGGTGAGCTTCAAGTTAATGTGGTTGGAAAATTCCGTGAAATATCGAAACCCTCTCTCTCCACAACCAATACAATTTCCAGAAAACCCTGAAATGGGGAAAGTCAAGGTTACTAGTGGCCTTGTACGCTGATGCACTACTTCTAAATGCAGAAAGTATAAAAATATTCATAGTCTATGAACCAAGAGTGTCTCAACTATTCAGAAATACTTTGGAAGAGGGAAGAAAACAAGGTAAGGTTTAGTGCCCCCCACACCATGCGCTCCATCTTTCCATCTTTTCTCTTTTATTTTAAATTCTTCAGATACAATTGCAAAGAAACCAATGTTTGTAAACTGGTATTTTATGTTCAAAAGAATCAAGTAATTTAAGATTGCTCCAAGACTGTTATTTAACATGAAATTCACAGTCAAATTATAGTAACAGTAGAGTCATCTTTAACAGTAAGAGACTGGGAATAAATTAAATGCTACTATAACAGGATAATGGCTAAATGAAAAGTATCATGTGACAGAATTTATATAGTATACAAAGACAGGAAAACTGGCTGGGGCCGAGGACTAAGATCAGAGATAGAATGCCTAGCTTCAGAAGACCAAGTCAGAGGTCCAGCATTGAGAAGGGGAAGGAGGAAGAGGAAGGAGGGAAAAGGGGAGGGATGGAGGGAGGAGGGAGGAGAAGGAGGGAGGAAGGGAGTAGGGAGAAGTGGAGCAGAAGGAAGGGGGGAAAAAAGAGAAAGAAATTTTTGTCCTAAAGCTCTTCAGTCTCTTCCTTTCTTTTTTCTTTCATTTTTTCAAGATAGGGTTTCTCTTTATAACAGTCCTAGCTGTTCTGGAATTTGCTTTGTAGACCAGGCTGGCCTCAAACTCACAAAGATCTGCCGACCTCTGCCTCCTAAGTGCTGGGATTAAAGGCCTGAGCCACCACTACAGCCCAGCCTGGGGGTGGGGGGTGAATGTCAAAGACTATGATATGTCTAAATGGAAACAGCTTATGAAACTTGTCACTTTATAAAATGAATAAACAATAAAAACTTTAACAAAATATCACTGCTTATTTTTTCATTACTTAAAAATTATGTAATCATTAATTACTTGTTGTTTATTATTCTAAAAAGTTTTTTTTTAACCTTGTGGCTCCTACTGCTGGTTCTCTGCATGGTTCACCACAGCGTCTTGTTCCCAGAGACAAGTAAGTATCTGGTCCAAGATGGGACAGTTAGAATCTCTCTTGTAGAATTTTATCTAGATGGTACTGGACCCTAGATTTGCAAAGGTTTGTAAATTGGAACCCATATGTGGTTGGTTCCAACTACACATGAACTCTGGCTTGGGGAGAATAAGCTGAGAGGAGGTTGAGGGCCGCATAGGCAGAGCTGAGCTCCTGGACACTGCTGGTCGTGTGAGAGCTAAACACAGCTCTATGAAATTCCCCTTTTTTCTTTACTCACCTGAGCTTCTTTAATCTTTTATACTGAATGTCTGAACAATCCCTTAGACCATTAAACAAAATAAGACTCTCAGTGGCCTGGCTGGAGCAGATGTGACAGGAGGAAATGGAGAAAGCTGGGAGGTTAAGAAACACCATGTACTGCTTTATGAAAAATCAGCCATTTAATACAAAAAAGTCAGCTCCTTTAATACACAAAAGATGGAAGGACCAGTAAGACAGCGAGTTCCTTTCCTCACATCTGATGAGAATAGAACACACATACTGTCATACAGATAGATGAACAAAGGGTGAAGACAAAGATCCCTGCATCCAGTATAAAGACCTGTCTACAATAACTGAAAAGAAGACTGCTGACAAACTGGCACAATTTTCAAGCCCCTAAACCATATACATTAACCATATATATTATAATTGGCATATATTAACAAGGATAAAGATAGAAAGGCCACACGAATAAAAAGAACATTTTATAATATCTCCACTGGAGAATACTAATAATTCAAAGCATTTATTTATTTATTTTTATTTATTTATTTATTATAGTATACAATATTCTGCCTGTGTGTATGTTTACAGGCCAGAAGAGGGCACCAGACCCCATTACAGATGGTTGTGAGCCACCATGTGGTTGCTGGGAATTGAACTCAGGACCTTTGGAAGAGCAGGCAATGCTCTTAACCTCTGGGCCATCTCACCAGCCCCCTATTTATTTTTTTTAAATATTTATTTATTATGTATACAATATTCTGTCTGGGTGTATGCCTGCAAACCAGACCTCATTACAGATGGTTGTGAGCCACCACATGGTTGCTGGGAATTGAACTCAGGATCTTTGGAAGAGCAGGCAATGCTCTTAACTGCTGAGCCATTTTTCAGCCCAATTCAAAGCATTTATAAACATCCAACCATCCAACCCTCCAACTACACATTTAGCCATCCATCCATCCATTCATCCATCCATCCATCCATCCATCCTCTATCCATCCATCCATCCTCTATCCATTCATCCATCCTCTATCCATCCATCCATCCATCCACCCATCCTCTATTCATACATCCATCCTCTATTCATCCATCCATCCTCTATCCATCCATCCATCCATCCATCCATCCTCTATTCATCCATCTTTCATCTTTTATCCATCCATCTTCTATCCATCCATCTTCCATCCATCCATCCATCATTCCATCCATCCATCCTCTATTCATCCATCTATCCATCCTCTATCCATCCATCATCCATCCTCTATCCATCCATCATCCATCCATCTATCCATCCATCCATCCATCCTCTATCCATCCATCATCCATCCTCTATCCATCCATCATCCATCCATCTATCCATCCATCCATCCATCCTCTATCCATCCATCCATCCTCTATCCATCCATACATACATACATACATATATCTAATAGTCCATCTATTTGTCCATTCAACCATCTAATCTTCCATCCTTGTGTTTGTCCAACCATTTAACCAACAGATACAAAATCTGACGGTGCTTTCTATATTATGAGGCTTCCTCTAGTCATGAAGAAGAACCATTGATGGATTATGAGACATTTTTTTAGGGTTTTGAGTCAGAGCTATACCTCATCTAATCCATTACAAGAGACTATCATGCTTTTAAAATGTTACATGTTTCCCAAATTGTTTTATATTACCAATGAATCCTAAGTATATGAATTAAAGGACTATACCTTATAATTTCTCCTCCATGTCATAGTTTAGCTTAAATTTCATTACATGGTACAGTCTGAATAACTACTATTGATTGAAGAAATTAACAAATGAATGCTTGGACCTTCCTTGTTAATTTACTACAATTAATAAGATTTATCATTAGATTTCTGTTCTAAACTGTGTGATTAATTTCATTTAAAGAAGAACATGAATCCATTTTTGGTTCAGTGCCAGGAACAAACCTAGGGCCTCTATCCTCATTTTTTTTGACAAGGTCTCATTATGTAGCACAGGGTGACCATGAACTCTTGATTCATCTGTTTTACTCTCCAGTGCTGGGATTATAGGTGTGTGCAACTGTGCCCATTATGTATTCTTGGCACTTTTGAAACATGAAAATGACCAGTAGATGTTAAACAATATTTGGCTCTGAACTATAATTTAAGAAGCCTTCATATAATTCTAGTCTTTGGAAGACAGAGGCAAGTGGATCTCTTGTGAACTCAAGGTCCACATAGTGAGTTCCAAGCCAGTCAGGGCTACACAATAAGATCTTGAAGGAAGGAAGAAAGAAAGGAAAGAAGGAAGGAAGGAAGGAAGGAAGGAAAGAAGGAAGAAAAAAGAAAAACAGAGAGAGAGAAAGAAGAGAAAGAAAGGAAGGAAGAAAGGGTGGGAGGGAAGGGACCTCTATATATTATATTTAGGGTTACTTTATGACTTAAGATACTATATTGATTGATGTTTTTCAAGGCTTTCTGGTATTGTATAATTTGGATGACTGCATAAAACTAAAATAAAAATCAACTCACAAACAATACAGCTTAATTCTTTGTACTTATATTTGTACTTTAAATATATGATTCTATCTAAATAAAAGAAATTCTGAGAACCTCTAGAGAAACAGCAGCAAAATAACATCAAAGGTCATATACTTGTCTTTTTATTGCAAAACAAATTCAAAACCAGCTAGGTGTGACGGCGCATACCTTTAATCCAGCACTACGGAGGCAAAGGCAGACCTTGATGAGTTTGAGACCAGTGTAGTCTCTATAGCAAGATCCAGGCAACCCAAGTCTGCACTGTGAGATCTGTCCTATCTTAGTTAGGGTTACTATTACTGCAGTGAAACACCATGACTCAAAGCAGGTTGGGGAGGAAAGGGCTTATTTGACTTATATTTTCACACCATGGTCCATCACTAAAGGAAGTCAGGACAGGAACTCAAACAGGGCAGGATCTCAGAGGAAGGAGCTGATGCAGAGCCCATGGAGGGGAGCTGCTCACTGGCTTGATCAGCCTACTTTTTTATAGAACCCAGGACCACCAGCCCAGAGATGTCACCACCCACAATGGGCTGGGCCTTCCTCACCAATTACTAATCAAGCAAATGCCTTATCCCTATATCTTATGGGGGACATTTTCGTAACTGAGGTTCCTTCCTTTCAGATGACTCTAGTTTGTGTCAAGTTGACATAAAACTAGCCAGGACACTATCTCAGAACAAGACAATAACAAAAACAACCCAAAACCCAAAATCTTTTTCTCATGATGTAGTACAGTTATGTTGTGAAAAAGCCAAGAATCTAAGCCAGAAAATAATTCTGAGATATTGTTATATATTTCATAGCATTTATATATCCTGAGTTATTTTAGGTGAATTGACAAAATGAGAAGCATCTATTAGTAGTTACCTTTCTTGTTACTGTGATAGACTGACACAGACACAGCATAAAGGAATGGTTCATTCAGGCTCATGGTTCAAGGAATGCAATTCATCTTAAGGAAGGAAGAGGTTGGAGCATCTCCTGGCTGGAGTATCAGTAGTGTGAGGCACCTGATTACTCTGCAGTAGCCCTCCAGCCAGGCTCCACCTCCTAAAGGTTACCTGCCTCTGAGAATAGCATTATCTAGTCAGAACCAGTGCCCGGACACAAGAGCCTATGTGTGACATCTTAATATAAACTTTACTGAATGACAATTTCATAGACATAAGGACATTCTGATTATTATGCTCCTTTCTAGTCTTCCTCCTGTTGGAGATATTTTACATTCAAACTAATCATATCTATGAGACATTAGGTAGTACTGAAAATTTGCAAATACCTTACAAAGTGAATGATTCACAAACAATTGAGAATTGACATTTGGTTCAGATCAGTGACTATACAGAATAAACGTCACTTTATTTAATAAATGCAAATTTTTTACATGGGTGAACTAAGATCATTACACTTGCTAAACAAACACTCTACTCTCAGACCTAAAATATTAAATTCTGATAAATTGTATGCCGTTTTTTAATTTTCTCAAAAATTTTGCATGTCTAATTTTTGTTAATAAAAAATGTAAAATATATTTAAGTTAATGAGAGAAAAATATTTCCTGTTTGAAACTAAACCACTTAAACTCTAACTAAATTCAGGGACATACATATAAAATTCTCTGATAATTTTCAATTAACATTGAAACTCCCTTCTCCTCAAAAGAGTGTTACAGACATTAAACACTCACCTAAAAGTGCATTTTTTCCATGGTCATCTGGTAGAAATCGCTTATCCACAGCACAAACTAGGATATGTTCAGGAAGATTGGGAGACTTGGCCCCGACCAGGAGGAATCCTGCTGGGATGTCAATTTGCTCCATACACAGTGACACCAAACGCAAATCCTTTCCTGCTTGACAAAAGCCTGGAAACAGAACACAGTAGAATTTTAGGGAAGGTACTCTCCTTATCCCCATCAGAAAGGAGTTATCTATGGGAATCACTTCTAAGGACTCAACACCTATGGCCTCCCAACAAGACTGATCTCTCCTCTCCTCTCTAGTTCCATCAAGATGACAACTCAAGTTTTCCGACCCACAAGTAAGGCAATCATAAACATATAGCAAACCCTGGGAAGCACATATAAACGTTGTATGCACATAGTAAGGTTCTACATTCTCTCCCCCCCCTCCTCTCTCTCTCCCCATGTGTGTGTGTGTGTGTGTGTGTGTGTGTGGTGTACTTACATGTGAGTGTGAATGTGTGTGTTGAAGAGCCTACAGAGGCTCAACTGTCAACTGTCTTCCTCAATTATAAGCTAGTTTATTTTGAGAGAGTCATTGGATCTGGAACTCATCAGTCTGGATAGGGTGGTGGTTATTAGTTCCAGGGGTCTGTACGTGTTCTCTTACTAAACCCCAGCAGGATGGGATGATGGGGCAAGCTTTGTTAACCAATCATCTAAGTGGAACCTAGTTAAGGCATGGCTACCTGGAGCCCAGGAAGAAAATCTGGGACAGCCCAGGTGCTTGCTCTCTCTGGGTGATTCCCGCAGGACACAGCAGAACTTGGGACTTCCCATTCTTGTGGCGTGAGTTTCCCCTTATAATAAGTAAAATTATAATTGTTTATCTTTAAGCTGACCTGGTTATTTCCCGAATCGAGTTAACTGATACAATGGGAGTTACAGGTTTGGGATCTGAGGGCAGGTCCTCATGCTTGGAGCAAAGCTGCTCTACCAATAGTCCATCTCCCTAGTCAAGTGTCTTCATTTTCATAATGTGATACCAAAAGTGACTTTCTTGACAATTGCGTTTTGTTACTCAAAATGTTATTTGTTTATCAAAAAAATTATTAATATGTATGAGGCATGTTACTTATTCAGTTTACAAACTCTTTTGGATTCAATGGACACATAGGATCCTCTGAAAAAAATCTGCTTCTTCTACTGCCATTAGGTGACAGGGTTCAAAGGCTTGGAAGTTGAGAATTAACAATGATGCCACTGGTGGTATGCTGGGAAACAATCTTTGTACACTGTAAATATGTATTACTCTCATTGCTAATAAAAAGCTGATTAGCCAATGACTAGGCCCTTTTTAGAGCAGAGAGAATGCTGGGAAGAAGAACGGAGTCAGAGAAGATACCATGAGCTGTAGAGTGAGCAGGATGGGAAGTACATACATGAGGTAAATGAATCTCAGGGAAGCTTATAGATTAATAGAAATGGGTTAATTTGAAATGTAAGAGTTCACATATATAAAATGAAGGACACTATAGTGTCATTTCATTTGTATGTTAATAAATACAGCATGCCTGAAGATCAGAAAAGTGAAACAGCCACACTGGTCAGCCTTACAGACCAGGCAGTGGTGACACACACTTTTAAACCCAGTAGCTACACTAGTTTACCATAGAAATCAGGCAATAGTGGTGCACGCCCTTTATCCCAGAATAGAGAGGACTATAAGAAGGGAGGAGACAGCTCCCAGTCTCAGTTTTATTCTGAGGTTTCTTGGAGGCAGGATCATATTTTTGGACTGAGGTTAAGGTAAGAACCAGTGCTTTCCTTTTCTAGTTGAATCTCAATATCTGTCTCTGAGTTTTTATTAATCATGCTTCAGGACACACTGTTCAATCTGGCAAAAGACAAGCTAAGAATGGGGTACATGGTTATGATCCACTTGGGGGCAGGCATAGACTTTTTCATCAAATTCGAAAATACTTGGGGCTGGAGAGATGTGTTGGTTAAAAGTGCTTGCTGAGTTCATTTCCTAGACTGACACAGGACCCGTCACAATCACCAGTAACTCCAGCTCCAGGGGATTTGACACTATCTTCTAGTCTCAAGCACATAGAACCTCACACAGATATAAAGCATATACAATTTAAAATAAAACAAAAATTTTTAAATTATAGAATACTGATCCAGGAAGCACTTGAAAGTATTGAAAGGAGTATCAAGATTGCTCTCCAGAGAGATTAGTAGATGCTGATAATGCTAGAACACAAGTTCCCCAGGAAGTGGCATCCCTACTCTTAAGTATGACTTGATTCAAGAGTTGGGACATCAACTACCTTGGTAACCAGCGTGGATTAATCATTGATGAGAAATTTATGACTGGCTATTAATTAAACTATCTCTAGGAGCTGCCTTGGTCACTAAGGCTGGAGAAGTGAGTCTCTTCAAGTGTGACTCTATATTGGATGGAGATGGCAACCACAGCCTGTATCAATTTGCAAAATTACTGCAATGTGGTTAGAACATTATGTGGTAGAACCTTGAGGTTGGGGTTGGAGGGATGGCTTGCGGAGAGAGTGCTTGCTGCTCTTGCAGAGGATCCCAGTTTGGTTCTGTGTCACTCACAACTGTCTGTGACTCCGACTCCAGGGATCCAACACTCTATTCTGGCCTCTGTGACATCATGTGCACATATTAACACACAAGCACACATTTAAAAAAAAAATCTTAAAAGAACCAAACCTAACCTTAAGGTCATCATTACATTGTTGCTTAGCAAGTAGCTCTTATAAATTCAGGGATTAAAAAAGATTTAGGAATTATATGTGAAATTTATTTTTAAAAATTTGTTATTATTATTGTATGCGTGTGTGAGGTGGGGAATGTACATGTGCCACAGCAGGTACATGGAAGCTAGGAAAGTTGGGAAACTCAGGCAAACACAGGAAGGTAGTTTTACTAATTCATCCAAATATGCTCACTGGGTATATAAAACTGAATTTCTTGCCCTTACTCATTCAGATATCTCCCTTCCAAAGGGAGACACTGGCAGCTGACGGCTGCTGGAAGAGGGAGATTCTATCTTTTGCGAGTGTGTTCTCATTGGTAGGTTTCCCATCCTCCAGCGTGTGGCTCCATGCAATGCACATACGTCAAGCACTAATTGGATGAAGTGGGTTGCCAGAGAAAAAAAAGACACGAAGTTGGGAGTGGGACACTTTGAGGAAGCTGGAGGAGGGAAATGGGAAAGTGGACACAATTGTACGTCATTGTATAAATATATATGAAGTTCAAGAATAAAGACAGCTATAATTTTAAAATTATAAAATTAGAAATAAGAATGTACTTTAGCAGTAGTACCTAAAATATGCAAGACCCTAGTTCAATTCCTAGTAACACATAGACACACACACAAACATGCAGACACACCGACATACATAAACACACACACAATCAGTGAGATTATATAAAATTTACCAATATGATTTTAGACATTAAAAAATTAATGTTTGTTTTATTTTATTTGAAGCTCACTATGTAGCTCTGATTGGCCTAGAACTTGCTACATAGATCAGGCTGGCCTTAAGCTCACAAAGATCTACCTGTCTTTGCCTTACAAGCACTGAAAATTAATGTTATAAAGATTAAAAAAATAGTAATTACGATTCAGCCTAAATTTTATCACATAGAGCAAAAATACAAAAATTGTGGAAATAAATTTCTATATTCCTTTAATCTCCAATTATAGAAATTCCATAACTTCGGCATCAAATGCAGTTTTGGGGGCCCAGAATATAGTTCGACAGGAGAGTGCTTGCCTAGTGTGCAAGTCCTGGGTTCTACAGCCAGAATGGGAGAGGAGTGGAAGAGTCGAGTTTAGATTGTTTTTTAAATGTTAAAAACATTTAAATCTATTTGTCTCTCCTAAAACAAAGTATAATCTTTTATTTTTGAATTTTCAACAACACACTTTTTTATTCATCCAACTTAAAGCTAATTAAACTACAACTATTAAATTATAAACTGTAGACAGTTGTTGTATAACATAAACATCAAAGAATATGTTAATACAGTGGTCAGTCTCCAATAAATGTTTTCTACTTAGAGCTAAAAGTTTTGTCATATGCCATGCAATGACAGAATTATTTCAAAATGCTCGGGGAGTTCAAAAGTGTCTTTTTTTTTTTTTTGATTTTTCAAGATAGGATTTCTCTGTAGCTTTGTGCCTGGAGTTCACTAAACGGAAATATGCACCCAACTAAGTCTCACTCTTTTACTGTGGGTGCTGAGAATCTGAACTTGGGTCTTCAAGCATACAGCTTGCACTCCACTGACAGAACCATCTCCCCAGTCCAGAGAGTGACTCTTGTCACTTCTCTCATGGCAAAGGTCGGTGAGGGGAAACTACTGTTTTGGTCCTTGACTAAACAGAGTTGAGAAGGCACAATGTTGATAGGAGGCCACTTGTTCGTCCTGGCCACCAGGCTAGCTTAGCTCCAAAATAACCATACAGAAACTGTATTAATTAAAACACTGCTTGGCCCATTAGCTTTAACTTCTTATTGGCTAACTCTTTTTTTTTATTAAATTATAAAAGTTTCCATTTCAGCCCCTCCTCCCAACACCCTCCCACTCCCCCCACTCCCTCTCCTCCTCCCTCTCCATCCCCTAGAGCAGTCAGGGTTTCCTGCCCTGTGGGAAGTTCAAGTTCCTCCCCCCTCCCTCCAGGTCCAGGGAAGGTGAGAGTCCAAACAGACTGGAGCTTATTGGCTAACTCTTACATCCTAGTTTAACCCATTTCTATTTATCTCTGTATCGCCACGTGGCAATGGCTTACTGGCTAAGTTTCGGCAGGATGTCTTACTCTAGCAGTGGATCCATGGCATCTCCCTGACTCTGCCCTTCTTCCTCCCAGCACCCAGTCCAGTCCTCTCCACCTACCTAAGTTCTGCCCTATCAGGCCAAGGCAGTTTCTTTATTCGGTACACAACAAGCAACACACAGACAGAAGGCCCTCCCACACCAGCACAATGTGGAGAGTGCCCACAGAAAGTATGGTATTTTTAAATGAAAGAATTATTATTTCAGAGTCATTTCTGGGGCACAGTGGAAACTATGTAACTCATTGAAACAAAGAAGTATGAACAGTTTTTAGTATGGCAGACTTGGGGATTTCCATTTAGTGGGGAGGATAGAGGTCAAAAGCAATAATCATTAAACAATAAATGGACTCTATAAGAAGCATACTTTCTAGTCTTCTTGGTTGAAAGCATTGGTACCTGAGACAATGAAAAGACGCTGGTCATGGAAGAAACTGCCTATGTATAGAAAAGGAACTTCAGGCTTGCACTTTCTATAAACGTAAAGTTGCTCCTAAAAATAGTCTTGAAATACTTTTCTTCAAGCTACTTGCCAATACAGCCTCAGGCAATTTAATTAAAAAGAAAGAATGGAGTGGAAAGAGAAAGCTACACAGATCATGGGGTCAGGAGGGAATCAGTTTATAGCCAAAGATGGCCACAGAATTAGAGGAAAGTTACTTAATTCAGTTTGTAGTTAGCCTAAAGATTCTAAAATTCCCCTGCCAAGGACTTAGTGTTTGACTGTAAACATTTCCTGAATATTTCCCTAAATTCTCATTGTCAGGGGTTAGCACAGCTAATTAAACACATAGATCAGAGATCCCCAAAGAAAGAAAAAAATGTTATGTTAAGAGAAATGTCTATTTTTTTTTTTAACTGAAACTAAACTGTGTCTTTAAGGAGTGATTAACTACAGAATCCATGAAATGTGACTGGATCTCCGGACCAACAAAATCCCAGGATCCCTCATGGCAGGCAGATAACTCTGAAAGGCTAAGTATGACCACTCCTCAGAGACCACTAGACCGCCTCAGGGCACCCTATGGAAGGCTGCACACAGGGAGGGAAGATGATTGCTTATATGGGTGGACAACTTGCTTTGCAAACTTGCTCAGGGAATGACTTTATCTGAGAACAATAATGAAAGGCTGCTCTCCCACCAACACTCTTTTGAGACAAATGATTTTAATTAAAATGGTGGTGGTGATAAAAGAGAACCCTTCTATATAAACTTCATCTGCATTTTCTTAAGAAAATAGCCAGGGTTTTCTCTTCATAGAAAGGGATTTGCATTCTCCAATTATCTCCAACTTGAAGGCACCAGAGTAAATAAAAAGGGGAAAGGGACATTTATTGACACAGCAGCAAACCCAACTGAAGCAATGAAAATAGCTTTCTGAGGCCCCAAATCTGACTGCTCTTCACCTGCATAGACAATCAACTGCTTCCCAGCAGGATGGGAACCTGCTCTAGTCCAATAATTTACATAAGAAATTAGCAAGTAAAATTTCCCTATGAATGGCAACCTCTCAGATGTTAAGTACCCGCTTATCTAAATTGCCTCTAAAAATAGCATTAGAGCCCCCTCCCCCCAAGCCTTAGGCAAACAGAGGACCAGGACTGGAAGGTGGTGTTCTCAAACAAGGCCACAGTCATTCTGTTTCCTGGGTCTCAGTGCTGCTTGTGTAAGCACATCTTCAGGGCTGCTTTCCTTTTGAGCAGGAAGATTTTTAGAACGAATGCCAAGCGAGCAGAATTGATAACATTATGTGAAATATAAAATACCAAGTTATAAACATCTTTTTATTTTAAATGCCATCTCACGGGGGGAGGGGGAGTTAAGCAGGGGTCAAGAGTAATAACAGTAGTTATAAGAACAGTTGATGTAGGAATTTGGGTACAGAATGAGTGTCTTCAGAATGTGTTGGATCTGAATCTTTTGCTTTGATGGGGAACAGTTCTTTATTCTCAGAAAAATTGCCTGCCTTTACCTTAGAATCACCATTGCCCATTGTGGCTGAGGCTGAGGTAAAAGGATCACTCCAAGTTCTATAGCTATGGCGTGAGTTAAAGGTCAGCTGGGTTAGAGTGAGATCCTGACAGATATGTAGAGTGCATCCTGACTTCATGGAGTTCTTGTTGTTGTTGTTTTGTTTATTTGTTTTCTTTGAGACACTATGTAGCTGTGACTATCCTGGAATATATGATATATGTCAAGCTGTCCTCAAACTCACAGAGATTCACCTGTGATCTCTCAGATCTCCTCTGAGAGATCTCAGAGATCCTCTGCCTCTCAAGTGTTGCAATTAAAGGCATATTATTGTTAGGTCATCAAGTTTATAATTTGGTACCTACAAAATACCTGGCTATAAATAACATCACCATCGAACTGAAAACATACTCCAGGTACAGAAGAACAGGGAAAACCTCCTGCCCACACTCTAGTTCTATTTAATTATTGTAAATGGAGACTGCTCTTTCATTTGTGGTTATCCAGACCTGAATAATCACACAGAAATCGTACTAATTATAACACTGCTTGACCAATATCTTAGATGTATTCCTACTTAGCTCTTGTACCTTAAATTAATCCATTTCTATTAATCTGTGTATTGCCACCAGGCTGTGACTTACCGGAAAGTTCTGGCATCTTTATCCTTTGGCAGCTACCTAGCATCTCTTTGATTCTGCATACTCTCTCTATATATCTCTTCCAGCCTGGCTATATTCTGCCCTGCCATAGGCCAAAGCAGCAACATATATACAGAAGAACATCCCACATCCAATTATCACATGTAATTAGATTCTCAATGAGACACCATCATTTTAAGCACTGTTCAATGTTATTTGTTACTGGATGAGCTCAGTTGAAGAAAACGTAACAAGAATACGAATCAAGTAAACAGCAACACACAGCTTCACTGTCCGCATTCACATGGGTTTAAAGGCATACGGTACATCAGTAATGAGTAAACACTGTGCATCATGTTACGTCTGAGCAAAAGGGTCAACCATATGTGAAAGCAAACCCATAGAAATGATGTGTTGTGGGCAGGCCTAACATGAAGAACACAATGGACATGTCTTCTAGGGATACGTGTGAACCATAGGAGAATTCTTTAGGTCTCCTTTCCCTCCCTCTAACTAGAGGAGCTGGAGTCCTCTATGGGTTGTCAGATTCTCAGGCAAGTAGGAAACCAAAAGAAAATAAATTTCTGAACAAGGCCAACTATTTTTCTGACTTCATCTGGATAAGGCTTTAATTTATATCAAATGACTTGTTCTATAAGCTTTGTCAGGAAATTGTCCTGAGATCTGGAACCTTCTTTCTCCCCTCCCTGTCTTCTCAAGGTTTTCATGCTCTGACACCATGCAGGCTAATATCAGTCAGCTGGAATGTAAAAAACACACTCCATATACTATGTGGGCAATCAGAACACAGCTACTAGGTAAGGGGAAGAAAGCAGACTTTAAGTTGGGATATCACTGAAACCACAAAACAATAAAAACATTAGAAACCATGGTTTCCTTATTTAAAATGTGGTTAAAGTGTGGTGGGAGATACAGCTAACATGCACAAACAGAATGAGACCATCAGCTGGCGAGGCACACACCTTTAACCACATCACTTGGGAGGCAGAGGCAGGCAAATAAATCTTTGTGAGGTGGAAGCCAGTATGTTCTATATACTGAATTCCAGGCCAGCCCACACTACATAATGAGACCCAGTCTCAAAAAACTGAGGGGGTAAGGGAAGGATGGATGGGGGAGAGAGAAAGAGAGAGAGAATCAAATTACTTACATTTTATACTGTGTAACCAGATTTTACATTTCTAATATTTATAAAGAATTTATATTTTACCTCAGCACTCAGTGAGTATAGCTGTAGGGTCAGTGAGATGATTAGGTAGCCAAAGGTGCCTCTCAGCAAGCATGACATCTGAGTTTGATCCCTGGCATCCCCAGGGTGGAAGGAGAGAGCCTACTCTGCAAGTTGTCCTTTGATGCATGTGTGTACCATGGTTCATAAGCACCCACACACATATGTAACACACACGAGACATAAATAAATGTAATAAAAATATTCCAGGTAGATGTAGAGTCAGGGCATCTAGAATCTCTGTTACTATCTTGGAAGTGAACTAAAAGGAGGAGAAAGACGAAACATTTTTTTAATAAAAGCTCATGAGAGAGTAAACTCTTACAGTGTACTGGAGAAGCCTTGGCCTTTGCCTGAACTTGCACCTGCACAGATCTTTAGTTCAACTGTGATCCCCACTCTCCTCATTTACAAGAGGGGGTATTTCCTATAGACAACTGTTGTGAGCTTTCAAGAGTCCATAGGGGTGAGGAGATTGTGTGATATTTTGGTTGCATTCTGACAATAAAGTTTGCTTTGGATCAGAGGGTAGTATCAGGTACTAGATGACCAAAATTAACCAAAAGAACTAAATAAAGATAGACAGGAAGTAGTCGGGTGGGGCTTAGAGAGGGTTTCATCTCCTTTGGATGGAGAAATGACAGAGATAGGAGGTCACTGGTCACTTCTCCACTCCTTCTCTGATCTATTACCCTGATATCTGACTCCTGAGATTTTAATTGGTAAAGAGTAATTAGATAAACGCATCAGAATATAGACACTCATTCCTTCCAAAAGTGACTGGTATCCAGTCTTGGAAACCACACAGAAAGACTGGAAACAGGCCAGATGAAATTACAATACAAATCTGAAAAGAATTCAGAGGCGCAAACCTACCATCTGTAGTGCAAGACCCTTCTGGGGCTGGCTTTTGTGAGTAGGGAACTGGTGGGCTGTTTGAGTCAGACATTTCTTCTTCATCTTCATCATCTTCCATTTCATTAATTGCTATGTTGTTAGAAAAATCCAGGCTGCCATTTTGAGTGTAGCGGTGTGCTAGATCTTTATCTAGGTCTTCCACCTTGGGTTTGACATCTGAATAAGCAAAGAAATCAGTGCAAATTTGATTTTTAATAAGAATGTTTATGGAGAAAAGATTATAAGAGAAATTGAGAAAGTTATTTTTGGGGAGTGTAAGATTAGCATTTTTAACATTTGTTTGAGTTCCCAGGATTTGGAATTCCTGCTTCTTTGGAAAGGGGTCTAGAAATGCATGCAATTGAGAAACTTACCTGCAGATGAGAAAGGGTGTTGATCTGGGTCCAAGTAGAGCTGGGAAAAGATTGGCCGTGGCACAACACTACTGCATCTGAGCGAGGCCTCTATGGAATTGTGTAGAGCTTCCTCAAATCTAGCCGATTTCAGTTGCCCAGCATATGAATTCCCCATGGTCTGTACCAGCACATCCCAAAGAAGAAGAGAAAGTAAAAACACTGTGTTAGATGTTTATGTCCTAAAATTACAGGTGTGGGGCTGGAGAGATGACTTTGCTGTTAAGAGTACCGGTTGCTCTTGCAGAGGACCTGGGTTTGTTTCCTAGTACTCACATGGTGGCTCATAGCCATCTGTAGCTCCACAGCCAGGGAACCTGAGGCCCTCTTCTGGTCTCCATGGGCACTGCACATACATTCATGCAGGTAAAATACTCATATCCATAAAATAAAAATAATCAAAAAATTTTAAATTGATGTCTGGCAAATATAATCTATATTCATATAGTTATGTGAACTGTATAAAACGTATTCTTAAATCTAGCTGGCAAGATGGCTCAGTGGGTAAAGTTGGTTGCTGATACATGGAACTACATGATGAAAGATCCTCAGATCTCCACATGTATGCTGTGTCATACACACAGCAGCACACGGTACACATGCATGAGTGTGAGCGCATGCACACACACACACTTTAAAAAAGAAAAGAAAAAAATTTGTATTAAAGAAAAAGAAATCTATTGCAAGTTACTTGTTACATCGCTTGTGATTTTGGTCTTTACCGTCAAGGTCCATGTCAGCTCCTTTAGAAGATCTCACAGTTCAATAGTAATAAATGTTCTAGATTCAACCTCAATTTCCCTGTAAGTTACAAAGCCTAGTCTGCTGAACAATGAGAACATAACTTTCACTTACAGTTGTGGTGTGGGACAATTGTCTATATTCTGTCAATTATATTTTAAATAAATGCTGATTGGCCAGTAGCCAGGCAGAAAGTATAGGTGGGACAACCAGACAGGAAGTGCAGGCGGGTCAATGAGAACAGGAGTATTCTGGGAAGAAGGAAGCTCTTTTTGCAGTTGTGAGCCCACCACAGAAGAAGCACGATGTGACTGCCTCGCTGAAAAAGGTACCGAGCCATGTGACTAGCATAGACAAGAATATGTTTGAAGAAATAACTAATATAATATAAGTTATAAGAAATAATAATATAAGTTATAAGAGATAATAAGAAGCCTGAGCTAACAGGCCAATCAGTTTATAGTTAATGTAGACCACTGTGTGATTTCTTTGGGACTTAACAATTATGGAAACCAGGCCGGACAGAAAACTCAGACAGTTGGGCTCCCACAAGCATAGATCAACTCTTTCAGCAACTACAGAGTAAATATTTAACCACTGTTCCCTCTAAGGCCTAGTTCCCTAGGGGAGGAAAAGACTCCTGGAGAAACAAAATGAAAGTTCTATGATATGAGCCAATTTTCAAAATCAAGGTCTGTGTCACTTATCCCAAGAACTCATTTCTGGGATGTTACCCTTTAT
Source organism: Myodes glareolus (assembly GCF_982192425.1). NCBI lineage: Eukaryota > Metazoa > Chordata > Mammalia > Rodentia > Cricetidae > Myodes > Myodes glareolus. The sequence goes on from NC_142038.1 coordinate 76,767,999, forward strand.
CTATGTAAAAATCATTGCTTCTTTTGTTTCATCTGAATGTCTTCTTCAGTATCCTTCAGTAAAGTGAACAAAATATGTTTGAAGTCAGAGCTTACATATACTTCTAACCACTAGTATTTGTGTAGTGCTCTGTAGCCACAAAAAAAATTGTATAATAATGATAATAATCACAATTTACTGAGTGCTAACTAATGGTTTGACCAATAATTTCCAAATGGTCCAGGAGCCCCATCACCCTTTCAGTGGCCCATGAGGTAAAATAATGTCAGGGCTAGAGAGATGGTGGAGGGCTCTTGCACAGCGCCCACATGATGGCTGTAACCCTAGCTCCAGAGGCTTTGACACCTTCCTCTGGAAGGCAAATATGTAGTATGCAGACAAAATACTCAGACATATAAGAGAAAATAAGCATTATTTTTTTCAAACTATGATTAGAAAATGTGTTTGCTTTATTTAAAAAACACCCTATTCTTTCACATATATAAAACTGGAACTTTCTAGAATTTGAATAATGTGTGCTATTATAACTGACTGAAGATGCAGATAAATTACTATTGTATCTTTTCTTTGGGAAAAAAAAGTTATTTTGAAAAAGAGAAGGCAATGGAACACATATGACGTGAAAGCAGAAGGTCGGATGTTTATGGGGAAGAAGGAGGCCAGGCAGCAAGGGGCAGGAATGAGGATGAAGGAGAACAGTAGGGAGGGGTACAAAAAAGAACAGAGGGTCATGAAACACACAGACACACACACACTCAAAAAAGCCAAGCCATAATGAAACCCAGTACTTAGTATGCAAACCTGAAAAAGTCTTTTCTTTTTTCTTCTCTTTTTTTCTTTTCTTTTCTTTTCTTTCTTTTTTTTTTTTTTTTTTTTTTTTTTGAGACAGGGTTTCTCTGTGTAGCCCTGGTTGTCCTGGAAATTGCTCTGTAGACCAGACTGGCCTCGAACTCACAGAGATTTTCTTACCTCTCTGCCTTCTGAGTGCTGGGATTAAAGGCGTGTACCACCACCACCCAATCTAACTTAAAAACTAATAAAAAGAAAAAATGTTCTTACACACACATACACACACACTATTTGTTAATATAGTGGTCAGTTTTAGTTTCTAGTGTGTATAACCTATGTAGACAGAACGTCAGTAGCTCCCAGGAATACCAAAGTGCTGAGGTCAAACGGTGAGAAGCGCTGGACTAGAGGTCTGAGGCAGTAGACTGAGTGCTGTATAAAAGTCAGTCACTCCTCGGGATTTTGGAGGAGGTATGACCTCTTTTCACTTAACAAACTAAAAACAAAAGCAAAGCAAGCTGGAGAGACGGCTCAGCTAAGAGCAGTTAAGTTAGGGTCCCAGCACACGTGTAGGGGGTTCTCCATAGCTGTCAATCTAGTTCTTGGGGATGTGATGAGTTTCTACCTCCCCTGACCCACCAGGGTCTCTCAGTTTTGTAGTTCTGACTCCTGAAACTCGCTCTATAGACCAGACTGGCTTCAAACGCCCATAGATCCACCTGCCTCTGCCTTCTAAATTCTGGGATTAAGGGTGTGTGCACTGTAACCAGCTTCTCTCATCTCAAGACAGATAATTTGATACTATTTTAGTTCTATTTCCTTCATTAAGGAGGGAGACAGATTTACTCTTCTCTGCAATGCTAACTTGGATAGACTCCTTGTGGGGAGAACCCGAAGAATGAACTGAGAGGTCCTGAGGAAAGGGAGCTATGATGCAGCAACTCCAAGTAACGCATAGTACAAGCCCAGTTTCACCTCAGACTATGCTGTTCCGGAGCTGCTGAAGTACAGCAGAGAAAGTACACAATTTCTGCAACCATAGTAGCGTGAAGTGTGGGCTCCAGTGTGGGTGAGCTTCCCAGAGCTTCTTAGATACTCCTATGATTTGGAGGACAAGCCAGGTACTATTTGGCAAATTTCCTTTTAAAAAATATTTTTATAAGGACAAGTTCAACAGATCCACCATATACAGGTTGCCCATTCATGTTTCCACTATATACGGGCTGCTCATGCGTGTTTCCACTATATATGGGCTGTCCATGTGTGTTTCCACTATATATGGGCTGCCCATGCGTGTTTCCACTATATTTGGGCTGCCCATGCGTGTTTCCACCATATATGGGCTGCCCATGCGTGTTTCAGCATTGTCGGGGCATAAATTTTAATTGTTGGTGTGTGAACATTTAATCTGCTTGTATGTACATTTACCACATGTGTACCTGGTGCCCCAGGATGTCAGTTCTGGAGCTGAAGTTACAGATGGTTGTGAATCACCATGTGCGTGCTGGGAATCAAACCCAGGTCCTCTGAAAGAACAGTCATTGTATTTAATTGCTGAGTTATCTCTTTAGAGCCAGCAACCTTTTTTATAGTAGCTAATAAAAACAATCTATTAATTTTTAATCCATTTCATTTTTAATAGAGAGGATTTGCCTAAAACATATAACATTTGGGTGGCATATATGCTATGCAATTAAAAATGGTAAGTGGAAGATAACCATCCTGTTAAATAAAACTTCTGTGAATCGCTTGAGTTTTTGACCAAGCCTTTATGATATCATATAAACATTAAACACTTTGTCTAAAGATCAGAGCAATTTGTTTGTTACTAGCAACACTTGATCAAAACAATATGGGTGTTGGGAGAGAAATGTGCTGTGTCACCAGTCTGTTTAGTCAAAAGTCAACAACTATAACAAGAGAAAACTACCAGGAATTTACATGATGCCAACCATGGGGATGTCTTCCCCAGGGTCGGTGAAGTAACTAAAGCCTTTCTCCAGAGCACAAGGCACCTGGAAGTCACATCTCCTCTCCGCCCACTGTCAGTCTAACAAATTACTTGATCTTGCATATCTTGGAAACCTACATTCTCCAGGAGGTATTTTCAGTTAAATAAAAAATTACATAATTTTTATGTTGTTTTTGGAGTGAGTGTTTTGCCTGAATGAATGTATGTGTACCACATGCATGCTTGGTGCTGGCAGAGGTCTGAAGGGGCCATTGGACCCCCTAGAATTGAGGTTACAGATGTCAGTGAACCCTAATGGCGGGTGACATCATGCTTTTAGCTACTGAGCTATCTCTCTACCCTCAAAGCACAAAATCTTAATTCTGTTCCCTGTTGACTTTTAAGAAGTAAATTACAAATTTATATACACAGGGACACGAATAAATGCTGTGAATGAAGACATTAAGTCAACATAGGAATGGGAACTGACCTCACCATCGTGTGCTCAAGCAGACACGAGTGGAAGTGAAGGCCCTGTTCAGACTTGGCACGAGAGGGAGCACATTTTAAAAGTATAAAGGGTGATAAAACCGACCCAAGACGTCTTTATCACTGAAAGTGGAGTTTTTCACACCTGAAAGCATGATGCTACTCAAAGACGGGTGGAATCCAAAGGAACCTTTACAGTGCAATAGATTACAAATACCATACGCAATATGTATATATGTCACTGAAATTATTGGCATTCATCTCTAACTTGGGACCCCAATGTCTGAGATGAGGGGACATTTGATGGAATGTTACAAGGGAATAAATGACTTCAGTTAGAAAATGAAGAAACACTTTGCAAATTAGTCATTAAGTAAAATGCAACAAGAAAGCAATCATGACATTGATATTCATATTACAGGCCTCTCAGGTGCTGATAGCTACTTTTGTAATACTAAGGAGTGATCTGAGAAAGGGACAGTAGACAACATGGCCCTTTCTGCACCACTAATTAACTGCCTGAAGTGCAGATGGAACCCACTACAAACCCATGCTACCAAGGTTGGGTGCTTTCTGCTCTTGCCTTTTCCTTTTCCACAGAAAGGAAGGCTGGGAAAGTGGGGTGTGGGTAAGGAGGCAGCGTCAATGGCTGGTGGCTCACAGAGACCTCTTAACTTTGTTTTCTCTCCTGCAAATGAAAAGGAAACCAGCATACTACCAAGAACTAACAGACTGTTCAAAGATATAGGCGACCCCAGGAATGGTTCCTATGGGCCAAAGATGAGAGGAATGAAACACAGAACAGAAACAGGGATCAAAGTATATTTACAATTTTTGCTACTCAAGAAGAAAAGCAGAGTTTTTCTTAGAGAAACAAACAAAAACAAAGCACCTAATTAACTGGGCACTATTAGAAGAAAAAGGAAGGAGTGTTCCTGCTGTCTTTCAAAGTAACTCCAGTTGTCAGTGAGTGATTTTCGTAAATGACTTCCAACTAATAAATGTGCAAAGAATACTAGACATATGAAAGAATCAATCACTTTGCAACTACTAATTTTGGATTTGTGCAGGCGATGGTAATAGGTGAGACCGTTAGTTAGAAGGAAGAAGGGAGCTTTATAGTGGAAAAAATTTAGCTGTTACCTCTTGAACCCATGGATTAAGCACAGAGTCATAATGTGAGGCAGAGAGAACTGTAGACCTCCCTAGGAGAAACATAAATGAAGCACACATGCCACCCAGGAAGTATCCAGCCAAGACATGTGTCAGGTCTAGTCAGGTCTCAGAGGGAACCATTTGATGGATGAGTCACATAAAACCACAGGGAACAAACAGAATCAGAACCTGGTTTCTGCCAAAGGACAGGGGCATTCCAGTTTTAAATTAAGATTCAAATTTAAGCTTAAAAATATTGCACATTTCTTCCCTATTTCAACATGTTTGGCACAGAAAAAAAGGTGAGAGTGGTTGCATGTGATGGTGCACACTTACATAGTTGCAGCACCCGAGGCAGGGGCATTGCAGATTCCAGGATTGCCTGAGATATTTGCTGAGACTAGAGAAAAGAGAAAAGGGTGGAGGGAGGGTGAAGATGGTCTGCCCTTCTGGTGGGGTGAATGCATGCGGGGTGTTGTCTCTGTTTAGAAACTATTTTAAAGGCAGAATTTCTTGACTGTGTGGTGAGCATAGCACAGAAAAGGGGACAGCTCTGTGCAACTTACTAGATGTTTGTTTCTTCTGTCTTTACACACATTGTCCACACACTTTCCATACTTAACACACCAGCCAGCTGTCATTCGAGAACCCTGCAGTTAAGCACACAGGCTCTGAAATCGATGCCTGTCCTACAGTTTCCTGGGTGGTACTGGCTACTTCATCTGCCATTAGTGAAACAGGGCTGAGATGGCCAACTCCTAGTTTTTGTGAGAATAAGTAAGATTTTGAATATATAAAGTTAAATTAGGGTCTGTATAGAATCTTTTGTTTCGATGTCTCAGCATTTGCTACATTAAGATTTACTAAGAAGCCACAGTAGTGGCCCACATCTTGAATCCCAGCACCTGGGAGGCAGAGGCAGGTGGATCTCTGTGAGTTTGAGGCCAGTCTGGTCTCGGAGTGAGTTCCAGGACAGGGCTACACAGAAAAACCCTGTCACCAAAACCAAAACAAGGCAAAAACAAAACAGAACAAATCAAAACAAAAAGACAAATGGTTTCCTTTGAGCATGTTGGGGCCACAGTAGATTCTAGGTCATGATCCAGCAACACAGAACTATCAATATAAAATCTCCAGAGCAGATTTTACCATTACATACAACGCATTAGAACATTTTATATTGGACAAATAAATCCTGAATAATGGTTGACTCCAAGTGCTACTCAACAGACTTCTCCAGCTGTAGGGGAAAGTTCTGTGTCTCTAAGTTCACTTTGTGATATCCATCAGCCACACGTGATGACCGAGCACCTGAAATGTGGCTACTGTGACCTGGTGTCCATCAACCACATGTGATGGCCAAGCATCTTATCTAACTGTATTTAATTTAAAAAGCTGCATGTGCCAAGTAGCCATCTTACTAGACATAAGCAATGATTGGGAGACAGTTACTTCTAGATCCAAAAAGGTGTGGTTCTGTCCCAGTGATGTCATCTTTCTCAAGTTCTTCCAGTCTTTGGTTTTGAGAAGAGGAAGCATTGTCGCATTACAGACTATATACTCTTTCTTGCTAAAGATATCCATCCACACGATTTGGGGCTACAGCTCAGCATGTGGAGGCCATGGGTTCTGTTGCTAGCACTGACAGTAACAATGTAGGGCTCTCAGACAAATAAACCAAATTCAATCCTTATAAGTTCATATGGAACCTCTAACCCCAAACTGAAAACAAATACACATTCACAGTTCGCTCTGTTAGTATTTTATTATCCATTTATTTGTGATGCCAGGGATTAAGGTTCAGTCCTTCTGTATGCTAAGTATACTCCTGAGCTCCTGAGCTAAACCTTAGCTCTGTTTATTCTTTTAAGTAGATATTTGTTAGCCTTAATTATTTGTATTAGCTGGGTTTAATAGTTGTTTAACTCCCTTATTTGATTGTTGGATTTTTGGGAGGGGTAGGTATTTTATGAAACCAAAACTGAGTAAAAGGGGGACAGTGAACTCTTGTGGATCTTATCCAGTTATATAGTAAGCAGATCTGAAGCAATACTATTTCTTTCTAAGCACATTTCAGTAAGGCACAATGCTAATCACACTTATTTATTCAAAATAAATGTATTTTATTGCCCTTTTATCCATCATCCTTGTTGAAGATCTGAAAAGACGATCATTTTAAAAGACAATGCTTTAAAAAAAATCTGGGTGGTGGCAGCATCTGACTTTAATCCCAGCACTCAGGAGGCAGAGGCAAGCAGATCTCTGTGAGTTCAAGGCCAGCCTGTGAGTCCAGGACAGGGCTACATAGAGAAACCTTGTCTTGAAAAAAAAAATACTTCAGCCTCTTTGTACATTTAGATTGGGGAATGTCTACTTTGACAGGTTCTGAAGTCAAAAGTACAATAATTTTTTAAAAGAAGTCTTAGTAACTTCTAAATTCTTAATTCTAATGTTTTCAGCAGATACACAAATGCCCAAATGCCCTCAGTCATTATGGAAATAATCACTGTGGTATAGCCAGCGAGTTCATAGCGATAGGAAGATGAGGCAGGACACTGGTTCACTCTGTAACAAAAGGACAGTGTTACAACTGGGAACCTTTCTGTAGAAGAAACATATCCTGTCAGGACTCTCTGGAACTGCTGTAATTCCTGCGTGACCCCACCATGTCGCCAGAGACCAATTTTTCAATAGAGAGAAAAGTCAATAACCAAGATCAGAAAACATTAAATAATGAGAAAAGCTTCCCAAGTGTGGCTCACTACATTCATCAGGGTTTCAGAGCCGCAGGCTGGAGAAGAATGCTCTGTGGGGATTAAGATTTGCATAAAGCTCCAGAGGCAAAACTAATTTCCAAAATGCAAATGTAATTTAAAAGATACTACTAAAATGACATTCTAAATGTCAATACTAATTTTGAAAGTATAGCTGCAAAGGCAAAGATGATGGTATTTTTTCTTAATTTCCCTTATTTAAGCATCCCATCTTGTTTTTTAAAAGATTGTTTATAAAGTCAGCCATGAGCATTAACCCACTTGATGTATATAACGACACATTAAAGACTCTTAGAGTTTGTCTGGTTTCAGGTGATGGTGATAATCTAATCTAGAAATAAGGTCCCTTTACCCTGCACTTGGGTAAGAATTAAATCTAGGCTCAAAGCAAGAACAGTGAAACACAGGTACATCTAAGGCCAGCGAATTAAGCTTCAGAAGCAACAAAATTTTATCATTTTTCTTAGATACTGTCGTCAAACACATGCTTTTCCTCAATCAGACGTGAGTTTGAGGCTTTTTACCAGGTGTGCTGCAATGTACAACTGAAAAGCAACCCACCCCGCTGTAGTCTGCAGGCTTTAGAGGGGGACCAGCGTGACTGGTGGGTTCCCCTCCCTCCGCCAGCAGTCTTTCGTTATCTTATTAACTCTGCTGATTGCGCTTGTCAGATTTCCCTCAATTCCAATGCTACTTAAACAGCTGTGCGTCCTCTCTGGGCAATTATCAGTCACCACACTCGGGTTTCCAAATTAGCTGGTGAAAGCTGTTTAACCCTGAAAAAATACATTCATATACATCCCTTGAATAGGAGTTATTACTGAAAAAGGGATTGAAAAGACTCACATGACTGTAGCTACTGAATATGTTAATTGCAACACTAATTTACAAATTAGTAAAAATGTTTAACAAGGCTTAACATGCACATGATTTTTCCTTTATTATATATATTGACACATATGCTTTCTTTCTATACCTGTATATATGCATAATGTATAAAGTGGAATATCAAAATCCTGTCAAAGCCCAGAGTGATGATCCGCCATACGTATCCGTCAGGCCTTTAAAGGTGTTCAGGAATCGTTCAGCGCTGCTCTCAGAGGTCACTTCCTACAACCCCAGACTCTGCAACTCCTTTCAAAGACAGCATCTCTTGTTGTGCTGCTGTTCTTTGGGTGCTGGGACAGAACCCAGGGCCTCACATGCTGGGCAAGCCCTCTACCACTGGATATACAATGTTTTTATTCTTGGCTCTGACATTGAATTTTTTTTTCTTCCTGATACAACATATATGAGAAAAAGAAAAAAATTTCAGAGAGAAATGGAGGGTTTGTGGTTATTCATCAGCTTGTAGTCCCCTTCTACCAACTAGTAACAGTTAAAATTAAAAGGTCTATAAGCCAGGACTGTAGTATGCATCAGGTCCTGAGTTCAATCCCAGAGTCACATATATACACAAAAAAATAGTAAGAATTAAAAAATGTTAAAAATCAGTGAGGCAGAAACATACTTAATGTTTTATGTATGCCCTTTATAAACAAATTAAAAGATAACCTTCTAGAGGTAGCATGTTTTGGTATTTGAAAAAAAGGCTTAATAAAAAAAGTTTTCTGTGAGCAAGAAAAGTCTGAAGTATGTAGAATAATTTTGAAATTAATGTGACCAGCTCCCTACTCCAGCGTTCCCCTGCTTTCAGTTCCAAGAGAAGAAAAAGGCAATATCTCAACAGTGCAAAATTCTTCGTTGTGACAGAAACATTAATATGATAAATGTTCTGGAAGGCGAAGTACACTTCAAATCCTAACTATTCTTTCAGACCTCTGCTGAGTCTAACAGTCCTCGCCAACATTTGGTGAGGATTATCCTTCCTTTAGACAAAAGCTAGTGTTCCTTAGATAAATCAGGAGTTATTGCCATGAGACTCATAAAACCTTTTCACAACACAGATTTCCAAGGGGATCCTTGAAGGCTTTAGGGGCTGCTCCTTTTCCTAAGTAACAAAATACACCCCATGGTGTCTTGCTGACCCTACTCAGCTGTCCTCTGACCTCTTCAATTGTTGAAGCCTAACGCCAGGGCCCACAGAATTTGCCTCCCATATCAAAAAGGCTACTGTTGCTTCCCCCTAGCACCTGGTGAAACAAAATGCAACAGTTCTGGCTCTCCCTTCTGCCTTTCCCCCTCTCTGACCATTTTCCAGATGTTAAGCCAATACTGGGTTTCAGTGTCTTCGTGGTCATCACTGAGGAACAAACAGGGACTGGGCTGAAGTGGCAATGACCCTCTTGTTCTCTCTGGCCTCAAAAGGATACAACAGGTCATAAAAGAGGAAAAGCTCTTTGGCCTCCCCTGAAAACACTAGGCTATTTAAACACACTGTAACTTCTAAAGCCGGGAGAGAGGATTCTGTGTATGTTCTTTCTAAAAGACAAGAGGCCCTAAAGCAGTCACCCTAAATTCTTAATTCTTTTCTTTTCTAAATATTTTATTTTATGTACATTGGTATGAGAGTGTCAGATCTCCGGGAACTGGAGTTACAGACAGTTGTGAACTGCCGTGTAGGTGCTGGGAATTAAACCTATGCCCTCTGGAGGAGCAGCCAGTGCTCTTAACCACTGAGCCATCTCTCTGACCCTAAATTCTCAATTCTTAACAAGTTTTTTTTTTCTCCCCGCTGATATTGGAGGAGGGAGAACCAATATCACCCTTCCCCTCTGAATTAAAAGCCTTTAAAAAATAAAGTCGGAAACATCTTATTAAAGCTCTGTAACACATGTCTCAGAACAGTACCACATGGGTTTTAAATTTATGTGATCACTAAATATAGGCTGGGTTTTTTTTTTCTGTATAACCAAGGGCCTTGAAGTCTCTTATCAGACAATTGGAAAGAAAATTACAATAACCAAAGAGGAACCAAAAAGTGCATTATTGGAGGGACTGAGGGTGAGTATGATCAAGACATAATGTATATGTGAATGAAATTTTCAAAGAACAATAAAAAAGAAAAAAAGATGTGAAAAAATAAGAGTTTAAGATTTCATTTTTATTTTGTGCATGTGTGTTTGTCTGACTGTGGGGATGCCATGTGTGTGGACGACACGGAGGCTGTAAGAGGTCATTGGAGCTCATGGACCACCTGATGTGGGTGACGCGCAAAACTTCAGTCCTCTAGAGAAGCGAGAGGTCAGTGAGTGCTTTTACCCACTGAGCCTTCTCTTTAGCCCTTGAATTCACATTTTTCTAATTTATGTAGACCGGAAACACAGAGCTATCTGGGAGAAAAACTTAGTCAGTTTAACTGGGGGAATTGAGAAGAAGAGCAGAGAGGCGAGCAGAGGGTCACAACAGGAGAGGAGGCTACATACCTCCGGCTTAGTTTAAGGGCCAAACAGAGTCGCTTTATTTCAACTGTAAATTAATCTAATAAAACCAATTTGACCATGAAAAGTTTGAAAAGAGGAATACAATTACACAATACCTTGGTTCATATATTAACATTTTTGGCTCATGTTCATGGTTAGCTCGGCAGTCAACATCTCAGGAAGCTTGTTGGAGATCACCACGTTCTTCAGGGTTCTTTGCACCTATAAAAACATAGAATGCATAAAACCACAAGTTATTTCTCAGTTCCCTTTATTCTACAATATAACAATCTACATATCTAAATTCTACAAAACCATAGGAATTCCCAAAGTCCTGTCTACCTCAACTTATTACAATGGGAAAATAGAAAGAAGCTCCTATTCCTAAACTCCAACAACCACCCTCAATATATGGGCAAAATAATTTCTCTTTTTCTTAGAGCAACTCTCCCCACCCTTCCCTCAGTGGAAGCTGAGAAGTTTCTTTGACAGGTCATTGTAACAGTAAAAGTCTATTCTGTCTTGGAATAGAATTAAGATAAGACAACTTTCTTATTTTGAGGCATTTGGGAGTTTTACAATCCCTGATATTTGCCTAAAATTAATTTATTCAAAGAAGAAATTAATAAATTTATATTATAATTAGTATAATTATAATTAATTATAAAGAGGTCAAATATGAAGATAATATTTTTTTACTTTTTGAACTTCTGTAATGATTTCCCAAAAAATTGCAAGAAGAGAAAGGTTTTCTACCTTTCTGAACAGTGTGTTTCTAGGAGATATTAAATAAACTATAATCACCTACAATTGATTGAATAACGTGCCTATTATTCTTTCCCACTAAGTAGATTATGGTTGATATAAATTAGTTCACAAAGATATGATAAATTGGTAAAGCCTGTAATAAATTAAAGCAACTTGTCATTAATTTTTATACATAACTTAGAAGTAATTTTTACTGTGTCTAACAAAAGAAAACTAAAGATTCTTAGTTTTTAAGAATGTACTAAATGCAGTATGAATACATAACATTAAAATACTTGAAGTCATGCTAAAAATGTTTTTGTACTTTCTTTTTTACGTCAACTTGAAAGAGAGAAAAGAAACATTACAGATTTTGGGATAAAAAAATATTTGTCTTAACCTCTCCTTATTGGGATAATAATGAAAAACACAGGCCCTGGATGTTCAGGCTAACACTTCCCACTCACATGCACCAATAACATCTTTCCTACCTAGTCCAAACCGAAGATTACCCCATATGGTCAATGAGGTCAAGCTGCATTACTGCCAATGAGAACCGACTGACTCTGCAAGTATCTTAATGATTTTTAAAAGGGTCAATAATCCAATTCCAATGGCTTTGGAGTCTAAAACTGCTAATTTTTAGCCACGTGCTGCACACTTCACCTGCTAGTAATGACATTTTTGTATGTTCTTCTAATTACACTCAGAGCTAAGACCTTTGGCCCTGGACCACAGACCTCTATTCAGGTTGCACACATTTTCTTAAAGGACCTGGTCCTTTGTTGTCATTCCTCCTCTTTCATCTATTATTTACGCCCACAGAGAAGGAGATACTCTACCGTTTACGCAGCTTAATGCTTCTAACCATTTCAATTTCTTTGCCTTTCAACCAATGGGCTTTTTCATAGACAAATGCCAAAATGTTTGACAAAATCATTTTTTGTTTTTCAGTTACACTGCCCTCTCCTTTCTCATCTTCTATCCCTGGGCAACTTCCTGTCCTCTCCGGCCCACAGGAGGGACTTTGTCTGAATAAGGATTTACACACTGTGACCATTACCAACCAAACGAGTACAATACAAACCTCAATATCTCACAGATCAATAAAAATTATATATTTTTTTCTATCACAGAATCCATTAAATGAAATTGAGGATAATTTAAAATAACTTAAAACCTGCCCTCAGTCTCCATTAAAACACAGAACTCTCAGAACTCCCTAGCAGAAGTGCCAAAGATCATTCAGAAAACAATGAGGATATTAACTACAAAGTCAAAGTTTTCAAGTGTTTTAACATCTACTAGCTGTCGGATGGACATTTCAATAATTAAAAAAAAAAGTAGAAAAGAAAAAAACAGAAAGTAAACTGAAATGGCTAAATGTTCAATTTTTAGCTTAATCTTTAAAACATTTTAAAGCAAAATCTTCAAAAACCATCCTATCATTATTGTTATTTCCCAATACTTTCTCCAGATATATGTACACACCTACATATATGTATGCACACACACACACACACACACACACACACACACACACACATATTTTGGAAATCAGAAACACAAAACTGTTACCATGATGTAGATCACTCCCTCAGACCACAACAAGCCACCAAAAGATTCTGAGCTGCAAGATGTTTCTAACCCGACACTGGCCCATCCTTGCTTTCATTTCCTCTAGTGCTCAGCTTACTCTTGAGGTTTGAGGGTTTCCCTGTTGTCTGTCCTCTGCAGACCCTGAAACCTCTTGTCTTTTCTTGTTTTCACCATTTGCTTCACCCAGCAGTTCACTGGAGACCCATCCATCTTGTAATGCCTAGAGTGACAGATACTCTCCAGAGCAACCACACGCTGAGTGACCAGAAGATAACATCACCCCCAGGAACTCCAGAGAGAAATACAACCTTAGGACAAGGTCTGACTTGACAGACATCGGACCATAAACCTCTTCTAAGTGAAAAAGAAAACAATTGCCCCACACACAACCAAATCTGACCCAATCAAAGGCAGAAGAGAGTGATCATTTGTGGATTGCCTTTTCACTCATTCCTCACTTTCCCCCAGAGCTTTTATAGTGGGGCAATTCACTGCCAAGAGGCAAGAGACTTCTCCGAGGAAAGAAAAGCCTTTCTCAAGTGCCTTCTTTTATTGAACAATATTCAAAGTGAAATTCATTGACGTGTGTGTTGCAGGAAACCCAAGGCTTCAGTTCAGTCTTCTTCACCCTGCTCCTTCTTGTTTGAATAAAGCAATATCTGGACTTAGAAATGCTGACTCTATTCTACTGCTGTGAAAGGGACACTCATGCTTTGCAAATTAAAAACACATTAAGCACATCAGAAATTAAAAAACAACATGTGACACAATGTCAACAATATGTGTAGCTCAGAATAGAAAAGCTCACCATCCATTAATCAACCTCCAACTTGGATTTAAAAGACAGTGATCAGGAGAGCATCCTGGGAAGGGCCGCAGACTCTCTGCTAACAAAGGAGAGGTCATGTGAACATCTCCCAGCAACGAACCAGTGCCAAGAAAGCTGTACATGCAGAAGGTTCTGCTTATCTGGAGTTTAGGGTTTTGCCCTTATTTCAAATCCAATGAGAAATAAGTATGCTTCTAACATTTAAAAAATAGGAGAGAAATTCTGAAGAACAAATAAACAAAAACCAACCTGGAGGTTAAATTAGAACATTGTGATCAATGTCAATTATGGAAATTAACAACCCATTTTTATAACAAATACCAAAAGACACAGAGGTAAACCTCTGTTGTAGAGAAATATATTCTCATTCTCAAAAAAGAACAAATACTACAAATATAGATGGCATATCTAAAGACCCCAGAATGTCCAAGGAAAGACTCATCAACAGTATTCCTATGAACTGTGAGCAATGTAAATGATATTTGCCTAGTAAAATATTTTAATTTTCCTTTAAAATTTTCACACAGAAAACCTTTAAGGTATGCTAAAATTGGGATGACTTTGTAGTCTGTGATTGATCCTCTCATCTTTATATTCCAAAAATCACCACAAAATTTAAAAGATGTTTTATCTATTGTGTTTAAATAATTTGTGGAATTTTTAAAAAATAGCCCCATAAACTAATAACTCCTATTTGAATGTTTCTGTGTCTCCTTTACTTCCTTACTTTGGTATCTTTATAAATACCATAGTACAATTTCTTTATAATCTCGGAATTTCTTATTTTATTTTTAAGGCTCGCAAAAAATATACAAAATAATTGAATAAATGTGAACAAGTTGATAACTTAATAGAAAAAGATTAAATAATTATAGAAAGACTATCATCTTTTAGAAGACTGTCTACCATGAACTGGCTCAAAGTAGTTCTCCTAAACTACTGAGCCTCAAATAGCACATCCTTGAGTACTCTCCAACTTGGACATTAATAACAAGAGAGATGTGACTTTGAAATGACAGCATTCCTGCAAAGGGTCCCAAAAGATCCAATTAAACCATCTTCTGAACACAGCAGATCCATATGCATGTGTGGAAAGAACACCCCTATGGGAAGTTCTTATTGCTTGACTGGCCAAAAACAAAACAAGACTTCTTTCTTTGAGGGTCGCTTCCAGATCACAGTTAGAGCTAGAAACCTACACTGGGGAAAAATCCATCAACATGAAATCCTAAGAGGGTTTACGCTTCAACACCATCTTATTTGTGCTTCAAAACCCTGTGAGTCCTCCAGTAAAGGCAGGGCTGGACCATTTCAATAATAAGAGAGGTGGCCAGTGGCAATTTATCTTCCATTTGGTTTCCGAACACAGACAAGAGCACTCCCCAAGTCCCCGCTGTCACTTTCTGCAGCCTTGGATGTGCAGTACCTTATAAACAACCCACAGGTTTCTCTGAGCACATTTTCTGGCAATGAAATGAAGCAGAATTTCATGAAATGGGAGGGCCACTGAGTAAGAGGAACACTGCAGACACTAGGGTGAAGGTCAGTTCTTGTTCCAGGCTGAGAACATGCAGGGTTTCCCACTGTCAACTCTCCGTTTTCTCACTTGCATTGAAATTTAGCAGAACTTCTTAAGCTCTTTCCATTTATCCCAATACAACTCTTCCCTTTGGGCAATGTTAGTCAACTTCCAGCAGTGTGGTATCAATTAAAATCTACACACTGTAAGATATTTTAACAAATCCCCAAAAGTAAAGTTTTCATAGGTCACAAACTCCTGGGTCAAAAAGACCTAAAACAGATAAGAGATTCATTCTGAATCAGTTGATTTATGCCACCTTTTCACCAAACATGTCAACTCACAATCATCCTCATGAAAAAAACAAAGAAACAAACAAGCAAAGAGCTCCGGACAGCAGTAATTTAAACCAGGTTGTCACATGTTAACTGCAGTGGGATTATTCCTTGCAAATAGAGGACATTTTGTCACCAGGTATGACTTAGTCGTTTTTCATAATTATTTCTGCTTCTCAGAAATGAGAATAAAAGGCATTTATATATTTTTTCTGTTTGTTCATTTTTCTGTTTTATTTAAATAACATCAATTTTCTAACTGATACTGATAGTAGTTTCCACTTGAACTGGCAACAACATGCATGTCCAGAATGCAGTCTGTTGTGCTCCCTTTTACCCAGTCCATTGTGTTGGTTTCCTCTTCCCAGCTAGCACCTTTCCTGCTATGTCTGTTTATTTGTTTGTTTGTTTATCAGTTTTTGGAGACAAGGTTTCTCTGTGTAGTCCTGACTGTCCTGGAAATTGCTTTATAGACCAGACTGGCCTCAAACTCAGAGATTCACCTGTCTCTGCCTCCTGAGTACTGGAATTAAGAGTATGTGCCACCATCACAGTTCTTGTGTCTTTTTTTTAATAACAATTTTTTAAATTTATTTTACACCCCAACCACAGTTTCTCCTCCCTCCTCTCTTCTCACTCCATTCTCTACCTTTCTTCTGCCCACCCCCAATCTACTCCTCCTCTGTTTCTGTTCAGAAAGGGCAAATCTCCATGGGTGTCAATGAAGTATGACACACCAAGTTGAGGAAGGACTAAGCTCCTCTCCTCATATTAAGGCTTGGAAGGCAATCCAGTATGAGGAATAGGCTCCCAAAAGCCTGCCAAAGTGTAAGCGACAGGCCCCACTCCCACAGCTAGGAGTCCCACAAGTTTTTTTGTTTGATTGTTTTGTTTTGTTTTTCAAGATAGGGTTTATCTGTGTAACAGCCCTGGCTGTCCTGGAACTAACTCTTTTAGACCAGACTGGCCTCAGACTCACAAAGATCTGCTTGTCTCTGCCTCCCAAGTGCTGGGATTTAAGGCAGGTGCTACCACTGCCAGGCTAGGAGTCCCACAAGTAGATCAAGTTATACAACTGCTTCACATACTTAGAGGGCCTATTCTGGTCCCATGCAGGCTCTTTAGCTGTTGATCCAGTGTTGGTGAGCTCTCACAAGTCCAGGTTAGTCGTTTCTGTGACCTCCTTGTCTGTGATGACATTGTGTTTGTGATGATCTTGTATTTGTGATGACCTTGTGTCTCTGATGATTTTGTTTCTCTGATAACTTTGCATCTGTGATGACCTTGTGTCTGTGATGACCTTGTGTCTGTGATGATCTTGTGTCTGTGATGACCTTGTGTCTGTGTTGATCTTATGTCTGATGACCTTGTGTCTGTGATGACCTCGTGTTGTGATGACCTTGTGTCTGTGATAACCTTGTGTCATGATGACCTTGTGTCTGTGTTGACCTTGTGTCTGCGTTGATGTTGTGTCTGATGACCTTGTGTCTGTGATGACCTTGTGTCTGTGTTGACCTTGTGTCTGTGATGACCTTGTGTCTGTGTTGATCTTGTGTCTGTGTTGACCTTGTGTCTGTGATGATCTTGTGTCTGTGTTGACCTTGTGTCTGTGATAACCTTGTGTCGTGATGACCTTGTGTTGTCTGTGATGACCTTGTGTCTGTGATGACCTTGGGGAGTCTCTGATGACCTTGTGTCTGTGATGACCTTGTGGTGTCTATGATGACCTTGTGCCTGTGATTTGTGCAGGTATTGGGCAGTTAGTCAGGTTTGTTGCATGTTGGTGATTTTGTACCCTGTGCCTCATCCAGAACACGGCACTTCACAGAACACCTTCAAGGAGGAACGTTTCAAGTGCTTTCACTAACTTCATAGAGATTCCAAAGATAAAATGTGTTTAATTTAAATATAATGCTTTAACAAAAATCTGACCAATAATTAAATAAGGATGTGTCTGATTCAATAAAATGCAAATATTTGCCAACTAACAGTAAAAATAATTTATGTCTTAAAAAGATGTAAACATCTTTTTATCTCATGAACAAATATTTTTCATTTTCATACCCTTAAAGCACCCAAATTTTTAGAAAACTCAATTTTTTTATAACTTTTATTTATTTATTTTTAGTTTTTCGAGACAACCTGTAGCTTTGGAGCCTGTTCTGAAACTAGCTCTTGTAGACCAGATTGGCCTCAAACTCATAGAGATCCGCCTGCCTCTGCTTCCCAAGTGCTGGAATTAAAGGCGTGCACCACCACCGTCCAGCTGAAAACTTAATTCTTTTAGGAAATAATTTTATTGTGTGCTACCAGACCAATGATTCTGAGATTCATATTTGAGATGACATAAAAATCCAAACCCTACAAATGAGAAAAAAGAGTAACAAAAGCCTAAGGCCTTGAAATTTCATATCACTGGGAAAAAAACCTTATATAAGTAAATAATACTTAAGAAAGCAATTTCTTAGCTCATTGCAGGACAAAAAGAAACAAAGGTTTTCCTCAGAATATTGACAAAAGTAATTGATCTACTAGACAGGAAACATTCAATCTTCATTAAATATTTATTCAGTGCAATAAACTGTTTGGTGCTATTTGGACCTCAAAGGGGGAAAAAAAAAACAGTTCCTGTTTGGCAGGAATCATGGCTTAGAAGTGACCAGAAATGAGACAATTCTACAAATAGTGACATTACATTTCAGATTGACAACGTTAAAAACTGATGCTATGTCAAGCTTGATGGTGCACATCTGTAGTCACAGCTTGTGGAGAGCTGGCAGATATATCATTACAAATTTGAAGCCTGAACTATACAACAAAAATCTGTCTCAAAAAAGAAAAAAGAGAAAAACAAAGCCAAATCTACTAACCAAATAAACAAACACAACCAAAACACAAACAGCTGAAGACATACTATAAAACACAAACAGCTGGAGATATACTATAAAACACAAACAGCTGGAGACATGCTATAAAACACAAACAGCTGGAGACATACTATAAAACACAAACAGCTGGAGACATACTATAAAACACAAACAGCTGGAGACATGCTATAAAACACAAACAGATGGAGATATACTATAAAACACAAACAGCTGGAGATATACTATAAAACACAAACAGCTGGAGATATACTATAAAACACAAACAGCTGGAGATATACTATAAAACACAAACAGATGGAGATATACTATAAAACACAAACAGCTGGAGATATACTATAAAACACAAACAGCTGGAGACATGCTATAAAACACAAACAGATGGAGATATACTATAAAACACAAACAGATGGAGACATGCTATAAAACTCAAACAGATGGAGACATGCTATAAAACACAAACAGCTGGAGATATACTATAAAACTCAAACAGATGGAGACATACTATAAAACACAAACAGCTGGAGACATGCTATAAAACACAAACAGCTGGAGACATGCTATAAGATATATATTGCTACTTAGAGATGAGCAAAAAAGATGCTATGGGGTTTGCAGTCAGATGCCCTGAGCACAGTGGACACACCTGTCTTCTCTGGAGGGAGAGAATTAAAAGCAACACATTTCTAGACTAAATATAAAATGATGGACTCTGTTTGTAGATGACATGATCTTTTATATGGAATACCCTAAGACTCCACAAAAAACTGGTAGAACAAACTAATATAGTAAAGCTAATAAAAACGACCCAACATTTAAAGCTGGCAGCATCACTCCGTGCTAACAGTAAACTACCAGTAATAACAAAATTCAGTTTGTAAACCTCACAAAGTAAATTTTAAAAATTAAGAATAAATTTAACCAACAAATAAAAAAGAAAAAAGAATCCACTGAGAAATACAGCACATTGGTGAATTAAATTGATAGAAATAAATTAGAAAATAGCGTTTTTTCAAAGATTAGAACAATAGTATTATTAAAATACATTATTCAAAAAAATCCAACAAATTTAATGCAATAATTAAAACCAAATATTTTTCACAAAAATAGGAAACGAATCCTAATATTTTTACAGAGTCACAATAGACACTGAATAATCAACGATCTCTTAAACAGCCCTCCACCAAACAAAACAACAAAACAAGACAAACAAACAAAAACTCTGAAGGAATCAGATCATCAGGTTTCAAAACTGACTTCAGACTGTGGTGAAAAAAACCAGCATGGTACTAGCATAAAAACATCCACAGTGATATATAAAAATTAAATAATGGAATAGAATAGAGAAGTCCGAAATAAATTCACATGCTACCAACTGATCCTCCACAAAGATGCTAAGAACTCAGTAAACTCTTAGGGAAATTGGATGTTCAACATGCACTGAGATCAAAAACTTATCTCACACTACAAAAGCAACTCAAAATGTTTTTCAAAATTCTGAATATAAGACCTGAAATTTACAAAACTAATTTTTAGCCAGGCATGGTGGCACACCCCTTTAATCTCTACACTCAAGTGAGAGAGGCAGGCAGACTGTTGTGTGTTGGATGCCAGGCTGGTCTACAGATTAAATTCCAGGGTATCTTAGTGAGATGAGTAATGAGACCCCCATCTTAGAAAAACAGAACAAACAAAAAAGTGCTTACTAGGAGACAGCATTGGGGAAAATCTTAATGACATGGATCTGGGTTATGATTCTGTTGGATATGATTCCAAAATCATAGGCAATAAAAGCAAAAGCTGACAAAAGGGATTATGTCATATTATAAAGGGATTATGTCATATCATAAAGCTTCTGCACAGCAGATAGGATGAGAAAGTGAAGAGAGCTTGAAGAATGGGAGAAAATAGTTCTAAATCGTACTTTAATAAGGAGTCAAACCCTAAATATGTAAGAAGTTCAAACAACAAAACAAACTGCCCCAAAAATTCAATTTTTAACTTACAAAGGCAATATAAAACAATTCGGAATAAACTTAATCAGGAAAGTGAAAATATATACACTAACAAAATAAAGATGCTTAAAAATGCGTCTTTATAGATGTACAAATGGTCAAAAGTGCATGAATTATCAGCAGGACTAACTGCCAGGGAAGTGCAGATCAAAACTGAAGAAAGAGGTGACCTCACACCTGACACCTGCTATCTTTCCAAAGATAAAAGTTGACAAAAGAGAGCACTTGCTGTTGGTGGAAACAGTATTGTAGGTCCCTAGAAATTTAAAACCAGAGCGTCCATCCCAGCCAGCAACCCATGGCTGTTTGGATGGGGATCCCACCATGGTGTTGCTTCCTGTGGTTCCATTACTCAGAGCCCGGTGTAAACAACTGTGATCACACAGAGCACTGTAGGATCCCACTGTGCTCCATGTATAACCTAACCTTACCTTTCAGTTGTCTACAGAGGGAAGACAATATGAACATTGATATCCAATTTACAACAGATAAACTTTCAATTCTTTTCTAGTTTACAAAGATACAAAAGCAATTTATGTACAAAGAACTGTATTTCAAACTTTTAAATTTTTTTCTTTTTCAGGGTAGTAAGGGGCGATACACAATACTCAGTTGTGATTCTGAGTAGAGGCTGAGAGGCATTGTTTCCAATTAGTTAATTGTCACGAGGGTAAATGACACACACTGTACAGCCTACTGTACTGTTGAGCACAATACTTGGTTGGTTATGTGCTTCAATATATATTTAAGTTATAATATTTTATTAAGACATGGCTCCATGATAAAGTAATAAGTGTCTTTGTAGAGTTCAGCACTACCTCACTTTCAAGTTTAAAATGTGTCCATTGTGAGTCAATGAGGAAACTATTACCTATACTCTGAAAATGAAAGTGTCTGCACACCCATGTTGTTACAGCATTGTTCCCAGTAGCTAAGACATGAAACCACCCCAAGAGTTCACTAATGAATAAAAGGATAAAGAAAAC
This sequence comes from Myodes glareolus, assembly GCF_982192425.1. Lineage (NCBI taxonomy): Eukaryota > Metazoa > Chordata > Mammalia > Rodentia > Cricetidae > Myodes > Myodes glareolus. The sequence goes on from NC_142038.1 coordinate 76,789,434, forward strand.
TGTTACACACACACACACGCACACACACAACTTATTCACTCACTGAAAGGAAATCAGGCTGGAGAGATGGCTCAGTTGGTAATGTGCTTGCCATCTAAGCATGAGAACTTGAGTTCAGATTCCCCAGAAGCCACATAAGTGGGAGGCATGGTAACCAGCCTGTAATCCTTAGGCAGGCAGGGGATCCCCAGGGTCAGCTAAACAGGCAAGCTAGACTAGCTGAATAGACAAACTCTAGGTTCAAATGAGAGCTATCACCTCAATAAATCAAGGTAGAATACAATAGAAGACATTTGACACCAACCTATGATCTCTAAATGCATACTTGCACACATACTTGTATACACACATGTGTACACACACATGTTAACACATAGACATAGGCAGGGAAGGAGCCTCATTTACAACAACAACCAAAAAATAATATGTAGGTGTCATGGTAACAACAGATATGCTGTAACTTTTTTAAATTATCAAAATTTATTAAGTAATTTAAGTAAAAATTTCTACACAAAGGAACACATTCCTTAAAGAGAAGCCTAATCATTATAAAGTTGCACATTTCCCAAACAAGATAACAATGTAATTCTAATTAAAATATCAGTGGAATTGGACAACTACTAGAACATCTGTGACTAAATTATTACTGTCAAAGAAAAGACAGAGAGAACTCTTCAAAGTCAAGGAATCAGTGCTGGAGAGATTGATAGTTCAGCCCTTACAGAGGATCCAGGTTTGGTTCCCAGCACCCACATGGCAGATCACAACCATCTGTAACTTCCGTTCCAGAGGATCCATCAGGCATTATGTATGCATGGTGCACTGACATACAGGCTTGCAAAAATAAAATAAATCTTAAGAAAAAACCAGGTTATAGAGGAGATAAGTCAGCACCATATTAAACCATGTTGTGAAGAAAGAGGTTTTGGTTATTAAAATCTGTTGGTAAAGCTCAGCAAGCATTTCTCTCATCTTCCTTTTATATTTCCTTTTGATTTCTTTTTATATATAATAAATTAGTGTTCATGTATGTGCATACATGCATGCTACCACACACATGTGTGTGTATGCATGTCTCAGAAGGCCTATGAGACAAATTCCTGGAGTTGGCTCTCTCCTACCACTGTGTGGGTTCTCATATCAAATGGCAGCAGGTGCCTTTCCCTGTGGGAACTCCTTCAGCCAATAGCCTTTAAGATACCAGTCCACTTGGGCATAGTCTCTTTAACTATAAATACATCTATAAAGCTTTCTTTCTTTCTCTCCACTGCTGGCTTCAGTCCATGCTCCCCATTGGTGCAGAGGACTATGACCTGTGAGTCTATCCCCGAATAAAGAACCTTTTATTATACTCAATTCTGAGCTAGTGTAGGATTACTTTATAATGTCCATCTTCATTGGGCTCCCACGTGAATCCCAACTCCATGCCTACTGGATGGAATGGCCTAAAAGGCACAAAAGGTGGGTCGCCCAGTAGGTCTCTCATCCCCTCCCACCTGGCTTCATTTCACATACTAAGTGGGTTAGTTGTTGTTGTTGTTGTTGTTTTGTTTTATTTTGCCAAAACCCAGCCACATTAAGGCTACTATGCAGCAATTAGGCAATTTCCCAGTCTCACACACACTCAGCCCCCCTCCCCCCACCACTTTCCCTGCCATGCGGTGGCTTGTGCAGCTTCCCATTTGTGTTTCCTGCTCGCAAGCTCTGGGCTCCTTGCTCTGTGTTTAGAATTGGTTTAATTACTCTTAATTTGTCAAACAAAGCGTATTTGTCAGTATTTAACCAGGCACCAATGTGCAGTACCAAAGTGGCTCGGACTATTTGTGCCAATGCCAGTCGCGTCTCTCTGCCACACCCTGCAACCACAATACCTGCTGGCCAATAAAGATTATTACATCTACAACAATGTACTAAAATCTCATAACAAAGGTAACTATTTGATTAATAAATAAACCAATAAACTTGAAAATTATATAATTTCAGATAATCTTACTATTCAGGAATTTAATAACTTTTTTCTTATATTATGGATTGTATTCTGCAAGGCTTATATGGTTTTCCTGAGACATTCATTTATTGGATATTGGGACTTAGCTTTGTTTTTCATATTATATCCATAAAAAAATGGTTTTATAACAGAGCCAAGAATGATAAACATTTAGAAATGATAGTTTTTACAGACTAATAATGAACAGCTAGCTGACAGGATTAATACCATGAAAAATCAAAAGTTAGCTGAAAAAATTAATACCATTGAAAAGAATAACATTAATTTGAAGACAAAATTCAACCCATGGCCAAGGGTACTGAGAAATTGTCTGAAAGCATTTATCAACAAAGACAGACAAGGCAACTCAATACCATTGGGGAACTCCTTGGAGGACCTCTCACAAGTAAATAAATAAAATGTGGTCCACCAAATAAAATGTGGTCCAGTCATTCCCAGTCACTGTGGAGAACATGTCTTACCAGGAAAATTAAAAAAATCTATTGTCTGCTGTAAAAAATTATGCTGTTCTGGATGATGGAATAAACATGGAGGATAAATCAAAATTTTCAATAGGAAATAGGAAGCATGTATTTTTAGAATACTTCTATAATTGATCAAAGACCAAAGCTAAGAGTGCATATAAATAACATTGTAATTGAGGGATTACTGGACACAGGCACGACTGTGACTATTATTACTCCAGAATCTTGGCATTCAAATTGGCCTCTTCAAGAGGTAGATGTTCAATTCCTAGAAAATGGAACTGTATCTCAAGTGAAGCAAAACATGAGAAAGGTTGAATGCATAGAGCCAGAAGGACAGACAGGAAGACTGATATGTGGGTAATATCACAGTGAATTTATAGGGTTATGACCTATTGCATCAATGAAATACCCAGATTAACATTACTGCCGTCCCAGAAACTCGTGTTTCTGGGAAGGATATTATAAGGTACTATACAGAAAAGTCACCAGCCATTCGGACTGTACAAGAACACAAAACAACTAGCAAAACAACTAGCAAACCCTTAGAGGTATCAAAGACCCTACCTTTAAAATGGTTAACTGAGAAACCAATATAGGTTAAACAATGTTCTTTAATAGAAGACAAACTGCAGGCTTTAGAATGACTTGTACAGGAGCAACTAGATGCTCACTGTATTAAAGAATCAATCAACCATTGTATTCTCCTGTATTGGTTATTAAAAAGAAATCTGGAAAATGGAGAATGGTGGCAGATCTAAGAGCTGTCAACAAGGTAATTCAACCTATGGGTCCTCTACAATCTGGAATTCCTTTGTCTTCCCTATTGCCTAAAGGATGGCCTCTTATAGCTATTGATTTAAAGGATTGTTTCTTCACTATATCTTTACAAGAAAAAGACAGAGAAAAATTTGCCTTCACAAGGCCTACTTATAATAATTCTCAGCCTACTAGGATATACCAGTGGACAATCATCCCACAGGGAATACTCAATAGCCCCACCCTGTGTCAATACTTTGTAAGTCAGCCATTGGAAATAAAACATAAACAATCTCCTAAATCTGTAATTTACCATAACATGAATGACATTTTGCTCTTTGTAGATACTTTAGAAAGAATGCTTGAATAAGTAAAGAAAGTTGTCTAAATAGGGTTTACAAATTGCTCCTGAAAAAAATACAAAGTGGAGATTCTGTCAATTATCTAGATTATAAAATAGGATTACAGAAAATTAGAACACAAAAGTCACAAATTAGGAGACACCAATTGTGGATTCTGAATGACTTTCAAAGATTGTTAGGAGACATTTCCAGTCTATGACCAGCTGTTGGGAAAATACCTTATCTAATAGTTCATTTAAACAAAACCTTAGATGTGACAATGACTTAAATAGTCTCAGGGAATTAGCAGCTGAACCTGTGAAAGAATTAACTGTTGTTAAAGAGAAATTACAGGAGGCACATATAGATAGAGTGAATAAAATCTTGACTGCATTCTAGTCATATTGCCTTCTAGAATTTCTCCTATAGGAATTTTAATGCAGATGGAAGATATATCTTAGAATGATCTTTTTTACCACATAAACCATGTAAAAAATTAAAAACTTCTATGTAAAAGGTCTCTGAATTAATTATAAAAGGAAAATTGAGACCGTCAACTAGCAGAAATAGACTCAGCAGAGATTATAGTGCCTTTTACTAGTGATAAAATTAAAAAATTATAAGAAGACAATGAACCCTGGCAAAGAGCTTGTGCTAAATTTTTAGGAGAGATTAGTAGTAATTATCCAAAATGTGATAGAATTAACCTTACAAACAAAACAACTTGGATCCTTCCCTGCATTGTATGCGATACACCAATAGTTAGAGCCCACACATTCTATACTAATGCAAATAAATCAGGAAAGGCACGTTAAAAATCAGAAGAATTTAAGTAAAGTGGAACAAAGCCCTTATAATTCTGTTCAAAATGCAGAAGTATATGCTATTTTCATGGTTCTAAAGGATTTTAAAGAACCTCTCAGTACAGTTACTAATTCACAATGTGCAGAAAGAGTTGTCTTACAAATTGAAACCACTGAATTTATACCAGATGATATAGCATTGATTTCATTATTCATTCAGGTTCAAGATATAATCAGGAATAGGCTTTGTCCATATAAATAACCAGTCCCATATGGGTCTGCCAGTTCCTCTAGCACAAGGTAATGCAGAAATCAATCAATTATTGATTGGAAATGTGCTGAAGGCCTCAGAATTTCATTAAAAAAGTCATATCAATAGCAAAGGTTTAAAGAGTTTCCTATTACATGGCAACAAGCTAAGGAGATTACAAAGAAACATCCTACTTGCTCTTTCTATAACCAAACACCATTACCTGCAGGGAGTAACCCAAAGGGTACTCAAAGGAATGTGATTTGGGAAAATTAAAATATATACACCACACCACTAATACCTATTCAGTATTTCAATGGGCAGCTGCTTTGGGCTCAGAAAAGGCTGATTCAGTAATCACGCATTTACTAGAAGTTATGGCCATCATAAGTATATCTGCAAAAATAAAGACTGATAATGGTCCAGCATATATCTCCAAGAAAATGAAACCGTTTTTTTTTTGCTTATTATAATATAAAGCATAGGGCTGGAGACATGGCTCAGTGGTTAAGAGCATTGCCTGCTCTTCCAGAGGTCCTGAGTTCAATTCCCAGTAACCACATGGTGGCTCACAACCACCGATAATGAGATCTGGTATAAATAAAATAAATCTTTAAAAAAATAATAATATAAAGCATATTACAGGAATAACACACAATCCTACAGGTCAGGCAGTTATAGAAAGATCAAACTGATCTATAAAGGAGGTGTTAAACAAACAGGAAGGGATAGAAAATGCCCCCAGCAGAGTGGTGCTGGATAATAGAAAAGTCTTCTGAATTTGATGTGCCAGTGTATTTCAAGGATGTGCTGACCTTACAATGGAAACCAGGAGATGTGCTACATTGGGGAAGGGACTTTGCTCTTGTTTCCAGGAGAGGAAAAGCTGTGGATACCATCAAAACGAAAAGATTCAGTTTGAAAAAGAGAAACCTCTGAGAAAGAGAAATGACAGCTCATCCCCAGAGGTGACAACCATACAGGTGTCAAGGAAACCTCATAAGGGTTGGGGCAGTGTTCTGTTCTTATCTTTGCATGAAAATTTTCATCTTCAAAAAGTCAAGAGACCTTGGACATTTAGATGCCTAAAGAAGAAAAGATAACTATCCAGAAAGGATCACTGAGGAAAGATTTATGAGGACAGGTCATCTGTAAGGTAAAATCTCTGAACATATATACTTATCTCTACTACCCAGTAGAAAAATAGATTCACTTAAAAATCAAAGCTGGCTTTGGAGTTGGACAATGGCTATCATTCTCTAAATCCAAGCATGTTGTTGAAAGAAAAATTCAGAGTTTCTGTTTCATGTCAGGAATCATCTGGTATGGGACAGAAAGAAGAAAAATTTAAAAAAACTTACTTTTCTCCATACCTATTTTTGTCTATATCATACATTTTATTTTATATATGATTAATGTTTAAGTTTTCTACAATGAGCAATAAATTTTCCTGAAGTAATCTTTTAAGTTTCCAGGAAGAAGATGAAGTCCCACAACAATGACTCCAACTGGTCGATATGACAACATGATGCTGATAGTGCTACTATAAGACTGCTTTAGGGTACCAGCTGCTCAAGATGGTTCCAACTTGATTAGCTGAAATGGTGCACCTTCTTACAATGTTCTAGCAAGAACTTCAAATAGGAATCTCATAAAAACCCTATCAAGTACTCAGAGACTATTTGCAATTTTACCAGTGATCTTGGGACTTAACCATCATTTTCTTCTTACAGGATCCCATAGAAAGAACATGGCCCCCATGTCAACTGGAAATAATTCTAGAAGACAACAGAGTTTGTCCTCAGGGTTAAGGACATCAATTAGGAGTTAATTATAACTGGTATAGGGTTGGGGGTTGAGGTGGAAATTATGTAGGTTCAGGGATCTCTTCGAAACAAAAAGGGAAATTGGATGGGCTAATAGGTAGATTAGTGTAAACTTACACTAATAATAACAGTGAGTAATTGGGTGAATACTTGTGAGCTATTATTTATAGGCAATTTACATTGGTATAGATTCTTGTATATTGGTACAATTTCAAATTTTATTGAATATACTCTTATTTTTGTTTATAATATTTGTACACCTAGACAAAGTTTTTTGTCATATTGTATGCATGCATGCTTCTATCACTGCTTAAGATACTTTGTATATTGATACAATTTTAGGATATATTTATCATAATGCACTATACATTTCTACTTCTGATCAAGACACTTATACATTGTTTACATTTTGAGGTCATTGTCCTCATTTGCTACACAATTGTTTAAAGATTGTTTAATATTCTAATATGAAGTCTTAGTCTTTAAGCTATATAGTATTAAGAATTATAGATCAATAGTCATCCACATTTGTTAAACTTAAAGTTAGACTAATCAGGTTCTTTAGATACATAGAGATTGTATTCCACAGATAGGTAATCTTTAACCACTTCAGAGAACTGTAGAATATGGCATTTAAATAACTCAGTATTCTGTTGACACATTAAATAACTTAATTTTCTGTTGACATACTAAATAATTTAGCGTTCTATTGACACAATTGGCACTCCTGGCAACACCAACCTAAGTCCAAGAGAATGTTAAGCACCCAAGACACTCCACTTGGAGCTTGTTTCCTTCTTGGCACAACTGACCTTTGAGCAACAAATTGCCATGCCTTGATCACTGACAAAATGCACTGTGTCTAGAAAGGACAAGAAAGATACAAAAAAGAAAAAAAAAGACTGTCAAACCTTGCCAAAACAGGGTAAGAAAGTTTTGAACATTTTCTTGCCTCTGAAAATGATCTGTCAGTTACTCTAGACCTTGGCCAATGTTGGTTGCTCCAATGTTATAAATGAGACTTTGGGTGACAGACCAGGGAGCCAGTTGTCTCTGCCACTTATTGCACATTTTGGAAGTTGTTTGATTGCACTTCCTGTTTACTCAAGTAATATTATTTCCCTTCTCAGGTCTTTCATGGGGTTGAAGACTAGATAGTCATAGTTATTTTCCTCATTACTTGGCCAAGCTATTTCTAATACAAGACTTAGACTCCTTAGGATAGTATAATTATTGAAACATTTAGCATATGTTTCTTTCTTGATATTATTTATGCTGGTTGTAATTCTAATTTTTACACTTGCAATTTGTTTATTGTATAGAGTTTTGTATTAGGCTTAGAACTCTCTTATTTAGACAAAAGCGGGAGGTGCTGTGGGAATTCATTCAAACAATTGCCTTTAAGATACCAACCCACTTGGGTGCAGTTTCTTTTTCTATAAATGTAGCTGTAAAGCTTGCATGGTTCTCTCCCAGATGCTAGATTAGGTTCCTGTTCCCCCTTTGTACGGAGGACTATGATATGTGAGTCTATCCCTGAATAAAGAACTCTTTATTATACTTAATTCTGAACTACTGTGGGATTACTTTATAATATCCATCTTCACATGGAGTCCTCTTTCTAGCCCTTGATAGATTTCTGTAACTTTGGTCCCTTCTGAATTTTGTGTGATTTACATTCCTAGTTTTCTTCCATTTGTAGGCTGGTTTTCAATTTTCTTTTCATTCACCATGCAGCAAGAAAGTGATAAAATTCCACAGAATTTAGTCTGCGGAACCAGTCTTATTATTCTACACCTCCTGCTGCAAGCCCTGTCCTACTGAATCAAGCCTGACTAATGCAGTTATTAAAATACTGAACAAGAGACAATGTGCACTTTCAAGGGCCATAAAAGATACTTCAGCAAGTTCTGCCTCCTGCTTCTGAAGGAACGACACAGGAGTTCTGCAAGAGACTCTCATGGTAGGAACGGAGATCTGTTGCCAACATCAATTTCCCTGGCCACAGCCCTCAACTCCTTCTGATAGCCTCCAGTAGCTTCTCTGCATCATGTGCAAGAAAATCATGTTAATCATTGGCTAAAAACCTTTCAGAGGTCTGATACTTACTCTTAGGATAAAGTCACCTTACCTTGCAAGTGTTTTTCCTAACACTGAGCTCAGAAACAATATTTACAGTCTTCTACCTGTGCTACCACCCACTGTCTTTTGGTTTTGGTTACTTAAATTTCTTTCATCCTTTTGACATCAATTCAAGGATGCCTTCTCTTCCACTCAGTCCTTTGCTGAAGACGCTCGTACAGTCTTGTTCATCTCTTTCCTAAGAGTTTACCCACTTTGGAGCCACACCACACACACACACACACACACACACACACACACACACACACACACACACACACACACACACAGCAGGTGTTACACTTATCTGATTTTGCCTATTATAAAATCATAACATTGGGCTCTTTTCAACAGTACTAAAATCACAGCATCTGTCATGATATTCTCCAACATAGTAGGTAGTCGAAATATTTTAATCATTTAAATATGTGGTGGTTAAAGACTGATAGGTTGAAAGGTTTATTGGCTACAGCCCAGAAAGACTGTATTAGAACTAAAACATTATAAAATACCAAACAAAAATTATTTCCTTCATGATCCTGAAATAATTTTTAAGTTATTAAGAAACTATTTCAGCTGGGTGGTGGTGGCACATGCCTTTAATTACAGCAGTTGGGAGGCAGAGGCAGGCCTCTGTGTTCGAGGCCAGCCTGGTCTACAGAGCAAGTTCCAGGGCAGCCAGAGCTATACAAAAAAACACTGTCTCAAAAAACAAACAAACAAACAAACAAACCCAACAAAAACCAACCAAACAAAAAACAGAAAAACAGAAAAAAGAAAGAAAGAAAGAAACTATTTTAGACACCAAATTATATAAGGGGTTGGAGATGCAACTCCAAGGCAGAGTAAGGCACTGGGTTTAAATGATAAAACAGCACAGTATCTGTTAATGAATTCTATTTTTTATCACTGATACAGTATCAATAAAGTGTCTCTGTAAATAGATGTCCAAGAATGGTATAGCTGGGTCAGAGGGAAGTGAGGAGGAGTTACAGACAGCTGTGGCTACCCCACGTAGGTGGACAGGAATGGCAATGAAAACTTTCAACCTCTGCACCATGCGCTTAGTCCCACATTCTAGGCTCTCGAGGAATGAGAGAAGATGAAGGAGGAGAGAATGAGGGAAGAAGAGAGGGGCACAGGTAAGATAAGAAGCCAGGCAGTCACCCAGCAGACAGACATAAGAAGCAGTGAAAGCAAGACACACAGAAGGAAAGAAGAGTAAAAAGTCCCGAGGCAAAAGGTAAATAAAGAGAAATAGGTTAATTTAAGTTAAAAGAGCTAGTCAGAATTAGGCTAAGCATTCATAATGAATATTAATTAACTTTGTGTGTCATGATTTGGGAGCTGGTTGGTGGCCCAGAAAGAAAAAGTCTGGTACATGTCTTCTGGCCTCTGTGGGTACCAGGTATGCATGGAGTGCACATACATGCAAGCAAAATACTCATACGCACAAAGGAAAATTCTTTTCTTCTCCTCTCAAGACAGAATTTCTCTGTAACCACCCTGTCTGTCCTGTAAATTCACTTTGTAGAGCAGGCTGGTCTTGAACTCACAGGGATCCCCCTGCCTCTGCCTCTCGAGTGTTGAGATTGAAGGCGTGTGCCACCACGTCTAGCAGAAACATCTTAAGAAAAGAATTTTAACAAGAAGTTCTCTTTTGTTTGTTTTTATTTGCTTTTTGAGACAGAACCTTTTCATAAAGCCCAAACTGGCCTCCAACTTATGATCCTCCTGCCTCAACATCCCCAGTGCTGGAATTATTATTATTATTATTATTATTATTATTATTATTATTATTATTATTATTATTATTTACCACATCTGGCTAAAAGGAAACTTAGAGTTTGTGTCAGTTTACTGGTGGTTCTGTGAGGTGGACAGAAAGTGTGTTTCTCTCCCGCTTGTTGTCTCTTACTATTTAAGAAAAAGGCAGAAGCTGCATTCTGTCCCTTCCATCTCCAAATAGCAGAGGAAAAGGAAAGTAGCCAGATGATTTTGAAATAGCCAGAGGGATCCTACAATTTCAGCTGCCAGTCCCTTCCTGCTTGCCATAAAATGGTCTACCAGGGTTCATTCAATGTAATGCACTGTTTCAGCTGTGACATCTGTGCCCACACTATTATGACTTCTGTCCTGTTCCTTCTTTCTCAATATGTCAACTCAATGTGCTCAGATCGCTGAGTGTTATTACAGTAGAAGCTATTCCTGTTCCCTGACCTCATGTATTTGTTCACCTAAAAAGTAATGCAAATTAGGAGAGATGGCAAATGTTCTCTGAGCTCAAAGAGATCCCCAGCTAGATGTGAAGCAGACTCTGCTCAGAGAATGCAGAAGCTCTGGAGAAACAGAAAACATCAGAGACAGGGGACATGAGGTGACTTTAAGAGACAGGGTAGGAATTTATCAAACATAATTGGGAGGGCCTCACAAGTCAACAGAACAGACTGTCAGGCATGGTATACTTCAGAAATAATGGAAGGTAACTATTGCATGTTGGGTTGATTCCCCAGGTGGTAATCATGGGAGAGTTAAAGAGTCAGAGAAGAAAATCTTAAAGTATGGTGGGGCTGATCTTATAAGGAAATTTCTATGTCAAATTAGAAGCAGGAGAAAGCCAAAGAAGTTTCAAAGAACTAAAATTAGCCCTCAGATTTTAAGAAATAGAAGATAAATTTAGCAGTAATGTATAGAGATCAACTGTTTCTGCAGGAGTTGGAGATAGAGTTCACTGGTAGAAACACCGGAAGTTTTTGCAAGAGTATAGAAAGGGGTATGGTGTAGGAGGTCCTTCTGTTTATGTGTTGCTTTCATTGGTTAATGAATAAAGAAATTGCCTTAGCCTTTTGATAGGGCAGAACTTAGGTAGACGAGGAAAACAGAACTGAATGCTGGGAGGAAGAAAGCAGAATGAGAGAGAGCTGCCATGGAGCAGCAAGAGTCAGACATGCTGAATCTTTCCTGGTCAGCCACTGCCACGTGGTGATATACAGATTAATAAAAAGGGGTTAAATCAAGATGTGAGAGTTAGCCAATAAGAGGCTAGAGCAAATGGGCCAAGCAGTGTTTTAATTAATAAAATTTCTTTGTGGTTATTTCTGGGCTAAGTTAGCCAGGCGGCCCAGGACGAACAAGCAGCCTCTCCCTGCAACAGCGGTGATGTAGGATTTCTTGTAATTAGGCATGGAGGGAAGGGAGGAGGAATCTCTTCAGTAGGCAAATAGAAATTCACACAAGTTTAGGATTCCATCTCACACGAACTGGGCCTGAAGACATCAACCATACAGCTAGCTTATACTGGTAGTGGTCCAGGTAGTAAAATGTGTTGAACTGTTAAGCATCAAACCATTAGAAACACTGCAGTTTGAAAATCAAGCAAAGGAAAGCAAAGAAGATGGACAAAGAGTAGTAGGAATGGAGTCAGCATTATGAAGCTGAAGGAAAAAGAACATTCATGAAATGAACCTGACATATAACCAGTTACTCTTTTCAGAAGCAACTCTGATAAACTAGGGTGGAAATAGGTTAGTAACTGTAGGAATAAGTGATAGGTGGGGTTCTTACAGGATGAGGGTCTTGCCTTAAAGAAAAGAGAAAGGAGAAAGTAGAGACTAGTTTGGAACAAGACCCAACAGACAGGAGCTGTGATGACGGCAGAGATGACCTTAGTCTACAACCTCCCAACTCTATTAGGAAGAGAAACTTGTAAGGCATTTGGTAGTTCCTGTGATTTGCAGCAAACGTAAACATGAAGGAAAGAAACAGTTCAGTATGTCTTAAAGATAAGATCAGCCCGTCAGCACTGCTGAACTCCCACAGGGGAGTAGAGGGAGTGATAGGAAAGGAAGATGGATGCATGCCCAGGTCTCAGGAGTTCAGGGTGTATCCTGAAGATCCAAAGTAGCTATAAAGGGGCCTTCAGTGAAAAATCATGTTCTCATTTCGCTGTGAACAGATGTGGGGCTAACAAGGAAGCAAAGACATATGGGCACACTGAGGACATGGAGGCTGGGGGGTAGACCTGACAAGTATTTAGGACTTAAATCAATAGGAAGCTAGGACTAAAGAAGCCCTTCTTCTTTTCTGTCTTGTCTGTTTGATTTTTTCATCCCCATGGTTTCTGCTTTAATTCACACTAGACCACTACATCAATTACTCCTTCAATGTGTACTTCCTTAGGACTTGTATCTGGTCCTTAGACACAAATGTGAATAATTGAAAATGATTTCTAGATTCCTAGATTTTAGGGGAACTAGTGACCACTGGGTTATGTGGGGTGTCTTAATTCATGTCCAGGATACTTCAAGATACTGTTCAACTATTAATCTCTCATGCAAATATATTAAATATGTTTTTTAAAAAAACACGACTAAGAACATACTATCTTGAATCATTATAGTCTGCCAACTACACTTTCTGTATTTGTCGCATTCCAGCCAGGGTGGTTTTATTTACATGCAAACTGAGGTGGAGGAAGGTACCTTCTCTGCTAAAAGGGACTCTGGGGGAAGAAGTTGGGGTTTGGATGAAGATGAAGCATTCAGCTCTTAGCCTCGCTGACTTCCGAGATGGCTGTGAGGCATCCAAATGCAGTCATCCAGGAATCCTTTGATTAATCTGAAGCTGAAGTCAAAGGCAAGGCTAGAGATAGATAATTTGATATCAAAGTCAAAGCAATTACTGAAATTCTTTAGGGACTCCAGGAGGTGAGAAGAGCAACCTGCTGGGAAAGGAGCAGCTGGGCTGAGTAGTGATTAGGAAAAGGGAGAACTGTAACCAAACCCAAAGATAAGATTCCATAGAATGTAAGGTTAGGGACAACGCATGGTGCTATCAATCTACAAGGACAGGAACTTTTCTCCTGCGGTGAACACAACTCTGGAGTAGGAACACTTGCCCAAACGTGACTGCTCTTTCTTTTACTAGTTCATTTCTTCCCCTTGGTTTGACTTAATTGTCTGTGAGTTCCCAGAGCACCGTGGATTTAACCGTGATTTGCTATAAATGCTCATACTGTAGGGTTCTACTTATACCCATAATTGCGTGTGTGTGTGCGTGTGTGTGTGTTCAGGGGGGTGGAGGAGTCAAGACAGTGTTTCTCTGCATAGCCCTTACCCTTGCTGTCTTGGAAATCACTCTGTGGACCAGGCTGGAACTCAGAGATCCACCTGCCTCTGCCTCCCAGGCACCGGGATTAAAGAAGTGTGCCACCATCTTCTGGCTTCTGTTTCTGTTACAGTCCCAACAAATTTACACATATGCCTATCCTGCCTCCAGGATACTCCAGTCTCCAGAGACTCTTACAAGAGAAGCTGTGGTTCCATGTCTTCATAGTGGTCTCACTGCATTACAGTGTGGTTTACAGAGCACCGTCTTTAAGCATCTGTGGTATTGGGTTGATAATATTCTGGCGGCTACAGCAAAGAAACTCACTAATTGTCCACTACCATCAACCTTTCATTTTGACTTTCATTGTGAGTAAGGGAGGACTCTTCCACACAGCACATGCCCATTTTGTTTTGGAGTTCAGGCTCTATTAACAGTGACCATGGATCACTTGGTACTTGTGGACCTCTTGAATCTTCACTAGCAAAATTCAAAGACTTGAGCCCAATAATTGCTGATTCCATGAGTCCAGGAAGACCAATACCTTCTGACCTACAATTAAAACACAAGTTCTTGTCAGGCGGTGGTGGTGTACGCCTTTAATCCCAGCACTTGGAAGGCAGAGGCAGGCGCATCTCTGTGAGTTTGATGCCAGTCTGGTCTACAAGAGCTAGTTCTGTGATATGCTCCAAAGCTACAGGGAAACCCTGTCTGCCTTAAAACAAGTTCTTATTCTCCTATTGGGAATGAACAAGTTCTTCTCTCTGTAAAATTGGGTTATCATCTGCAAGGCACACTCGCTTGCACGAGCACACTCTTATTTACTATTTAGTTGTTTTGTCTGCTAGCTAAAATATTTTTATTAGATGTAAGTTTCTTTTTAAAAAAAAAAATCCAACGATTGGGTACTTCAGTTCATTTAGGTAGTAAAAGGCGACCAGGAGAAACATAAAATATCCTTGTGGATCTTGTTAACACAATGCCTCGCCCCCTTTTTCAAATGAGAAACCCAAGATCATTGAAGGACTCAAAAGCAGGGTAGGGACCAGAATCCAAGGCTCCCAGCCTTTCACTTTTTTAAACAACCAAAATGGTAAGGGGAGAAAAATCTCTTGAAAGGCAAAACCAGAAGAAGGTGAAATGCCAGTTGGCTGAATGTAAACAGTGCTTTCTATTTTGCTCTTTCGGGATTCAATAATAAACAACACTAGTGATTAGCATGAAGAGCTAGTGGATAAAATATTCTAACTCCTCAACAAAAATATTTGTGTTTTCATGCCAGAGTTAGTAAACCGACTGCTAAAATTACAGTAAATGAAAACAAAGATTATTAGCAAACCTAGAGGACCATCTCCCTCACTCTTTTGAAAGACAAAAAACAAAACAAAACAAAATTCCCAAATCCCTGTGGCTAGCAGCCCCAGGGTCCCATTGTAAATCCCCTCTCATAAAGAAGCACAGCTACCAGCAGAGCCAAGGAGACAAATCACCTCGGTAAAGAACCAGAGGAGCAGAGGCAGCAGCCTGAGCCTGGTAGACAAAAGGCAGCATTCCAAGTGGATGCCATTGCTGGAGCTGAGGGTCTGAAGACAGGTCAGCTTAAAGCCACAGGGGAGACAAGTTAGAAAGTAAAGCCATTCTGACACATTAGAAAATGACCTTCATTAGACCCTCAGGTGTTTAAATGTGATCGCTATTATTTTTAATTCTAAGTTGTATCTGCCATGAGACCTAAGGGAGGAGGCTGACAGTGGTTGTTGAACATAACATGCTCAGGACTGAAATTCTCTGCCTTATCCTCTTTTTGTCTGTTTGGTTGGTTGGTTGACTTTTTGGTATTTTTGGGACAGGGTTTCATTGTGTAGCCCTAAAACTCATTCTGTAGACAAGGCTGGCCTCAAACTCAAGAGATCCATCTGCCTCTGCCTCTGGAATGCTGGGATTAAAGGTGTGTGCCACCACCAGGCTGCTTTCCTCTTTTAATATGTCTAACATTTTAAAAGTCTGTAGTGACTTTAAAATTGGTGTTATACATATTTCAGTTTGTGCCCACACTACTCAAGAATGTTGTTTTAAACCTAGATTAGAAACATTCACACATCTCCAGCGGTGGTTAGGGGAGGTAGAACACCAGACCAAGCAGCCCACAGTCATCATTTTCAGTCACATGGTCCATCCTTCACTGTGAAATCGAGAAAATTTATTGTGAGACACAGACAAAAATGGTCTGATAATTTGATTTCTTTCAAGATGTACTTTTATGTGTATGTGTGTTTTTGCCTGCATGTATGTATGTGTACCATGTGTGTGCTTGGTACCTGTGGAAGCCAGAATAGGATGTTAGATCCCCTGAAACTGAAATTGCATATGGTTTTGAGCCACTATGTAGGTGCCGTACACAAAACCAGGGAGGGTCCCCTGGAAGAGCAACATATGCTGTAACCACTGAGCCCTCTCTCTAGCCCCTTGTTTGACATTTTAAAGAATCCTCAAAATTGAGCTGGCGAGATGGCTCAGCGGCTAAGAGTACTGGTTGCTCTTCCAGAGGACCTGGGTTCAGTTCCCAGCAACCACATGGTGGCTCACAGCAATCTATAATGGCATCTGATGCCCTCTTCTGGCATGCAGGCATACATGCAGATAGAACACTCACAGACATAAAATAAGTAAATAAACTGGACAAAAAAAAAAAAAACCACTACCAAAACAACAACAACAAAAAGAACAAAAGAAAAACTTTTAAAAAAGTAAAAACAAAAAGATCCCCCAAAGACAAAACCTAATAATAATAATAATGAGAAAACCCATTTGCAATTTCTACTTTCAGAAAAGGAATTTCTCATCATAGGTCCCAGTTTTATTTTAACACTGAGAACAAAATCAGTTCAGTTCTCACCTTCCTCTGAAAGATGTTTTTGCTTTGTCAAACAGGTTCTAAGCATGGCTACACTGACATGATGGCCCATTCACACCCAAGAGACGGGTGTTGCCTAGACTTTCCAGCCAGGTGAACATTCAGACTTACTTTTATTTAAAAAAAAAATGATAAGTAAATTAACTGAGTTTAAATTCAAAAAAGATGTCTGGCTTCTCCTATCCTACTTGGGTTCAAAATGATAGTAAGTCAATCTTCCTAGCATTCGAAAGCAAGAGGAGCACAGAACAGAGAGTTCAGGCTGAGCCGTATATGAAGGACATTGTGAAAGAAGGGCACAAGCGCCTTCCACGGAGTTTCTAAGGAGAAAGCTTCTGGTCTTTTCTGTTTCATCACAGATCTATTCTACAGATGCCAGCAACTACTGTATTTCTCAGATGTCCTTACAGCCTTCTGTTTTTCCAGCTGTTTCTCCCTCACTCCTTGGTAGCCAAGAGGCTGGGCCCAAAGCAGCCCGATGAGCTGTGCCATGAGGAGGGCAATGAATTGTGCTCCACTCCTTAGAATAAGCAGCAAGCTGTGAAATAGAAGCATACCTCAAATACCCCCAGAATAATGGTGGTGGATTACCTTGGGCTGTTAGGGTTAAAACTGTTAGGTTCCTATCAACAGGAGGTGCTAGGCTTTATTCCTCTAGAGTTCTTTGTGCATATTATCTCTTAATCAGATCACCACAAGCAGAAGTAGCAAAGCTGACACTCAATTGTTCTGACTTAAGAGCCAGTTTTGTTTGTTGTTTGTTTGTTTGTTTGTTTCTCTGTCCCCTGCTGCCCAAGTGGCTGTTGTGGTGGGGCTGTAGTTACCTTCCTTCAGCTGAGATGCTGTGAGTGGGGGTTGAGAGTTTGGCTTGAACTGAAACAAAGGCAGCAAAGCTACATACATAAACAAATAAATAAACTCATACCACTTCAGAGATAAGCCACACTTGGGGCTTGTCAACAGTGTCCACTGTAACTCTTACAAGAGATGCTGTGGTCCAAGTTTCTTACTAACCTGTGACAGCTGACCTGTACTGCTTTCTCCCTGGTAGGGAACTGGGCACTAAACACCATTAAATACCTGCCTATCAACTAGAGTTTCAGCCATAAAATCTAAAGCAACCCAGGGACATGTGAAAAACAAACAGCAGGAGAGTTCAAATGTATTCACGAGATCAAGAATTTTGTTAGTTACTGGATAAGACGTGATGTTCAGGCTCAGGCTCTGACGAAAGCTCTCAGGGGTCATAACTAAATCTGGCTTCACATGAAAGGTACATGTTCCTAAGGGCATCAGCAGACTGTTCAACAGAATAAGAAACATCATGTCTGGAATTCTGAAGTAGAGGACACTTTACAAGACACTAGGCATCCTTATTCATGGAAGACTGAGTAGAAAACTGACAGTATTACTGAGCACTCGATACTAAAGTGCTTTTCTAGAGAAGGGGACAGTGGAAATGACAGGAGCGTAGAAAGACGTAAGGGGAGTCCGCAAGGATAAATGTTGATTGCAAGTAGTGTGTGTTAGAAACCATGGTATTACCGCCCATTCGGTGTTGCCCAAGTTACTGTAAGCCATACAATATATCGCTGAATGAATACACTGAAAATTTAGTCACCCTGAGTGACACAGGAATACATATATAAATAAACATTACCTCATCAGTGGAAGGGGGCACAGCCAAATTCATTTTCTTACTCACATTTTCTGACTACACTATCGTCAAGGATCCTCTTGCTGTATGGCTGAGAGATGAGTGGGAGGCTGGGTTTACTGTCATGTGATGTTTCTATGTGCTAAGGGTTTTATTTGCTTTGCTGGCTGCAGGAGTCACCTGCAGGGAGAGGACTGTTGACACACACAGCCAGGTACAGGGAGGTGAGCATGCAAGCTCCCAGGAGAGGAAGCTGCGCAGCACATCTGAATAGCCAAACATTGTTTGTTTCTGCTAGAAAGAAAGCTGGCTGCTTGCCTTCCCAAAATGTTCAGTAATTACTCCCCTCTTCACAAGCAAAGTCGACTAGTGTGGTTTTCAGAGGATCTAAAAGGTAGCAAGGCACTAATGATTACATTTCGCCTGTAGTTAGTTTAACCTTTGAAACCTGCAAATCATGGGGCTCTCAGGAGAGGTCAATGTAGCCTTGATCTTACATTCTCACCCTGTTCAGATGGAGAATAACATACTAAGGAGATTATTTTATGAAACATAAAACATACTACAGGGACTGCAAACAGTCAAGGTCTTGAAATGACTCATTCCCACAGCCGGTAGCTGAGAAGTCCTCCCATTTTAAGTTAGCTTGTTTTCCTTTTTAATCACTGTGACGAAGCAGCCAAGTGATAGGGTTTTCATACTTCAAGTCACTAAAGAAAACATCATTTGTCCTTGGGCCATCTTTTCCCCTGTGATTTTGGACTAACAAACCATTTATTTCTAGAATGAAGGCTTTCTTGGCATATGTTCAGAGACGCACAGAATCTTTAAAAACTTTATAAACCAATACGGAAACATTTCTCTAATGCTGAAGGTATTACATGCTACTGAGTAACATAAAATAAAGCACACTGTCCTGAATTTAAGACACACCAATTACCGGTATTTCAATTATGTATTCATTATTAAATAGTCTAGTGCACAAATTATTAAATTACCTTCCCCACCTATAACACATTATACACCCATCTTAAAAATGCAATGTCCTGCTTATCACAGGGACATGAGGACACCATCACCAAGATTAATGGCGTAAGGTATTTTAGGTACAAATGACCACTTTTATGTAGTGGCAAAAACTCAGCAAGGGTTTAGAAAGGAGAAAACCCAAGTGCTCATCTATTGAGTCTGTTCAGCTGGTGGGCAAGGAATTGACCACTGGCTTTTGAAAACAGGGTCAGGAAGACAAAGAGAAACATTTTCTCTAACTGGCTGTATTTTTATTAATTAGTAAACTGTCTCTTCTTCACATGTTCTATGTCATCCAGATGAATTATCTTCAGTTTTCATTGCAGTCCTTTCAAAGGTCAGCTAAAGGACAATACAAGAGGAATATAATGGGGTGCTTTTCCTTTACCAGAAACTTCACGTCCCCTCTTGATAAAGGAACAGGGAGTGGGGGGGGGGAGTGCAGTCACTGACCCCTGGACTTTTACTTTTTCTGCAACTAAATTTTAAAAAGTTGTGGCGTAGACCCAAAAAGAGGAACACGGTATGTATTCACTCATAAGTGGATTCTAACCATAATTAAAGGTCTTTGAGCCTATTATTCGTGATCCTAGAGAAGCTAAATAAGAAGATGAACCTGATGAAGATTATTTAGCTATCCACCAGGAGGTAGGAAATAGACAAGAGTCCCAGGTAACCTCGGGTGCATGGGGGGGTGGGAGGGTTGGTGGAGGGGGAGAGGGTTGGAGAGAAGGGAGTAGGGGAGGAACGGGGAAAGCTCGGTGGCCTGGGATGAGGGGGGGAGGAGGGAGGAAGGATGAATATGGGATCAGGGAAGAATATATTTCAACTAAGGGAGTCATTTTAGGGTTTACAGGAGACTTGATTATATATGGGATCCCAGGTCCAAGGAGAGATCCCCCAGATTGTTCTCTGGACAGAGGAGAGGGTGCCTGAATCGGCCGTGGCCCATAACCATACCGATGTATATTTTGCTTATCACCATAGATCCTTCGTCTGGCGAAGGACGGCGATGCAGTCGGAGACCCACACTGGAGCATCGGACTGAGCCCCCCGAGGTCCAGATGAGGAGCGGAGGGAGGAAGAACATGAAAAACGAAATCAGTACTGCGAGGGATGCTGTCACCCACTGATACGGGGGAACGGATCTAATGAGAGTTTGCCGGGGCCAGTTGGACTGGGATTGAACGAGGAGGTGATCTGGCCAGATTCTCGGAATTTGGCCGGATTCTCTGACTGTGGCTGGCCCGAAGTCTTTCTGAAGGGCCATTGACTATGATACTGGGACCTGTTTCCTCTGCATATGCTGGATTTTGGGGATCCAGTCTGTTTGGACGCTCACCTTCCTGGACCTGGAGGGAGGGGGAGGGAACTGGGGCTTCCCATGGGGCAGGAAACCCTGACTGCCCTGGGGGACGGAGGGGGAGGAGGAGGGGGGTTGGGGGAGTGGGAGGGTGTTGGGAGGGGGGGCAGAGATGGGAACTTTTATAATTTAATAAAATTTACTTAAAAAAAAAAGTTGTGGCGTATTTCATAAAAATTATCATTTTGGTTTATTATCTTCAAACATCCAAAACTAGAATGGAAAGTAATTAAAGTTCTGATATATTTCAAAACTCAAGTGCTGAAGTTTTTCACCTAATTATTGGTATCAGATGTGAAGTAAGGCACTCAGCCAGGCATCCAGGTGACACTACCCAGTTTCTGGGGAGGCTGAAGCTGGAGGAGATCCAAGGCAGCCAGAACAACACAGCACAAAGAAGAAAACAAAAAACTTCTCAAACACTCTCTGGACTGGGGAAATGGTTCAGTGGAGTGTCAGCTACAAGCATGAAGACCCAAGTTCAGATTCTCAGCACTGACATAAAAAAAAAAAAACCAGGCTTTTATGTGTTAGGTTCACAGCTCTGTAATCCTAGGATAGTAGGGACGAGACAGGTGGATCTCCTGGGACTAGCCAATTGGTCAACTCCATGTTCTGTAAGAGGCCCTATCTCAAGAGAATGGTGGAGAGCAATTGAAAAAAGAGACCTGACATGGACCTTTCCTCTACACACACACACACACACACACACACACACACACGCACACACACTGAATCTGACCATACGATGCTATAATTAACTACAAAACTATTACTAAGGTTAGCTAATATTAAAATCTATCTTAATGACTGTTTCCTGTGTAACAAGATAGTTAATTTGTACTTAAAACTACTGGGGCTCCAGAAAAGGCAGGGTAGAAGTGTCTAAAGCAGTAAGTTACTGAAAATCTAATCTCAGACCTAGTAGAAAAGCATGACTGGTGTCCGATACTAAGAGTCACTAAAATAATAGACACTGTGTTATTACTGAATATTCTAGTACATAATCCTAGTTGTGTGTGCGCTCACACATGCTGAACATTTGAGTGTTGGAAACGCTCAACTACCTCTATGTAAGTACTTGGATGGAAGAGAAAAATGGATGATTATAGTGGACTAAGCCAAGAAATGAAGCTGGCTTTACTGCAGATGCAGGCTCTCCTTTATATAAAAAACAAAACGGCAGTTTGCAATGACAAGTTCTAGAAGTGATAATTCACCCAGCAGGAAAAGACTTCTTCTTTTCCTCCTCCTCTTCTTCTTTTATAGAAATCTGACAATAGTGTGGAGAGAAGTAACCTTCTACTAAGTATGTCCCCAAAGACATTGTTTCATTTCTTTCTGTTCAACAGACCCCAAGTCTGTTAGTCAGGTAGTATGCATCATTTAAAAAGCAGAGTACGGTCCGCACTTGCCTTTATCCCAGCACTAGGGAAAAAGAGGCAGGAGGATCTCTGTGAGTTCAAGGACAGCCTGGTCTAAAGAGTGAGTTCCAGGAGAAACCCTGTCTTGAAAAACAAAAAATCAAAAAACAAACAACAACAACAACAACAAAAAAGGCAGAGTATAAACCATTTAGGAAGTTTTAGGGTTTTGTTGCTGTTTGTTTTTAACTAAAATGACTGTTTTGTTTTTGAAATTTGAGGTTCAGATACCTGAAAAAGAAATTCATTTGACAAAACTTCATTGTATTTGTTTTACTCCATGTATTCTATATCTAAATGTCAAAGGTGATTCTGAGTAGAAGTTGTGCTCAGAGTGCCTGTGAGAAATGCATATATCTTCAATGTTGTACCTGTTTCAACTGGATTAAAATTAAAAATTGAATTTTAAAACAGATATCTTAAGTCATAAAATTATCTGCTTTATTCAAAATTGTACATTCTGATCTGCTGTCAGTTTTTAATAGCACACAATGTCTCTTCTATAGGATGCACTTCTGGCTGGGAACAAGCCGTCGCCTATGGCTAGGGCATTTTCAAAGCTGATGCACAAACTTAGGCAGTCAGACCTTGAGGACTGTAGGAGAGGAAGAGCAGGAGGGGCTGCCTGAAACAGAATGACTTCCTGACCATCACAATGTCATGATGCAATCCAAGTATCTTCGAAGAGTCCTCAAAGACAACAGAGTAAGAGTTCAGATTAGCAGAGATCTTTAAGTCCCTTTCTCTGAAAGTCTTCCATCAGAGTCAGAAGGATAATGTCTCTTTTCAGCCAATGAGAAAGTTGTTCTCACATGAGCATAATTAATCTTGTGACACTATGACAAAGAAATTTGTTAAAAGGATTTCTCCGATTTCCTCACAAATCCATCATCTGCTCTTCTTTTTGAATACTCACATCAGCAGAACTGTCCCTCAGAGGAGGCACGGGAGAGAGCTCTCTGCATGACCGACAGGGCTCTGATGCTCGGCAGGCCTATTTAAGTGCAAGAAGCCATTGTTGCAAAGTTACTTTACAGCAGTTAAACAAATATAATGGCCACCAATTCAACCATTGTGCACCCAGACTTGACTAAAACTCCTGCAAGAAGTTCACTAATGACAAGGCACTGAGTTTTGAAGCCAGATAAAGACTCTGCAGATAAATTAGACTAATGTCGACTTATAAAAAAGGACATTCTCAAAGATGGAACAGTTTCTGTATAAATGAATGTATAGGATTCTGTACTGTATATCCATGAAGAGTCCATCTAAAAGAAGAAAAGCTTGATACTAGTCTTGATACTAGTCTTTGAAAATTCCAGTCTTCATTTACTACTTCACACTCACACTGCAGCTCTTTGTGGAAAGGGTTGCAGTGTTCCAGCTAGGTTACAGAACAAAGTGCTCATTTGAACCCCTTTTTTCACTCCCATCATAGTGATTTGTTTTTAGAGGGAGAAATGTAGGTATGTCTTTGTGCTTTTGGTACCACCTATAGAAGAAATTTGAAAGCCCTCTGCATTCCCTCTGAGTTTCTGCTGCTTCCTTGGGTGGGACTAATGAATCAGGGCAATGTAGGTCAGTTTCAAATACAGGAGTGAAGCACTCTGGGCAAAGGTCCAGAGAATGCAGGCCCAGCTAGTTTCAAAGCAATGACCACAAAATGGAAACAGAATGAGACGTTTCACTAAACTGCTGAAAGAGCATCCCCAGTATCAGCAGAAGAGATTACAACAGGCCCTGTATTCTTTATAGATGCCAAGAAAGGCCACTTGAGCCCAGACACCAGGACACACTGACACCATACATTCTGTTTGCACCATAGTAACCTTGACAACTCAGTTCTGGATACTGAAAACATTTGCTTACCCTTCCAATTCCCAAATACTGAGGGCAACCCTCACAGACCAGGGACTCAGCTTCTCGGTGCTCTCCTTGACATAACTAAAGGACAGACTGTCATTTCCTGCCTCATGTGGGGCTTCCTCTCCAACAGAATTGTCTCCTCAGCAAGAGAGCCAATTGACAGCTAAGCTACAACTAGGGCCCATGTGTTATCCGATGGGTAACTTGATTTCAGTTTTTCTTAAATTACAAAGATATGAAGAGCTAGGAAACTCAAGATGCAGAAAAACCCTGTCACCAAAGAAATCAGATTAGTTGAATTGAAGGTTATACTTCAGAAATTAGATTTGAGAAACAGAAGTTAATAGTGGTGAGCTGGTAGTAAAAGCAAGAGAGAGGGCTAGCTGAAAGATGCCTGCAGAGGCAGTGGTGGATAGTGGGGGAGGGGCACGCCTGCCCCAGCCAGGGCCAGAAAGCTCCCAGGGGCTCTGGTCACCAACAGCTCCATTGTTGGTTAATTGTTCTTTTGTAAATAGCTTGCCTTCCTACCAGGATTGTGGGGGATTGTTTTTCTTTGGTGGGGCGGCGGGTAGGGGGCAGGAACCAACCCTTATCATTTTGGTTTGTCCATTATGCATAGGGCAGCATTTAGTCAAGGAGAACAATAAACACTTACTAGCTGGAACGAGCTAGGTGGAAACTTGAGCAACAGGGTTTTAGCTGTGTCCAAGGCCATGCGTATAAATCTGGGATGGGAACAGACAAATCTTTCTAGACACAGGATGTGGAAAAACAACTGAGTCCTTGAGATTAAAGGCCAAGTCCTAAGAGAACATGTTGCTTGCAATAATCTTGGAGTTAAAACCTTGGCAAGAAAACCCACAAGAACTCATACAAAATTCAAGGCAAAACATTTCATTCTCTCTGACCCTTAGAGATTTCTTCTTAACACGGAATTAGTGTTTTTGCTGTTGAAACAGATCCTGTCTATGTAATAACCCCCACTGGCCTGGAGCTCAGCCTTAAGTGCTAGTCCAGGGCTGACTAGCAAGGGTTGGTTTGGATGTGGTTTATTAGAGTATTGTGCCAGTTTGCAGAAATACTGCATGGTAGCTGGATCCTAGCTCTCCCATCTCAAGGGTACACTTGGATTCTCTTTGCCTCACTTTACTTGCCTATAAAACAGGGATAATAATAATAATGATGTCTATCCATCAAAGTGTGGTTGGAAGAGTTAAACATAAAACCTAGCAGTGCATAACTGATGCTCTTTTCATGCTTACACATTTCTCTTAGTTTCACTTCCCATTTTATTACTAGAGATTGAGGTAAGACACAAGTATATACAAACTACATAACATAGCTTTCAATGTTGAGAAAGGAGCAGGTTCTCCAACTTGAACTACACGGCTCCCTAATCAATCAAGAAGAAAGAATAGGGAAATCAGGTGGAACCAACAAACAGCCGAGCAGAGCAGGGTAATGTGAGGAATGGAAACAGCCTGTCCCTTGGAACTTGGCATGAACTCCAGCAGACCACGCATATCTGCTGCCTCCCAGGTCTCCTACACCATCCAGTTTCCTCATCGTTTTGGCATGGCTTTCAGATTCTGTGCATCCCAGAAAGCACAGTCCATCTCGTGTTATTTCACTTTTTCATTTGTTACTAAAGCTGCCAAGTATCAGCATGCGTGCAAGACCCTACTGTACAGAAGGACTGACTTCCCTTCCCACGGGGCTCTCAGAGCATCAGCGGTGAGGACAGGGGACATGAGCTCGGAGGGGGATGCTGGATAACTGTGAAGTTTCTAGTTTGAATATTCCAACAAATATCACAAGGTTAATTTAGAGGGGGAGAGTTGCATTACTGACACCTGGAACCCCCCAGGAGGGAACTAGAGTTTAGATCAAAAGAGGAAATCAACACTTTTCAAATTGTTTTAAATAAAATAGTCTTTTATTTCCTCCCTCCAAAACAACCCTATATTCTTCACTACTTCTGCGACAGTTGTTAATTAGCATGGTTGATTTCATAAACCAAATGGCTTGATGGATTTGTGTGTGTGTGTGTGTGGGTAAACTACTGTTTTGGTATGGGACAGTTAGGTGAAAAAAGAAAAATAAAGAAAAGCAGACGTCTGCCAAAAGGCCACATGTGCCAAATGGTGTGAGACAGAGCAAGGGCAGCAGAGGAGGCAAGAACAACAGGCTCAGACACTTGGGTTTATTGCTAGGGGAGTTTCTAGGTGGGAAGACCTACTTTATTGACGAGTTCCCAGCTGAAAGGAACTTGAGGCCATGGCAGTTTTAGTCTCAGGCTACTGTTTAACATATATTTGATCAAGATTAAAGGGTGATTTGTATGAATAATTGACTGAAGTAATGAAAAGTAAACAAAATGAATGTTGTCTATTGAGGAAAAGCAGCTACCTGGCTATCCAGCACATTCACTACAGCAAGGATCTAAGATGAGTGCTGATAGTGAGGATCAAGAGAGGATGCTTGGTGTGGGACAAATGTCTATATTCTGTCAATTATATTTTAAATAAACACTGATTGGCCAATAGCCAGGCAGGAAGTATAGGCAGGACAACCAGACAGGAAATAGAGGCAGGTCAAGGAGAACAGGAGAATTCTGGGAAGAAGGAAGCCCATTCCTCTGCAGTCCTGACCCAGCCACAGAAGAAATAAGATATGACTGCCTCTTTGAAAACGGTACTGAACCATGTGGCAAACACAGATAAGAATAATGGGCTAATATAAGTTATAAGAGTTAATAAGAAGCCTGAGATACTAGGCCAGTCAATTTATAAGAAATGTAGATTTCTGTGTGATTTCTTTGGGACTTAATGACTGCAAGAACTGGGCAGAACAGAAACTCAGACAACAGATGCTTGGAGCTTAAGCAGCTTTCTTGAGCCTGAAGTATCTTTGGGAATATGAAAAAAGGAAAGAGAGTGAGCTGACGCTCTAGGGACTTCCAGAAGTATCTTTGGGAACATGGAAAAAGGAAAGAGAATGAGCTGACACTCTAGGGATTTCCAGACAGTGAAAGAGAAATACACTTGCTATGTTAATCACAGAATGTGCCATTGTTTACAGAAACACTCATCCATTTGGGAATATTTGGTAAGTAAGTAGCTTTACTTCTCAACGAACCTCTCCAACTTACTAACAGTAAAGACAGGAAGGAAGAAGCTGGAATTACAACAGCCAAGACCTAGTCTAGTCTAGACAGTTCCGTCTACAATCTACAGTCTGACTCAAAGCTAATGGGACAAAAATAACCTAAGTCATCAAGAAAAAGGCAAGCTTTTACCAATTAATAATCTACCCCAGAGAGAATTGCTAAAAAACATTTACTTTTAAAAACCTGAACACTAAGTCAGGCATGGTGGCACACACCTTTAACCCCAGCACTCAGGAGACAGAGGCAGGAGGGTTCAAGGTCAGCCTGGTCTACAGAGCATAGGCCAGCCAGGGCTAAACAGAGAAATGTATCTTCAAACAAAAACCAAACCAAACCAAAACAAAACAAAAAACCCCAAAATCCAACATACAGAAAACAAACAAAAAGCTGACCACTTGAGCTGGAGAGATGG
This sequence comes from Myodes glareolus, assembly GCF_982192425.1. Taxonomy (NCBI): domain Eukaryota; kingdom Metazoa; phylum Chordata; class Mammalia; order Rodentia; family Cricetidae; genus Myodes; species Myodes glareolus. The sequence continues at coordinate 76,816,946 of NC_142038.1, forward strand.
CTCATCAGTTAAGAGAGCACAGCACAGAGAACCTGGGTTTGGTTCTCAGCACCCACAATCTGTCACTCCTATTCCAGGGATCTGAAACCCTCTTCTGACCTTCATGGTACCAGGCAAAACACATATGTGGTGCACAGACATACATTTAGGCAAAATACTAATATATATAAAATCATAAAATAAGTCAATCTGAAAGATTTTCTAAAGAACTGAACAATTAATAAAAATCTAGAGATCTTTTACAACTCAAGTACTCTGTATATTCATGATTCTTTGGAAAAATCAGGAGCTCTTTATTCCTTAATGAGGTGGGATATATACATATAATTTAAAATATTTATTTTAGATTTAATGTTTCGGTAGGCAGCATATACATACATACCCTACAAGTCAGTTTTTCCACTCAGTACTTCTCCTGAGAGACAAGTGCTATCATTAGTTTCTTGTTTCTTAACCTTCAATAAAATGATGTTTATTTATAATACCAATATATAGGATTAATGCCAAATAAAAGCTGTAACATATACACATTCCTCTGTATCTTATAGTTTTGACTTAATAATATTTCTGGAAAAATTTTACATATCAAAATATGGGGGAAAGTTCATATTCTTTCATTATGACATAATATTCCATTGATTTAATAGGGTAGTACTGAGTAGTTAGCTTGTGTATGTGTATGCTGCATGTATGTGTGATTGTGTGCATGTGTGTGTGATCACTGGGTATCCTCCCCTACCACTCTGTCTGATTCCTCTGAAGCAAGTCTCTCCCTGAACCTTAAGCTCATGAATTTTGGCTAGGTTAGCAACCAGTCAGCCCCAGGGACCATCCTGCCTCTGTCCCCAGCATCACTGAGATTACAGGCATGCAGGAGACTGTGTTTAGCTTCTATGTCCCATAACTGTTCTCCATAAAAATTTCATTTTCCCACCAACAATGTGTCTTAGTGCCTGTTTTACCTCACCTTCACCAGGAAATGTTATTGTAACATTTAGAACTCAGATTGTTTATTCCGAGGAAAACTGTAGCTCAGTGCAGTTTTGATTTCTGTTTTTTTTTTTTTTTTATTTTGAATGAGGTTAAACATCATTTCAGGTTGAAGAGCCTTCTGTGGACTAGCGATAAAGAGCTCACCAGGCCCAAAGTTCATCAAAACCACCACAAAGAAAGCTAAAAATCAAGCCACTGTTCTCCTTTCTGTGAAACCGCAGTCATTCTTTGCCCACTTCTCGCTCCTTCTGTGGCTGTTTGTTGTAGAAGCCCTGTGAACTAAGATAATAATCCTGTTGTCTGTGAATATCTAAGATTAGAAGGCCACAAAGGAAGGACAGGTGATACTGAGGGAACTGGCATGTGACAGCGTTTGATGGCCAGCTCACCATGCTGGATATGTGTGTTCACGGGAGTCTTAAAAAAGAACTCAGGGGCCTTGGAGAAGGTCTGTGGTTTTGCTGGGTGTTTATAAGAGGCTATCATGTAATCAAGAATGTAAGAAGCATGCAAGAAGGAATAGAGAGAGAGAGAGAGAGAGAGAGAGAGAGAGAGAGAGGGAGGATATGTTCTGTCTGGCTCACTTGAATGCAGATGTGTGGAGAAAGTTGACAGGAAACCAAATTCAGTGCATTTGACTGTCTAAAACACTTAAGAAGTCTAAAATGGACCAAGCAGTGGTGAGCTGAGCAGTGGAACATGCCTTTAATCCCAGCACTTGGAAGGCAGAGGCAGGCAAATCTCTAGAATTTGAGACCAGACTGGGCTACAAAGTGAGCTCCAAGACAGCTAGGACTGTTACACAGAAAAATCCTATCTGGAAAAACCAAAAGAAGAAGAGGAGGAGGAGGAGGAGAGGAGAGGAAAGGATAAGGAGGAGGAGAGTTGGGTAAGAGGAAAGATGTTAGGAGACAGAAGTATAGGTGACAAAGATGAACCTTATCCTAGCAAGGACACCTGTGCCCCAGAGTGTGATGGAGTTTAAGAATAGAGGCTGGTTTTCCAGACCAGGATTCTTTCTCTAAGCTTCTCAGGGGCAGGAAGATGTGTGTAGCCATGCAGTGTCTAAGATAAATAAGCTGATGGTGGAGGTGATTAAACAAACTAAATGGTGACTCCTACCCACATCTCAATACCCAGTGCTTACCTGATACACACAATGAGATTTTTCATGCTGTATTAGATCTTGTTAATTTTTCCTTTTAGTAGCCCTTCAGCTGCTGAGTTTTTAAGACCAAAGGCACTTGCTTGTAATGGGTGGTAGTGGACTCTCAGAGAGCCATCTAGCCTCTGTAAAAAGGTTTTATTATATAATGCTAAATTTCAAAAGTTTTTGTACTGTCCTGGAAAAGCCTATGGAAGAATAGGAGGTAGGAACAGAATTAAAGACTTGGTTGGAAAAAGGCACAGTTAGAAGACAAGTTATTGAAAGAAAATCTCAGTGCTAAGGATGGGTTAACTTCCTACTCATGTAGGAAAATGTACTCAGGAAAGTGCATGAGGTGTTCTAAAGCAATTATTGCTATTGCTATTGGTTATTAACAAGAACTAGATGGTGAGGCCCTGTTACTGAGAATGTTAATTGCTTTGTTTGCAGGGCATGGAAAAATCAAGCTAGAGCTAAACTGGAAGTTCCTTCCTGCTGGCTGGCTTTTATATTGCAGGAAGGCAGCATGTTGGGGAAGATTTGCCATTGAGGGTCCTGCGTGGTTATGGATCTTTCATGTTACATTGTCAACACTTGAGGCACAACACAGACACAACTGTTATGGGAGCAATCAACCACTTTCCCATTGGGTTGAAGCCTTCCAAAAGAGGGAACCCACATTTGGTACCAAAAACCGGGGCAAAAGCATGTGCCTGAGGAGACTAGAGGGTGCAATGGGGAGACTATTACTGCTGTTCTGTTAATATGGATGAAGAGCACTTGTTAAATTGTCTTTTAAATATTTTTGTATTTAATTATGGATTGCCACTGCTGTCATCCATGGCCATGTAAGGATGCTCTCTTTGCAATTGGTGGCAGTTACTATAAATACTAACTGGTTGAACTGTGAAAATAAAACGTTGTTATTGTTGTTATGGCGTGGTGTGCCAATTCTCATCAGAAAATGGAAGAAAACAATCATACATCTATATGTGAGCCCCCAAGGCTCAGGGAACATCAAGGAAGAGGAGATAGAAAGAATGAACTAGCCAGAGGAAGTGTGGCAGTTGTTGGATAGCTGTTTCTTGTGCATCAAAGCATTTGATGCTTTGGAGGAATAAGGAAGGCACTCCAAGCTGACAACACACAACAAACAACAGGTCTTACAACACTTGTGAGGACCCTTTCTGCATTAATATAAGCAGTGAACAATTTCTGAGGAGGGTACTGCTCTGTGATCCAGCTGCCTACTGCTTGTTGCACTGGGCACTCCAAAGACACTGCTTTCTCAGTTTGTCACCCATGCTGGTGTGGGCTTTTCAATGTTATAAGTGCCTGAGACTCCAGCTGTCCTGTGAGTAACTCTAAGCTTGGTTTGCAAGCTGCACTGAGATATCCCCTGTTGCCCTTTCCTGGTTTCATGAGAGATCCTATCTCAAAAATAAAGTGGAGCACAACTGAGGAAAGACATCTTTGCCAGCCTCAACATCCATGTACACATGTATTTATGCCCATTTATACCACATACACACCAGGGAAGGGAGCGCCTATCTCAATAATCTGTACATTTGATTTCTGAGACATAACGGTAAGATCACTCTGTAAGTCGTAGTAAGGAGTGATGGTAACAGTAGAGGCAGCTCATCTTTGAATATGGAGACCGTTTTTGTCAACACCATAAAACAACTTCTGAAAATGTTGCCTACATCATTTACAACAGCCGAGTGTCATGGAAGTGTTTTTTTCTGCTAGGTAATGTGAGAGAGAGTCAGCTCATGAAGTACCAGGAGTTCAAAAGCAAGTACACAGAGGAGGGTGTGTGCCCTGTGTTCTGCCTGTTAATCCTATATCTGTCTCCAGTAACCTCAAAATGAGTCACTGCCAGTTGGCAGAGACAAAAAGATCTAGGAGAGACATTTCAGCTGTCATGTTCAGAGTATTCTAATGTAATGTTGCATCTTCCCTGGCTTCTATAATTTGAGTCAAATCTTTCTCTGCTAGCACTTAGACATAGACTGGAACAAAAGGGAACTGCTTGTGTCCTAGTTTTACTGATGCCTTAGCTAATGCAAAAGCTAAAGATGGTAGATTAGCTTTTTGCTCGTCACAGATCCTTGCCTTACTGAATTAAACAGTTATTCACTTCAGGTAGCAACTCACTCCATAGTAAAATGAATACACCCTTTACTGAATCCTAAATGAGTTCTGAAGAGTTATGTCCTCTGTGCCTACCCTTCTATATAGTTAGAAAATGCGTCTGAGATGATTGGAATTTCAGTCACAGGCCCAGGGAAATGCTGGGTGTGAATCTATAGTTCTGTGTTATTTTAAACCCCACACGCAAAACACATTGACTACATGGGTGAAATTTTCCAAAGATGGGAAGAAATGAATTATTAATGGTCCCTAAACTTAGTCATACTCCCTGAACTTGATTTTCTTTGAGCACTGGTCTTAAGTTCATAGTCATATGTTTTCTGTGTATTGTTCTCATTTATTGTAGAGTTCCTGAGAGTTTCTGTTCTCAGTCAAGGTGTAGTCTGGGGGAGGAGCAGAAGGGAGCAGAGATAACACAAATGGCCTGTGTGCCAAGTCATTACACAGGTGAGCACAATGACTCTCCATAAACACTGGTATTCTCAATTCTCGTTTTGAGAGAGAGAAAGTGAGAGAGAGAAGTGTATGTGTGTGCACATGGAGTCCCAATGTGGTATATCCCCTGGAGCTATAGCTACAGACCACTCAGTCCACACACTACTGAACCTTGTTGCTAATATTTTTAAATATGTGTTGAATGTTTGTACATAACTGTACATTGCCTTTATTGCCAACTACTTCTTATAATAAAGTCCAAGAAAAAGAACAGCTACACCAAGAGGAAACCAAAAGAGCTCTCACGGTGCTTTCTTCTCTCCCTCCTTCCTATACAGCAGGTTTATTGCCCTACATTAACAGTGATGAAGGTCAAACCTTCTAGATAAAAAAGACTTGTATATGTAGCCATTTGTTTCAGGACAGGAAGTAGACTTTCAAAGTATCTTTTGCTATAAAGTCTATTTAACTTCAACTATTACAATCAGAGGGGAGGGTCAGGAGATGGTTCAGGTAGTAAAATGCTGGCTGTACATGCGTGAGGACCTGGGTTCGGATCCTCAGAACCATGGGAAAAGCACTGTGTGCTTGTAACCCCAGAGTTAGGAAGATGGAGACAAAAATGATCCTAGAGGCTTTCTGGCCAGCTATTCTAGCTAAAGCAGTGAGATTTAGTTTCAGTGAGAGACCCAACCTCAAAAATCAAGGAGAAGTGATTGAGAAGGACTTCCAAGAACTGGGAATGTAGTTCATTGGTAGAGTGCCAGCCTAGCGGGTGCAAGGTCCTGGGTTTGATCCTTCATACTCCAGTATTAATAATAACAAAGGATATATTTATTTCATAAACATTACAAACTGAAAGACACCCAACATCACCCTTTGACTTCCACATGTTTGTACATCCGCACACATATACCCATGAGCATACATACACACACAAAAGTGAGAGGGGGTTAAGCCATAGCTCTCCTGACAAATACAGCCCACAGCTTTCTTTTACAAGTAACATTGTAAGTATGCTATAAGTTTCCATGTTGCCTATAGTTGCTTTCATGCTTCAATTGCAGAGTTGAGCAACTGTAACAGATACCTTCTATGGCTGACTTATAGTTCTCAAATGCTCTCTATTTGGCCCATTAGAGAAAACGTTTGCCAAAATGCTGATCTAAAATTACCACAAAATAGAATCCATAAACTAGGCACAGGCCCCAGCTGTCCAGGAGAGTATGGCTGAAAGTCCTCTGGAGACTAGAAGCTGGAGACTAGAAGCTGGAGACCAGCTTAGGCCACAAAGCACAGCATGCAAGCAACAAACAAACATGAACTGGAACTAGGAAATCTGAATGATAATGCTGTTCTGAAACTTCTACTGACGTTAATCAAAATGCCATCATTTCCTATTTAAGAGGTGACAAGCATCTGCTCTGAGTCAAGGAGACATGCGTCCAGCGCTAATGGTAATGGAATAGCAGTTTTGTGGGGGCTTTTTGGGGGAACTTTGGGAATATACTCTTTTTAAAAATGATTTTGTTTCTAAGTCTTCATAAAGCCAAGAGATCCTCCCAGTTTTCTCAGACTATCACCTGTAAGAGCCTGGGAACAAGAATGAGTTACATAAAGAGTAAGCCTTACAGAGAGACTGTGGCAAAGGACACAAGCATCTTCAGTACAACTTCGGAGTTTGAGCCAAAGTAGCCAGACCACCTTGGTGAAAGACAAATCACTGACAGCAGACACAGGGCAAGCCAGCACACAGGAAGGACACCACTCCTAAGGCCTTAAAGAACCTTTCCTGCTGATACTGCTTCTGCTGTAACTGGTTTTTGAGGTGAAGAATCACTCACTTTTTAATACCAGGATAAACAAGGGATTGGTAATGGTTATTTTATTTTAAAAATATAATCAATTTAAGGTATAACCTAGTGGCAGAATAAACACTTTGTGTATGCAAGGCTCTGTGTTCAATCCTTGGGGGGGGGATCAAAATTAAAATTTAGGCGTAAAAAGCCCATAGAAGCTGTATGAGGAGCCCACTGGTATTTGATTCCACATGAAAATAGAGAGATAAGCATGTGTTTTGATTTGAAGAAAGAACATGAACTAGACCCAGTGTTTCAGAGGATTCTAAGCAAATTTTCTTAACTTACATTTATTTTGGTTTTTGAAGTTTCACTGAGAAAACAAGAAAGACAAACAGTGAACACAGCACAGATATTTTCTCGCTCCTTGTTGATATTATTAGTCCGTTATACAACTGTATCAGAAACAGCTGGCTAACATCCAAAGGTCTCCAATTGTCACTGGCTTGGGAATTTGATACTGCGGTGTCATAAGACGGGAAACTGCCTGTGGATTGATACTCCTGTGTCTCTTACTATCTAGGCAGCTGTGTGCAAGGTTTCTCATCCCTCAGGGCCTCACCTTGGCAAAATGCTGAAAATATAATTTACCTTGCTGGGTGGCCAGGATTAAACGAGACAAACTGAGTTTTTAGTTTGTAACAGATTCTTGGTAGTTAGTAAGTACTGAATAAAACATTTTATTTGTCTTCCTCATAATATAGGACACATACTAAAGCCCCTCAAGTGGATTTTTCAGAATAGGTGGGATACACTGTGACTCTTTTGCTTTAATTTGGCTCTTATTTTTGTTTCATCATTATTAAAATTCTATTGCTAATGATATTTTGTTTTTTAGAAGTAGATTTGAGGATTTTGACATTTTCCCTGCCACTGAGACTGATGGACAAAAATGAATATACTGCCAAAGGCTTGACACCTAACCTGTGATAACCAAGCCCCTGTTGGGAATCAGCTAGAAGCAAGGACACTACAATACCTTCAGAATACAAAGTTTCCCATGTTGGGCAGTATGTATGCCAGGAAGAGGGAAAATATATTGATCAGGCATCTGGATGGGTGTCATCCTGGCCACAACTTGTTGTTTTTTATGGATTATTTCCGATGTCCCTTATGGAAATATGTTCATTTGTAAAAGAAGTGCACATATCTGCAAAAGGAGAAGTCAGTTCTACCTGGTCATGCCAATACAAAGCCATGACATACAAAGAATGACTTGCTCTGACCTACTTAGGGTAATAAAGTCCTCATGCAGCTATTAACTATTTATAATGCCTGTTATAAAAACACCCTCCAAAGTATCTGCCAAGGACTTTATTGCTTTGCTTATTTTGCTCTTGGAAGAGAAGTCAAAGATAGTGTCTTCTCTGACAATGAGTTTGTTTGTTTGTTTGTTTATGTAGGCTTGGCTGTCCTGGAACTTGCTGTATAGATCAGACTGACTTTGAACTCATCTGCCTCCCAGCTTATTACTTATTTCAAATAGAATTCCACCATTTTCCCCTCCCTCATCTCCCTCAATCCCTCCCAACCTCTCCCTACTGCTCCCTTTCAAACGCATGGCTTCCTATTCTTTATTATTGTTACGTACGTGTGTGTGTGTGTGTGTGTGTGTGTGTGAATATATAGATTCAACCTGTTGAGTCTGTTTACTGTTACTTGCACATATATTTTTTAGGCTGACCACTCATGATTGGAAAATTATGTAGGATGTACACCTCCGAGAAAGAGCAGCTTTTCACCCAGGGCTGGAGCTCCATTCATTCGATCCTTCATGCACAATGGCATGTCACCTGGTGCTGTTACTGTTCAGGTCTCGTTTAATCAGCCATATTGCTGAGATTTCATGGGGACAGCTTCTGTTATATCTGGAAGTCTCCCATCGGATATGCTGGTCCTCTGGCTATTACAATCTTTCCAGATAATGGGTTTATTTTAGTTTGGTTTGATTCAAATGTTCTTTCTTGCTGCGGGAGTACCTTCCGCTGCTTCAGCCAATAGCCACTGAAATACCAGCCCACTGGGGCGTGGTATGTTTCTCTTTAAAAGAAGAGCGGCAAGCCTCGGCTCGGCCTCTTGGTTCTGGCGCTTGGTTCTGGCTCCTGCTCCAGTGACTAGGCTTCTTTTCTGACGATTTATGTGCATGTAAGTTTACCCCCCAAAATAAATGCCCCTTTAAAACATAACTGGTGTGGGATTGACTCGCCATTATTTGGTGCCCAGCGTTTGGTTTAAGAACCATTTCACACACACACACACACACACACACACACACACACACACCCGCTCAGCTTGGCCTCTGGCTTGGCTACCTGCTGCCAGCTCGGCTTGGCCAGCTTGGCTTGGCATGAGCCCTCCCTCAGCCATAACCTCCACGCCTCCCAGGATACACAGGTCCGGACAGTCTCTGCTGGCTTACTTTGCCCTGTTCTGCACGGATTTTTAAATTTTTCCTTGCAACATGAGTCAAAGAGCTCACAGCGCAAGATCCCTTTGAAGTTCCAACAAGCTGTTTAAAACCCCTGCCATCCGCCATAACTGATTGGGAGCACTGCAAGCAGCTTGACCCTTAATCCCATCACAGGGACACGGGGCCCAAAGCACTAGGCCTCTTTAACAACAGCACAGTGGCTGTGTCACGACTCTCTGCATCAGGTTGAACAGAGTGGCAGGGCAGGAGAGCCCGGCCGGAGTAGGCCAGGCTGTCTTGTTTATTGGCCACTAGAAGCTCTCTGACCTTTTGTGCTCTGTGCCTGGCCTCTGGATTTTCTCTCTGTGTACATCTGACCTCTCAATTGACTCATTTTCCCCAGTTTTTGAACAAATAACAGAGCAGATTTTAAAACAGGATTTGTCGTGAGGCCTACAGTGGTTCCAGTCGCGACTCGGAGACATTCCCATCTGGTGGCTGAAAGGTAAAATGGCAGGTTTCTTTTTTAATGGGACTCTAGCTGCAGCTTTTGCTGCCACTTTGGTAGAAATCACAAGTGGCCTATATGCCTATGGAGGTACCTCGATTTACTGGTTATTAGGTTTTAGTTTCCTTCTTAATGTTATATCGTTGTGGAAATATGTGGCATTAATTGATAGGATTAATACTATGATAGGCAAAATTGATTCCTTATCTGAGGGCACTAAGAAATTACCTGAAAGGATCTAAGCTGTTGAATTTGACTTTGAAAAGTTATCACAGAGTTTTGATAAGGTAACAGACAGAATATACCTCCAGGATGGCAATTTACATGATATCCAGGGGCAGTTCAAGGAGGAGATACTATCTTTAAAAGAAACCATTAAGACCTTGGAGTCACAAGTGCAGAATGGGGACCAAAAAATTGATACCTTAGTGAAATCACTAGAAACACATGCAGGTCAGGAGATTCAGGATTTAAGAGAGGCGATGATACAAAGATTTGAAATGATTGAAAAAATTATTGGAACTGATGATCCGGGTGAGAAGACACAAGGGCAGGATACAATGCCACCACCACCTGTTAGAACTGGCTTACCTAGGGTTTTAGCAACATACCCTGTAATTTATTCTGACAAAGCATCAACTTCTAAAGGCTCAAAAGGAGTCAAAGAATCTAGATGGATGCCAGTAGGTATGAATGACTTAAAGGAAATTAAGCAAGCTGTTGTTAATTATGGCTTGCCCTCTACATTTGTTAAGGAAATGATAAGGACTTGGGCTTCTAATGTCAGGGCTATCCCCCACGATTTCTCACAGTTAGCTTCAGCGGTCCTCGAAGACAGACCTTCCTTGATGTTTGGAGTTTATTTCAAGGAAGAATCCAAACATATGGAACAGCAAGGAAGAGCAAAAGGTGTAGAGGTTTCACAGGATCAAATTCTTGGCGTAGGAGCTTACGCTGATCCACAAGTTCAAGCTCTTTATGATGATGAAGTATTGTCTCTATGCCACAAGGCAGCTTTAAATGCCTGGGGTAGATTACCAGAGCCAGGAAGAAAGGTAGAGTCATATACTAGGGTTAGGCAGGGACAGGGAGAACCCTATACTGACTTTTTGCAAAGATTAATTAAGGCTCTGAACACAGGAATAACAGACCCAGAAGCTAGACGACTAATTCTTGAATCACTGGCTTTTGAAAATGCAAACTTAGACTGCAAAAAGATAATTGGGCCTTTAAGGTCTAGATCAGCACCTATGGATGAATGGATCCAGCATACCATGAATTTTCAGACCTTTAATTACGATGACGAATCTTGAGTAGGAGAAGTGATTTCTAAAGCGATGAGGGGACATCCACCTGCCAAATGTTTTAATTGTGGTAAATTTGGACATCTAAAAAGGGATTGCAGGCAAGGTATTTCTAGGAATAACACTTCATCTGGGAATGGCAGGAATAGGGAACCTCGACCTTCAGGCATATGTAGGAAGTGTGGTAAAGGAAGACATTGGACGAATGAATGCAGATCAACAACAGACAGACAAGGCAACCTGATACCATCAGGAAACTCTCTGAGGGGCCTCTCGCAGGCCCCCAAGCCAAAAGTGGCCCAGTCATTCCCAGTAACCGTGGAGGACATGTCACACCAGGAAAATTAAAAACTCTAGAAGCTTCTGTACAAGATCATAAGGCTCTAAGTGATGCAAATTTGGAGGATAAGTCAGAAATTCAATTAGGAAATAAGAAACATGTATTTTGGCAAACTTCTATAAATGATCAGAGACCAAAGCTGAGAGTACGAATAAATGGAATTGTGATTGTTGGCTTGATAGACACAGGAGCAGATGTGAGTATCATCACTCCAGAATCTTGGCATCCAAATTGGCCTCTTCAAGAGGCAGATGTTCAATTACTAGGAATTGGAACCATATCTCGAGTTAAACAAAGCACGAGATGGGTTCACTGTATTGGACCAGAGGGTCAAAGAGGAAAGTTAAGGCCATATGTAGCTGATATTGCAATAAATTTATGGGACCGTGACCTGCTACAACAATGGAATACCCAGATTAAAATTCCTGCAGTCTCAGGAAGTCATGATTCTGGGAAGGATGTAATAAAGTACTATGCACAAAGGTCACCAGCCATTCAGGCTGTACAAGAACATAAAACAACTAACAAACCTTTAGAGGTACCTACATCCCTACCTTTAAAATGGATAACTGAAAAGCCAACATGGGTTAAACAATGGCCTTTAGCTGAAGATAAATTGCAGGCTTTAGAACAATTGGTACAGGAGCAATTAGATGCTCAACATATTGAGGAGTCCACTAGCCCTTTGAATTCTCCTGTGTTTGTTGTAAAAAAGAAATCTGGCAAATGGAGAATGGTGACAGATCTAAGGGCTGTCAACAAGGTAATTCAACCTATGGGCCCCCTACAGTCTGGACTTCCTCTGCCTTCTCTGTTACCCAAAGGATGGTCTCTTATAGTTATTGACTTGAAGGATTGCTTCTTTACCATACCATTACAAGAAAAGGATAGAGAAAAATTTGCCTTCACAGTGCCTACTTATAATAACTCCCAGCCTACTAGGAGATACCAGTGGACTGTCCTACCACAGGGAATGCTCAATAGCCCCAGCCTGTGTCAACACTTTGTAAGTCAGCCATTGGAAATAATATGTAAGCAATTCCCTAAATCTATAATATACCATTACATGGATGACATTTTGCTATCCAATTCAAACATAGATACTTTAGAAAGAATGTTTGAGGAAGTAAAGATAATTTTGCCTAAATGGGGATTACAAATTGCTCCTGAAAAAATTCAAAGAGGAGATTCTGTTAATTATCTAGGTTACAAAATAGGTTTACAGAAAATTAGGACACAAAAGACACAAATTAGAAGAGACCGGTTACAGACTCTTAATGATTTTCAGAGATTGTTAGGAGACATTTCCAGTCTACGACCAGCTGTTGGGATAACACCTGATCTAATAATTCATTTAAACAAAACCTTAGATGGTGACAAAGATTTGAATAGTCTCAGAGAGTTAACAGCTGAAGCAGAAAAGAACTGACCATGGTTGAGGAAAAATCACAGGAGGCACATGTAGATAGAGTGGATCCAAATCTTAGTTGCATTCTAGTCATATTGCCTTCCAGAATTTCGCCTACGGGAATTTTAATGCAGAGGGAAGATACTATTTTAGAATGGATCTTTTTACCACACAAACCGAGTAAAAAATTGAAAACTTATGTAGAAAATGTCTCTGAATTAATTATAAAAGGTAAACTGAGACTTCGTCAACTAGCAGGTATAAACCCAGCAGAAATTATAGTGCCTTTCACTACTGATGAAATAAAAAAGTTATGGGAAGACAATGAACCATGGCAAAGGGCTTGTGCTAATTTTTTGGGAGAAATTAATAGCAACTATCCAAAAAGCGGTAGACTTAACCTTATAAAGAGAACTTCTTGGATTCTTCCTCGAATTGTACATGATGCTCCAATAATTGGAGCCCATACATTTTATACTGATGCTAATAAATCAGGGAAGGCTGGTTACAAATCAGATGAATTGAGTAAGGTGGAACAAAGTCCTTATACTTCTGTCCAGAAGGCAGAATTATATGCCATTCTTATGGTGCTAAGTGATTTTAAAGAACCTCTTAATATTGTTACAGATTCACAATATGCAGAAAGAGTTATCTTGCATATTGAAACTGCTGAATTTATACCAGATGATACAGAGTTGACTTCATTGTTTATCCAGGTACAAGACATAATCAGGAATAGGCTTTGCCCAATGTACATAACACACATCTGGTCCCATACGGGTCTGCCAGGTCCTCTAGCACAAGGTAATGGAGAAATTGATCAATTATTGATTGGAAGCATGTTGCAGGCCTCAGAATTTCATAAAAAAATCACATCAATAGCAAAGGTTTAAAGAAAGAGTTTTCCAATACCTGGCAACAAGCTAAGGAGATTGTAAAGAGATGCCCTACTTGTTCTTTATATAACCAAACACCACTACCTACAGGGACTAACCTGAAGGGTACTCAAAGGAATGAAATATGGCAGATGGATGTCTTCCACTTTGCAGAATTTGGAAAATTAAAATATGTACATCACACCATTGACACTTATTCAGCCTTTCAGTGGGCAACTGCTTTAAGCTCAGAAAAAGCTGACTCAGTAATCACACATTCATTCGAAGTTATGACCATTATGGGTATACCTGCACAAATAAAAACAGATAATGGTCCAGCTTATGTCTCTAGGAAAATGAAACAGTTTTTTGCTTATTATAATATTAAGCATGTTACAGGTATACCATACAATCCTACAGGTCAAGCAGTCATAGAAAGATCAAATCGAACTATAAAGGACATGTTAAATAAACAGAAAGGGGTGGGAAATGCCCCCAGAAATAGATTACATAATGCCTTATTAACCTTGAATTTTCTTAAAGCTAATGAGAAGGGAACAACAGCGGCAGAAAAACATTGAATAATGAAAAAGTCTGCTGAACTAAATCAACCGGTTTATATCAAGGATGTGCTGACCTCTCAATGGAAGCCAGGAGATGTGCTACGTTGGGGAAGGGGTTTTGCTCTTGTTTCCACAGGAGAAGAAAAATTGTGGATACCATCAAAATTAATAAAGGTTAGATCTGAAGAGAAGAAACCTCTTGGAAAGGAGAAATGACAGCTCATCTACAATGATGATAACCATACAGGTGGTAAGAAAGACATAGAATGGGGGCAGGGTTCTGTTCTTGTCTCCACAGGAAAACACTCGTCTTTGAAAAATTTAAAGGACCCTGGATGTTTGAATACTGACAGATGGAAAAATAACTACCCAATATGGATTAACAAGAAAACTGAATAGGTTCTGTGAGTACGAAGCTCTGGAATATACTAAATCATATTTCTGAATTTATAGAGCTGGTTTTGGAGTTGTACTCTTGGCTCGGTCCCTCTCTAATTCCAAGCCTGTTGTTAGGAGAAAAACCCAGAGTTTCTGGAGTTTCTGTCTTATGTCAAGAGCCATGATATGAGACAGAAAAAAATATGAGTTTAGAAAACATCTTTGCTTTTCTTCATATCTATCATACTTTTCATTGAATATGTCTATCATACCTTTCATTGAATATATGTTTGTATATGTCTATATAATTAATGTTTAAGTTTTCCACAACGAACAATGAGTTTTTTCCGCACTGACTTTTGAAGTTTCCAGGAAGAAGATGGGACCCCCATAACAACAACTCCACTCGGTTGATACGACGTCGTGATACTGATAGTGCTACTACAAGTCCTGTTTCGGGTATCAGCTGCACAGATGATTCCAACTTGGTTAGCTGAAATGGTGCACATCTTGTACAACATTCTGGGCAGACCTCCACAAAATACTCAGAGACTGTTTGCAATTTTAAAAGACATTGATCTTGAAATTTAACCATCATTTTACTTTCACAGGATCCTCCAGAAAGAACCTCACCCCCATGACAGCTGGAAGTAATTCTAGAGGACGATGTCCCCTCTCTCAGCAAAGTTTGTCCTCAGGTTTAGGAACAATATTTAGGGATTGATTATAATTAGTATACGGTTGAAAGTTTAGAAAGGAATTTTAAAAGCTCAGGGATCTTTTTGAGAAAAAAAAAGAGGGAAAATTGGATAGATAATAATGGTATTTTTGAGTTATTGTTTATAGATAATTACATCGGCATAGATTTTTGTATATGGATACAAAGTTAAATTATATTGAATATTGTATGTATGCATGCTTCTACCTGTTTAAAACATTTTTTATGTATTGATATATATTGTATTGATATATGTATACCATATTGCAGTGTACATTTCTACCTCTGATTAAGATACTCATATATTGTTTATGTATTATATTTATTGTTTACATTTGGAGGTCATTGTCCTCATTTATTCCACAGTTGTTTATTCTCTTAGTCTTTAAGTTAGATACATGTTAAGAATTGTAGATCAATAGTCATCTATGTCTGTCATATTTATGGTTAGACTAATCAGGTTCTTAAGATACATAGAGATTATATATAAATAGTCTTCAACCTCTTCGAAGAGCTGTAGAAAATGGCATTTAATTTAATCTTAGAGTTCTGTGTAGTGAGACACAATCACTCCTGGCAACACCGACCTATTCCCGAGAGATTGTTGAGCACCAAAGACACTCCACTTGGGAGCTTGTCTTCTTGACAAAACTGGCCTCTGGGCAAGGAACTGCCCATACCTCAACTACTGACAAATACACAGTATCCGGAAATGGATAAGCAGAACTGTCAAATCTTACTAAGACAGGGTAAGACGGTTTTGAAAAATCTCTTGCCTGTTAAAAATAATCTGTCAGTTATTCTAGGCCTTAGTCACAGTTGGTTGCTTCAACGCTGCAAACAGGTCTTTGGTGATTGCCCAGGTAGCCAGTTGTCTCTGTGACTTGTTGCATGTTTTGGAAGTTCTTTGATTGCATTTCCTAATTACTCAGGTAATATTATTTCCCTTCTCGGATCTTCTATGGGGTTGAAGACTAGATAAATGTAGCTACTTTCCTCTCATGATTATACAAGACTTTAGCTAGTTAGAATAGGATATTTGTACTTATTGTATATAATTTTGTAGGTTTGTACTTACTGTATATAATTTCGTAGTAGGTTTAGAACTCTCTTACTTAAACAAAAGGGGGAGGTGCTGTGGGAGTACCTTCCGCTGCTTCAGCCAATAGTTGCTGAAGCACGAGCCCACAGTGCTGCGGGAGTGCCTTCCGCTCCTCAGTCAATAGCCACTGAAATACCAGCCCACTGGGGCGTGGTATATTTCTCTTTAAAAGAAGAGCGGAAAGCCTCAGCTTGACTTCTTGGTTCCGGCGCTTGGTTCTGGCTCCTGCTCCAGCGACTAGGCTCCTTTCCTGACGATTTATGTGCATATAAGTTTACCCCCCAAAATAAATGCCCCTTTAAAACATAACTGGTGTGGGATTGATTTGCCATTACTTTCTTCTGTTTTTCTGATTCTTGCATCCTTCACCAGTGATCAAGCGGCTTATCTCAGTTTTCTTATTCTCCATCACTCCTAATTATATGACTTCTACTTTAGTTTTATGGATATTGCTTTCTGAAGTCAGACACTAAGCCCGAGTTTTCTGCTCAGCTTCATCCTCTACAGTGGTCTCTGAGGAGCTGTGGGTTATGAAAAGCAACATTTGGGACACAAGAAGAATGATGTTATTCTATTCATCTTTATTTCAACCCTGACATTTTGTTTATTTTTCACATTGTTTTTGCAGTATTAATAATATCAAAACAAGAAGAGGGATGGTGATTCAAATTCTTACAGAATATGAGACTGATAAAATGCAGGCCACTGTTCTGTGAAACAGCAACCGTCACAGTGTGGTCTCGAGATCCACAGGGAGTTTCTGAGCTCCATGCAGTTGTCCATATGTTTCCATAATAATGACAAGCTGGAATTTGTCTTTTGTGGCCATTCTCCCATGAGTATAAACAGTGGTGTTTGGGGCTTAAGTGGCAGGAGCAACTGTGAGAATACAGTTGTTTTCTCTTGTGCCACATACTTAAAGGGACTTGCAAAAATAGAAGTTTTTCATAAAAATGTGCCATTTCTGTCAACATATGAAGAATTATTGGTATTTTAAATTCTAAGTTTTAATTTTCAATATCATATGGCAAATACTGGTAGTTATCCAGTGGTGTGTCAGAGCTAGCTTATTCCAGTTTGCAAGAAAACTATTCATAGCTCAAAATTGTCTGACCCCCTGGGAGAACAAGCAGTGCTCTTAACTGCAGAGCCATCTCTTCCAGCCCTGGGGCTTTTGGTTTGAATAATTAACAGCACAATGCTGGATATAACTCACTTTAAAATTCTTTCAGGTCTTCCATAATTTTTAGGGGTGTAAATAGCTCCCAGGACCCCACATCTGCTGTACACTTTTAAGTGTTGGTTACTACATTCTTGTTACTCTCCTCACAGGCTCACATTCCATCGCTACAACCCCTAACTCTGCCTATCCTAGACCGGGTTGCACATCTAATCCTTATTCTTTAATTCTTCCATTTCCTCTAATCTCTTAGAGTACCAATCACCTTCCTTGCATCTCTGAGACTTTTCTCTGCTAAAATATGCTTCTCCTCAAAGTAGATCAGAATTATCTGGGGGTGGTTATTAACATTAACTATTCCTAGAATAAGCACATCACCCTAAATCTACAAATAGCAAGTCTCTGGAGCAGGTATAAGTAACTAGTAATCAGTCAGAGGTTATTGGATCAATGTTCTTAAATTTAAGGATCTTCTAATGGCCTCTCCCTTGGAGGTCTCACACAACTCCATATCCTTAAATATTTCTTTTGTTTGTTTGTTTCTGTAGCTTCAGTCACTCTCTTGGGCTCTAGAGGCTATATTGAGTATATTCTAAACGCACCTATAACATTTCCACAGACTGTCTTGTCATTGTGCTGTGGACATAACCCACTGACTTCTGAAGCAAAACTGCTATTCAGCCAGTTTCTTCTTCTCGAGTTAATGATGCTACAGTTGTTCTTATTACCTGGAATGGACTAATAATGTGTTTTTTAACCTTTTACTTCTTGATTTCTCTGTGACTAAACAAAAGCACTGGTCTTTCCTGCCCATCATTAGCTAACCACAGTGTCTCTCCTGTATACTTCCAGCCTACTGAGTTCTTATTCCTCTGGTAAGGGATACCCAGGAGTTCAGATGCTCAATGATTTATAATAACTTTTAATGCCCCTAAAACTCCTAATGCCATCTGCTGGCATGTTAGTACTTTACAGTACTCTTAGGTAGCCTTTTGCATACTGTTGTGGGCTACTGGTTATTTGCTCTGTCCCTGTGAGGTACAGGGCTGCTCCCAACAGAGAAAACTGACCTCAGGATAGGTAGAAGGCATAGACTCTGGTCCACAAGAAAGCTGAAATATAGCATAGACATTTTCTATAAGGATGGTAAAGAGATAAAGAGGTCAAAAGTCTCTCTTGCTAGACAAGAAGAGCATAGACACTGAGCAATCATCTCACAGAGTTTCAGCACTATTACCATATGCAATTTGCTGGACTTAAAATAAGTCTTATTTGTGGAAAACAGGATGAGTTAACAAAGATGGCTGAATAACAACAGAAGGAAAAAATTAAATGTAGGGCCACTGAGAAGGAATAAGAAGGGATGAGGGAAGAGGACCAGTCGAGGTATCTCTTACTCTGTGTCAGGAGTGTGAGCAGGCGTTGGGGCAGGTAATCAATGAGCACAGAATATGAAGGTAACAGAAGAAACGAGATGAAGAAATCTACTCTATAATGGCTGTAGTTAATAGTAATGTGGTCTTGAAAGTTGCAAAGGCAATAGTGTTCTCAGTATAAAATGATAAATACATGAGATATTATCTCATTAGCTACCTTATAAGGAACACATAGTTTAACTTAACATGCCGCACATTATAAATACATATAATTTTTAAAAGATCAGATAAATTGATAATGTCTTTAAAATATAGCTACAGATTCCTTGGTATTTTTTTCTGGTGTAGCAAGAGGTAATGTCTATATATTATCACCTTTATTTTAGGCAAAATTGTGGCTGCATGCATGACAGACTACGGCTTTAAAGGTTGGATCACAAAGGCCATCTGGCTTCCACTTTGGCACTGGGTACATGACTGAAAGTCTTGTTCCTTTAAAAACTTAAAGTATCCGTAAGCCTTCACACTGTGAGATGAGAAAGCCAGAGCCACATGTTGAGGTGATTAGCTCATTGCTGCAGGAGTATTCTAGGTAGTTAGTTCTATCTTTCAGCATTTATCTTCTGGCTGAGACCCAGACATCATAGACAGAGACAGTGTTAATGTCGTCTGCATGTTTTGAATTACTAACCCACAGACTCTCTAAGAAAACAGTCAGTTTTAAAAACACACTGCTTTCCATCTCTCAGGTTTTTGAAAATACACACCCCTTCCAGCTTCCTTGAAATTCCCTCTCCAATCCCCCTTTCTCTCAGGTGCCAATCTTTCCTATCCATTATTTATGAACCAAGGTGCTTAGGCAGGGTGCCATAGTCTAGGTTTGCATTATCTAATGACTTCCTACAACTACCATCCCTGTTCATTTTGAGCTTAAATGAAAAATTCTGTTCCTTAGACATCCAACCTTATTTCAAGTACTTAAAGCCACATATAATCATGTCAACACAAGACATTTCCATCAACACAGAAAGTTCTTTTGGGTTTTTTGTTGTTTTGAGACATGTTCTCTCTATACAACCTTGGCTATTCTGGAACTCAGTGTGTAGACCAAGCTAGAACACAGAAAGTTCTATTGAACAAAGTAAGGTATGGATTTGGGTTAGTGAAGCTTAGAACTATTGGCATTTCAGTGCTAAGTATGTCTTCACAGTGAGATATTATCCTGTGTATTAGAGAATATTTATGTGTGCCCCTGACTTCTACCCACCACATACCAGTGATATCCCTCAGTGTGACAACCAAAAACCTCTTCAGACACAGCCACAATCTGTAACAAAGTGCAGGGGACCAAGTCAATAAAAGAGGCCAGGTCTGAGTTATAAGGTAAAAAAAAACAATGAATTTTCTTCTTCTGTCCCCATGGCCTATAGAATAACCTAAAATAATTTTGATGAGCAGTGTCCCCACTCCATCCCTGCAAATGTAACAGAGAATTTTTACTGCAATACAGATTGACAATGTCTGCCATGCACAGCAGAAAGTTCAGAGCTGCCCATACCAACATCATTTCCTGACGTTAAAGAAGATTGACGTGACTGGATAGAATCCTTCGTGCACATCTAGTCCTCAATACAATACAAAGAGTGCTGCACCTTTCTTCACCCACGAAGACTCTCTCGGGCATCCAGGGCAATAGAAAAACAAACAAGCAAATCTTCATATGGCCTAAGTTTGTAGCAGGTACAATTTAACTACACAAAGTAGCTTCTCCAAAAATGTGGTCAAGAGCCCTACAGCGAAAAAGCTTCCAAAAGACAACTGCCCAAATTATTTAGGATGTTTCCTTCTTAAATATACTCATTGGATGTGCCTTTTGTTTATTTGTATGTATGGCTGGTTGGTTGGTTTTTTTTTTCTTGATCCTAAAATAAAGAGAAAATTTGTGCTCAACTAAAATCTCCCATTTGCCTAGAAGATTTTCTTAATACTCTGCAAGATTTCCATCCACTGAGATCAAGGCACAAAAGACATCCTGTTGTGAGTGCAGGAAATGGTTATGCTTGAGAACTACAGGGGTCACCACATAGAAGAAATAGGCGTGGGGACGAAGGGAGACCTGAGAAGGCTGGGACTAGATAGCACACAACGGATGAACTAGACCAGACAACAGGCACAAGGCACGCCTTCATGGTCTTCCGCTTTCTTATTAAGTTGTCAGTGCTGGCAATGACTGAGGAGTAGGTGAGGTCTACAGCACTGTAGGCTAGAGAGACACAGAAATCAAATTGGTGTGTGTTTCTTCAGTTCCGGGCCACTAAGAACAGTGACAGAGGTTTGGGAACTGGGTGTTCACGTACTTGTAATTAGTGATGTGATCCGACCACCTCAATTGAGACATGGATGAAAGGCCTTGCTTATCTTGCAATGTGCTATGGGGTACTAAGATTTTAAAGAGAATTAAGGCAAGGCCCAAGCCCTCAATATGGCAGAAATCAGCTCAACATGGGACACTGATGATGGTGGCAATGATATGTCTTTTTTCTTGTTTAATCCCACAAATGTGTGAGGCTGAGGGGACACGAAAAGGGTTCATCTCTGTTGGGCCCAGTGTTGTGACTGACAATCAGACAAGAATTCAGAGTGTTTTATAAACAGACAATTGAGGATATACAACGGCTTACCTTAGATGTCATACTAGGTCTTGGCTATAGCAGCTACTCAATAAATAAATGTTACTTGATTACTTAATAAGGCAGAAGATTCTGTACATCTCACAGGGCAGAAGGCAATGGGGCTTTTTTAATTTTGTGTGTACCACACAGACCCTATCAAGGTAATATGTATATAAGAGGTACTTAGGGAAAAGATCATTGGCACTATCAAAAATTCAAGAAACAATAAACAGAAGCAACAAAAAAACTGACAACACATTCAAATCAAGATAATCTGTGGAGATTTCTCTGCAAGTGACTGTTTGCAGTGCAGGGCACTGTGAGAGGTTCCGCCCTAACTTGGCACTGATGACAGCATAGCTGTTGCCACTCCTGGGAGAAATGATGAGAGGCAGGAGATCACAGGAACCTAAAAGGAGAAAGTCTAATGGAGAAGAACCATGACCTTAGGTCGAAGGCACCAACAGACCAAGGTAACCCCACAAGGAGGAGCCAGGAGAATAATTAGCCAGCCCTTACCCATCTTTTCTTGGAGACCCTGC
This sequence comes from Myodes glareolus, assembly GCF_982192425.1. Lineage (NCBI taxonomy): Eukaryota > Metazoa > Chordata > Mammalia > Rodentia > Cricetidae > Myodes > Myodes glareolus. Next base: position 76,838,913 of record NC_142038.1, read on the forward strand.
TGGGACTCTGCTATAGGCAGGAAGAAGTCAGGCTGAGAGCCCAGGCTTAATTCCTTATGGTGGCCTCCCAGGGAGAAAGCCAGGGGCAAAGGGAGCTCCACTTACAACTAGGTCATCACTCTCCCTTTGTATTGATATCTGGAAGTCTTCAAAATGCCAGCTGATGACCAACTGACATGTAATGTAGCAAAAAAAGAATCACTTTATCCTCTAATTCTGCCTGAACAATTTAAAACCACTCTGATTTAAAAACAAGATTTCATCCAGGACAAAAGTATCCCCTAAAAATTAAGAAGAAAGTTAAGTTCATATAACAAACAAGGAACTTTAATTCTGTCAGACCTAAATTAGCCAGCCATAAATACACCAACTCTGACTAGCTCTCATCAGGGGAACTGAGCAAAGGAATAATGGTGATGGCCACATATAACCAAAGCTTTTAATGTGTGAGACTACGAAACAACCCAGATTTGGGAATTTGCCAGTAAACTTGGGAGGCGCCCAAAACTCATAAGATAAAGTTACTACCATACAGAGCACACAAGAGATTGGTGAAGAAGAAATCCAAGAAAAATGTTAGTGGAAAAAGTCAACTTTGAGGATTGCTATATTTCTTAAAAGCGTGATGGAAAACATTATTAAATGACAGAAAATAATATCAGGGAATACCACAAAGAAGAATGTAGGAATTCTGGAGTGATCTCAGACACAAATGAGACAAAAATCATTATTGTCTAAATTTAGATAAGTCTCAGGGCTCTAAATTACTGACATTTACTAGGAAATTATAACAAAAGAAAGAAAAGATAGTGTGTTTTCTCTTCTTTTATGGCTTAATCATCAGTATACACCCAATTTATTAAACTCAACTCACAAAGACAGTTACAAAATAAATCACTAAGTTTTCATTATGTACATAATAATTTTTAGAAAACCATTATATATTCAGAAACTTCACAGTGAGACATTTTCCTGTTTGCCACACAAATCCTGCAACGTAATGCTTGCTTTCTTGAAAGAGTGGTATGCGCATGGCTCCTGCTTGTTCGGTGCAGGTTCTCCTCATAATAATGATTGTGTGCTATTGATGTCATATTTATCTGCAAGGAGCACACATTGTCCCGTGGTTCAAGCACAATTCACATCAAGTTGCAATTAAATTCTCATCAAGTTGCAATTAAATAATATGCATAACTAATGACCACTTTATATGTGCCTATCTGCAGGACAAAAATACCAGCTTACCAGAACTGATATTTTTTCCTTGCTGTGAATTAACAAAATAACCCAAAGAAATAGGTCTATCACCTCATCTGTGGACCACCTAACTGTCATGAAGATTTGGCAGGATTAAAATCACTAAAATATATCTAAACTGGGTATGGTGGCATGAGCCTTTAATCCTGGCACTTGGGAGGCAGGGGCAAGTGGCTCTTTGTGAGTCTGAGGTCAGTCTGGTATACAAAGTGAGTTCCTGGACAGCCAGAACTACACAGAAAAATTCAGCCTCAAAAAACCTTTAATATATATTCTAGACTATTCTTTTATGACTCAGCAGTTTAAACTCATGGGACTAAATAGTCTTGTTCCCCAATTAAGTCACAAATACATACTTCAGAGACTGCCATATTTAAATACACACATAAGCATATAGTTCAGTGACTGCCGTACACACATATATTCAAACACAAGGAATGTCTCAGTGGAAAAAAGACAGAGATGTTCCTGTCCTCCCAGGATGGTGAACCACAATAAGGAAATAACTAAATAAGAACTTCAGGCAATGGCCTTTGTTAGAAATAAAAATCACAAAAACTGCTGGGATGAAGATAAGCATAACATAGACAAGATGTTTTGGTGAAGTCTAACTACAGAGTTGACATTTTAGACAAAGAAAAAAGTGAGCCATGTTAAAATACAGGAAAGGTCAATTTCAAGACAAAAATCAGCTAAGACAAAGGCCCTAAGGTGGGGATGAGCTGGGAATGTTTAAGGAATAAAATGACCAGCCAGCGAGAGGAAAGTAACAGGAGACAGGACAGGAGAGCTAGCTAGACACCAGCCTTTGCAGGGCTGTGCAGACCAAGGAATTTACATTTTGTTTCAAGAGTGGTGAGAAGTTGCCTTAGGGTTTGGAGCTAGAGACCTGACTTTTGCTTTAAAAGCATCCCTCTATCTGTGAGTGGAGAAATGCCTTTCGGGAGCTGAAGGCTGTAGCTACAGAGGTGGTAGGAAAATAGATACGAGAAGACTGGGAGTCACTCTGCAATCTCCCACTAGCTGACTGAATGGGTAATATGTGTAGGGGAGGAAAGACAGAAATCCCCCAATGTGACCACAGGGACATTGTCAGCACCTAATGGGTGAGGGGAGTGGAGGGGAGAATGAAGGAAAACAACCAAAAATTATATTTGGTACTGAGTATATGTGAGGTACCCACTGACACCCCAAAGGAGGTATAAACTTACACATGTAAATCTGGAGTTCTAGGGAAAGGTTAGATATGCTTTAAAAATAATCCAAATGGAAAAAGTATTACTAGAAAAATATACTCAAGAGAGATTTAGCCTATGATTTTAAGTTTACTTTTAAGGCTATTGCTTCTCACACTGAAGTGCAAAACCATCCAAACAAACAAACGTCTTATGGGACACTGTGAATTAGTCAGTGATGCTCAAACAAAAACCTGGAAATACATTTTTTTTCCCTTGATAACCTTACAACTTAGTCCAGCTATTTCTCCATCAAAAATTTGTATGATTTGTAATTACTTGCATCAGAAAATGATCACAATCAGAAAAAGAAAATAATGTGAGCTAAGCAAATGAGGAAAGGAGGTGAACTCAGTTCTCTTCAGACCTAGAACTAGACCCAGAGGCTTGCTAGTTCAAGCCTGCGCACAACAGTTGCTCACAGATGAAGTCTAAAACGAAGACGGGCAAATGCAGGTATGTTTCTCAACACTGCCACATGAAAACACAGGCAATACAATAGAGGCAGCAATAACACACAATGTTGATTTATTTGTTCTGGTTGTGGGTCAAAAGACTCTCAAGAAATATGAACAGTTTAGACTTGGTGGCTTCTCAACACGGGCTTGGCTTCTATTTGACTGCTTCATTTATTCTGCTATACAATCCACCAGAAAAGGGAAGCAGAAGGCATTTTGATTCTGTAAGAGAAACTTATAAATTATATAATGAAGCAAACGCTTCTTGTTCTGAAGAGAATTTTCACTTGGGTTGATCTCTTTACGTAGAAGTTTAAACATGCACACAGACACCCAGACACCCACACACACACACACACACACACACACACACACTTTTGTAAGGACAATAGGACAGGAAGTGGCAAAGTCATAATCAGAGAGTGACCTTAGATCTTTTTGAAGTGCAAAGAAGCAAAATAACAACCTACAGAGTAAAACTAACATCACACCTTTGAATCAGTAAGTGGAGGGAAAAAATCATTAACAGCTAGCTGATTCTTCAGTGAGAACTTCAAAACCAACCAGAGTAGTGGCTCTCAACATTCCTAATACTAAGACCCTTTAATACAGTTCCTCATGTTGTGGTGACCCACAACCATACAATTATTTCCTTGTAATTCTGCTGCTTTTGTAAATCATAATGTAAATATTTTTGGAGATATAGGTTTGTTAAAGGGGTCATAACCCGTGTGTGAAAGTTCCAGCACACTATGGTTGCTAAAAGTTTATTCCCCCTTCCAAAAATTTATTTCCAGTCACTCTTAGAATTTAAAACGACTTCCAAAGAACAATAATTTTTCTTTTGGAAGGTTCTACTTTCTTTTATGACTTTACTAAACAATAATAGACCATTTGGCAAAGGCTATGTGGAAAGGAGTGGGCAAGAATACAGCAAAAGTATGGCGCATTTCACATTAAATGTGTCCAAAAGAAGACCTGGGCTTGAAGAACTCACTGCATCCAAAGCTTTTGCCATGTTACTCAAAAGCACTCATGAGAAGCCTCTGCACACAGAGCCCCTACAACCTTAAAAAAAAAGTATCACTATTTAATATGTATTCATTCTTAACATAGTATTTGGGTTGTGATGTCTGCTTTCTCCTGTCTTTGAACACCCCCCCACATATACATATACATATACATATACATTACCTCATAAAAACCTACACACATTGGAACTTAGTTTTTTCCCCCCTTAGTTTTGATATAGATACCAATTATAAGGAGGAAAAGAGAAGAAAAAAGAAGAGAAAGAAGTAAAACAACCAGTGTTCACCCAACAATTCCGGAATTAAGGAATGGGGACTTCTACCTACACTTAGCCCCTCTGCTTGCCATTTTCTGCTTAGTGTCCTCAGCGTCTCTGGCTAACCTCAGACTCAATGTCATCAACACCATGCAAAATGACTAAAAATTAAACTACAGAGGTGTTTTGACACTCTGGATGAACTAAAATATTAGAACTGCTTATTTTAAAGGTCTAACAATTTACTTTAACTAAACTGAATAATTCCAGATTAATGTTTCTCATTCATTGAAACTGAAGGAAAAAATGGAGTTGTTTATTCAGCTATCACAATCATATATGTGTAATCTAAGAACATGTAACCAAATATGTTCATGAGCTATTTCTACAGTTTTATAGGAAAAGTGATCAAATAAAAACCTAATTAATATTTAATTTCTAATACTTTTAGGTGTATTTCTAAATTTTGCTAGTGTTGGGGGTTTTAGAGTATGGCAAGACTCAGTCCCCTCTCCCTCACCGTGCTTTCAGTGTTAGCCTAAAGCCCATGAACGATGGATACATGGATTCTGCCAAATACTCTTACAAAACACTCCCAGAGACAAACACTCTCCTTAAAGTACAGCAGAACCTCAACTAAAGGCAGAAATAGTCCCCTTCTATGTTCTATAGAGCAAACAAAATCAACAGTTGACACAATCATCCCAAAATGCACACAGATAAGGCAATCCCGAATTTCTTAAAGAACCAATAAAGTGCATGTCAAATTATCTCAATTATACTAAATGGTTCCAAGATAATCTACAGAAAGTCACATCTTCATTTTACAAATAGCAGATAATCACCTGTCCAGATGCCGGTTACACGAAGAGCATCATGCTACTGAATTCAGAGATAAACATGCCCAATACCAAGACAACCCTGCAGAGACTCAGACTTCTTCTAGGCATCCATTAGGCATGAATCCATCTTGGGCAATGCTCAAAGCACTGGAGAGCTTGGAAATAATCTGGAGAGCTATTTTCTAAGAACAGGAGCCATGATACTGTGATCTTATTCTAATAGTGAGTTTCACTTCCTTATGTAAGTGTCCTGGTTAGACTAGAAGTGTTTCAAAAAATAGCACTGTTTTTTTTTTCTTTTGATGAAAAAGTTGGATAATAAGAATATGAGCAGAGAAAGAAGTTTCTACACACTTACTGACACGTATGAGCTGAAAAATGTTTTCAGTCTTTGTGCTTATGGCACTGACTTCATGGAGCAGAACAGCACAATTACTTCAAAGCATCTGCAGAGATAAAATCTAGGGAGTCTTCAAACCAGAGAGTGTTTGCAGAGGGGGAGGGGTAAGGAAGAGGCAGCAGAAGTCAGAGCAGGATAACACCAGAGCCACAAAACTGGCTTTTGAACAAAAGAAAAAAGGGACATAAAACATTTACGAGTGTTTTCATTCATACTATTTCTTCCTAAATCAATTAAAACATTGACTTATGATGGATTTACACCACAGTGAAACTCTTGACAACTTCAAAATCAACTTCATGTTTGAGTTTTCCATTCTTTCAGGTGATGAATAGTGGGAATCAGGGAAGGAATGTCACTTGAAGTCAGCCATTTATCATGGACCAAAATGGCTAAGTACCCCATAAACCGCAATGATCCATTTCCTATTAGCACTGCACAACAGAAGGCAGCCTCATGGAGGCTAACAATTTTTATGACCTCCGTAGGCAGAGAGGCTAATGTTAGGAAATGGCTTGTTTTTGCCCTGTTATAAATGCTCATTATTATACCATAAAAAATTCTTTAACAGTATAAACTACTGATTGGTCCATTAAGGGATTCTTTGAGAGAGTGCTCTTGGGAAGGCACTTTGCTCCTTCACAGGCGCTAGCTTGTTTTGGATATGAAATAAGTACTTCTTTCCCAGGATGTCTAATATCATAACAGACTATAATTTAAGCAATTTCTGCCCCTCCCAAAAAACCCTGAGGTCACTGACAATTTCATGCCTCAAGTTTCCAAACCCACACTTCAAGTTTTAGCTAATAGTAGGTTTCCTAGTTATAAGAAAAGGCATGGAATTAGGATGTTACGATTGAAAATAGACAAAATTGTTACAGGAGTTAAGAAGAATATACTGTCCATAAAGTACAACCCAACAGTTTAAGCATATCAGGGGTTATGTCCAGATGACTGGTGACATCTCAGTCGCTATGGCACCAACAGGAGCTACAGTTCCTTCAAATGAGAAGCGGCTCAGCATACAGACTGAGAACTGAATGGTAAGATATAAAAAAGCGACAAGGGAAATGGGTAGAGGTGGGGTACTTCTTAAGATTCCATTCTTTTATAACTCGTAAAAACCTGTTTTGGAGTGAGAGGTTGAAAGCACAAAAAACGTCCCAACATGCACCTAACACAGAAGCACCTATGTGGTATCGAGTCTAGATGCAGCGTGTGGTTTGAGAAGATGCACACTGCACTTTTATTAAGTTCTTGAAGATTCTTTAGTTCTTAGTCTCTATTTTTCTCTTTCTATTTTTTTTAATTAAAAACGTCAACAAATTTGGAAAATCTGAAAAGCATATGGCAGATTCTTTAAATTGGTTACATTCAACTCTAAACTCCCCAAGAACTCTATTTCACAAAGTAACAAGTTTCCCAAGACTGTCACTATTATTTGTAAATAATTTGCACATATTTACCAAAAGGTAAAGGCCTTGGGCAGAGAAAGAAGAATAAGAAATGGTTCATTTGTCATCATCTGTTTAGGGAGACAGGATACAATTCTAAAGAAGAAAAAAATTACTCTAAAATATTAAAAATAAGTAGAAACTACATCGCTGTTTAAGTATAAGGATAAGTTTTCAAATGCTTGTTGAATTATTAAAGAAAAATTTAGGAAGTAAAGCAAAAGAAAGAGAAGGATGGAGAGCTTATGTGCTGTAAATGGGGTGACAAGGAGATTCATGGAAAAAAGGTACAATTTCACTATCTCCACAGTGAAGAAAAATTGAGCGTACTAACAATTTCACCATTTTTCCCACACAAAATAATCTTCTGGAACATATGGGTTTCCCTGAGAATGCTGCCCCTGCTAGAATGTGACAAGTACCCCAAGCAGCACGCCTTTCACACTTGGACTTTCAACCTCTCCCGTTCCATCACCAAATGATGATGGGCTTTGTTTTCCTTTCTCCTTTGAAATCACCAATAGCCCTCAAGTCAGATGCTCCCACCCACCAAGAACTAGGGGACCATGCAAATGGGAGCTGAATGTTTATGGCCTTACTTACACCAAGGAGGTTTTAATCATCAGAAACTCTCTCCACTAGTATAAACTGCCAACCAAAGATAAAACAAAACAACACAAAATGTTACATGAAGGGACACAAAAAGGGGCAGAGACAAGGAATCTACCCCCATTCGTTCTTAGCTTTGTCTTAAAGATTTGGAAAATTGTGCTGAAGTGCTATTTAGTTTTTGTTGTTGTTTTGTTTTTCTGTTTTTTTGGAGGGGACACTGGGAATCGAACCTGGGACCTCATACATATTAGGTGAATGCTCTACCATTGGTCCTCTCTCCTTGGCCCACTGCTCAGCCTCTTCAGATCCCATGGTTTGGGCCTTCCTCCTTCACACGTCTACTGTTGGTACTTTCCCCAAGTGTGTCTCCCACATAGAGAGCAATCTTACCTAAAATTCATCTTGGATCACAATAGGGCCATCAGCACTAGCTGGAAGTGCTTGTCTGTAGTGAATCCTCTTGGTAGCCCTCACACATATCTATCTAGTAAAACTATTCAGGGATCCTCAGTACAAATTCAAGTTTCTGATTGGTGCATGCCAGCTTTCTCCCTCGAGCCACCCACACAGAACAGAGTAACATTTGTCAAGCCTATCAAGAAAACCTTAGGAAAATTTTTGTTTTGCTTTCTGAAATAAGCTCTTACTCTGTAGCCCAGACAGGTCTGTAACTCGTGATTTGCTTGCCTCAGCTCCCAAGTATTAGGATTTTAGGTACACGCCAGCACACTCAAACTGAGTAGCCTCCTGATGGCAGCAAGGAGAAGCAGCCCAATGGTTTGAAAGGAAAACATTATCAGTCCATGTCTGTAATCCTGTTCAGCCAGCACAAATGCTAGGAAATCTGATTAGATTCTCTGGCCCTCTCCACCCGATTTCTCATCTCTCTAAAGCAATGCTTCTCAAACTTCCATGTGCACAGTGATGAACCCTTATAAAAATGCAAACTCTAATTCCCTAAGTATGGGATGGGGCTATAGTTTAAACAACCACCAAGTGCGGCTGATTCTGTCAGTCTGAGGACCACATTCATTACAAAAAGGTCTAGTAATAGTCCTTAATCCTGGTTGGCCATTAGAGTCCACCTGGGCAAGTAAAGGTCCTGATTAGCAAAGCTGGTTTTGAAGCTGCCCAGGTGAGGTTGATGGACAGCTTAGGTTGCACTCTGTATATGAGCCAGCCACATCACTCACCAGTGCTTGACACAGGCTGCCCTTCTCCCCTGAGCTAGAGCCACTGGCCCTGCAACACTTAAGGCCAGTCTTTCCTAGATGCTCATTTTATCCTTCCCAGGCACCTGTCTGGGCACCTGTCTCTTTCCGTTTCTTTCTAAGCTCAAATACATAGTAACAGGTTTCATATTCACACATAGTTTATTTTCCCCTCTCCTTCACTGGCCTTCCTTCCACCCCTGCTCCCACCTTACAGGTCCCCTTCTTCACCCTCATAGATCACCTTTCGCTTTAATGTCACATGAATTCTATCATCCTCCCTTTTTCTTCCCTTCAAGATCTTTTCCTCATTCATGATCCTCTGTCTAGTTTCATATCACACACTCACACACTCACTCACGTACACACTCACACACATGCTCACACACACACTCAAACACATGCTCACATACTCACTCACATACACACTCACACACACACTCACACATATTCACACACACATCACTCTCCACTCTTATTCAATATAGTGCTCAAAGGCTTAGCTAGAACTATAAGACAAGATATAGAAATAAAAGGGGAAAAATAGGCAAAAAGAAGTCAAGTTATCTTTGTTTGCAGACAACATGATCTACTTAATGACAAGGAAGTCCTCTTTCTTTAATCTCTGTCTGCCTCAGCAGTGGGGTATGCACTCTGAAGCCAGTGATGTTTTGTACACTCCCAGGGCCTGGCAAATATAAATGTTAAATGTCTCTTACTGTAACTCTGAGGTAGACTTGTAGGAAAATTCAGCAAATGATAGCAAATGAGGCACTCTTGTGTCTGAAAACAAACAGAAGGAGTCCTCACAGAGCAGAAGCTGAGCACAAGCTTCACAGCCAGGATGGTCCATAGGTTTAGCATCCTTAATTCAAAAGCCTAAGGTTAGAACATGTTTCATGTCAACACTAAGCATTATGTACAAATATTCCAAAATAGAAAATAACAATTTTTCTTAAAACAAAACAAAACAAAACAAAAACCTCAAGCAGTTCTTGTTCCAAGCATTTCAGATAATGAATACTCAGCCTATACTTTTAGACTTGACCGTGCCTCCCAGACAGGTGGGAGTTCCAGTTTAGTTCCTCGGTCACTAAGATGTGACCCTAGGAAAGGAAGGTAGCAGTACCATATGGCCTTGCATGTGTAAGGCCTCGCTCCAGTTCCTAGGAGAGCAAGGCCTTCTTCTGATAATCCACATCCTGCCAGAAGGCAGTGAAGATTCCTGTTGAGCTGACACTTCAGTTGAGACCAGTTTTCCACTCCCCACTCCTAAACCTCAGAGGTAGATGGTGTCCCTTCCATGCAAGAGTGTAATGCTCAATTCTGTAATACCTCTAACAGACCAGCAGCAAGAGTGATTCTTCATAGCCATGCCATGACCACAAAATCCCTCCTTTTCCTGCCAATGACTTCCCCAGGGCCTCTGTGCTTCTCTTCCACCATGAGCAGACTGCTGGCATGGTGCTGAAGGTACCTCTTCTCCCTGTGCCCCTTAGAAACAGTCAGTGTAGGTTCAAATCACACCAAGCACATTCTATCATGCTGATAAGTTCTTTGTGTTCTGACTGTTTTCTTTCTCTGGGTCCTCAACTTAAGAAGCCTATTGGAGACTACGGCATTCCTGAGGGATTCCTCAGCGATCAAACTTTAGGCCCTGTTCTGTTCTGTACTAGCCATCATTTCTCTCCATAAGACTCCCACAGCAGAAAGTAACAAGATGTCTCCTCCTCATCTGATTCTGAATCCACAACTGTTTCACTGTTTCTCTTCTCTTCTCTTCTCTTCTCTTCTCTTCTCTTCTCTTCTCTTCTCTTCTCTTCTCTCCTCTCCTCTCCTCTCCTCTCCTCTCCTCTCCTCTCCTCTCCTCCTCTCTCTCTCTTCCTCTCTCTCTCTCTCTCTCCTCTCTCTCTCTCTCTCTCTCTCTCTCTCTCTCTCTCTCTCTCTTGTGCTAAAGACCAAACCAAGGACCTTGCACTTGCTAGACTGAGCTAAATCCCCAAACCTCAGAACCGTTTCTTAATTCTGCCTATACAGATTATACAGATGAATCTTGAAAACAGTAGGCTAAGTAAAAGAAGCCAAACCCCAAAGACTATGTATGACATAATTCTTTCAAATGAATATCTGGATCAGGAAAGGAGATATCAAGGTTGCCAAGGACTAGGGAATGGCAGGAATGGGAAGTGAGTATGAGGTACTTTTTTTAAAAAAAAAAATTGTAATTCTTTGGGAATTTCACACAATGTAATTTGATTGTATTCACCCCTAACTCTTCTCATATCTAGCCCCACCTTCCTAACTGCTCCCAAAAGACCTTTGTCCATTTTTTAAGTAACCCCTGAGTCCAATTTGTGTTGCTCATGTACTCATAGGTGTGGGGCATCCACTAGAGCATGGTGGAGCTATCAGAAACCATTCCCTTAAAGACAACTATCACCTCCCCTAGAAGCTTTCAAGTCATCAGCTCCACAGCTATAGGGGTAGAGCCTCACGAGTCCCCACCTTTCCAGGCTGTACTGTGGGCTGACTTGGTCGAGTGCAGGCAACCACAGCTGCTGAGGGTTCGTGACTACAATCGTCTTGTCATGGCCGCTCCAATCCTCCTGATCTCTGACTCTTACAGTCATTTTGCCTCATCTTCACTATCAGCCCCGAGCCTTGGTGGGATGTGATACAGATCGACAGACATCCCAATTAAAACGTAGGTGATGCAACTAGACAGCACTCTCAGAGGAGAAAGTTCAAATGGCTAAGACAATTTTTTTTTTATGTTCATCATTCTTAGCCACAAGGAAAATGCAAATTAAAACTATGACAAGATTTCATTTAGCCTCCTTTTATTCTAATCAAAATGCCTAGGATTAAAAAACGAACAAACAAACAAACAAGACAATAAATGTAGCAAGTTTGTGGGAACAGGGAGAAACCCCCTTGCATTATTGGTAGGAATGCAAATTGGTACAGCCACTATGGAAATCATTATAGTAGTCAAAAAAACCCAAAAACAAAAACAAAAAACCCTAGAAATAGATCTACCATATGACCCAGCTATACCACTCGTGGGCACAAATCCAAAGGACTCTACTTCCTACTACAGAGGTACCTTATACTAAGATGACAAAAATGTCCTGGAATTAGATACTGGTGATTGTTGTAAATTTTGTAAGCACATTAAAAACTATAAAACTATTCTGAAATATTTCCTGTAATGTATATAATTTATACCCCAGTTAAAAAAAACAACAGCCTATATTTCTGTCTTTGATGGGGGCTCCGAAGAAGTGTGGGAAACCATCAAAGAGCAAGGCTCTACAGCAACTGATCAGACACCATGACACAGAGCTGCTATCCATACACTAGTGACACCAAACTATGCAAATCCTTTCACTGGTCCCTTTATTCATATTTGTTGCAACTATGTTTCTTTTTCATTCTCTGCTTCACCCTTTTTATCAATGTGAACTCTTCAAATGCCATCCTATAGTTAAAGCCAGCGTATAACTACAGCTTCTCTAACTCACTTGCTGCCACACACCGAAACTGTGTATCCCCTGATGGTGCTGGGTACAGAGGAGGTGCCCCAAATATGCCAGATCCAAGTGGGTCTGAGGGCGCCAAGTAGGATACATTAAAGTTTTGTGAAACACACACACACACACGAGTTTTATAATGTCAACACTGGCATTCCTTGCAAACCCTCTTATTTTAGTTACATCTGGAAGGTAATTAATATGATCCATTTGGGAGTTAAATAATGAAGTAGGTGTCTATGCCATTGCACTTTATCCAGAAACACCCCAAGGCCAAAGCACTCTCCACTTTCCCATTTTCCAGGAGCCAGGGAGCAGCATCGCATTTGCTATTCATCCAGAGGGCAGCTGTCAGTCAGACAGTGCCAACTGTCTTCGACACCGCCAGCGAGATGCTGATCCTGAACACCGCAGTTCTGACAAAGTCCATCTTGCAATTCACAAAAACAAAACAAAATACAAACCCCAATGCATTCTCAACAAGAAAAACCCTATGTCCTGGTAATTCTGTAAGTATTTAGTTAAAAGCAAGAATGCAATCTGTCACTATGGTGATGAGGTATTAACATTGAAAGTCACCCATGAATAAGCACATAATTCTGATTTAGCTGCCTAGATAATATAGAAAACAATTCAGGCTTTCACAGTTACTGTCCTTTTGTTATCCCCTCCCCCATTCTAAACTAACTGAAAGTCAAGACTGGATGCAAATAAACTTAAGTCTTTCTATATGAAAAAGTATTTAAGCTAGTAGTATTAAGTTGATAAATCCTATTCAAATAGGTCTGTGATTTAAGGACAGGGATAAAGAACATACTTTCTGAAGATCCTTGCTGCAAAATCTATAGAAAAGGTGAGGGCAACTGATGGTTTCCTTTCAGTCCACCACTTAAATGCACACTCCGTGACTTGGACTCTAACAGAACTGTGTGATGTAAATCTGCATCTCGTTTGAGCCATTGGGAAGGCACTCAGAAAAAGAAAAGGAAGCCTGGGAGTCTTACACATTTTAGGATGTTGTTTTCAATTCTCTACCTTTCTAAAATACCATAATTTCCCATATAACCTCAGAATTCATTTAAAAATTAAACCTGCACAAACGTTCTTAGGCTTCATTTTTGCTGAACTCTCAAAACCTTCTGGACGTGTATGTTCAGAGGCCAACTTTGAAAATGTCCACTCACCATGTAATGCAGCTGTGGGAAGCTTGAATGTAATTGACCCCCATAAGCTCACAGGGAGTGGCACTATTTATTGGGAGGTGTGGCCTTGGGGGAAATATATCGCCATAGGGGTGGGCTTTGAGGTCTCTTTTGCTTAAGCTTTGCCCAGTGTCAGAGTCTACTTCATGTTGCCTTCTGATCAAGATGTAGCCAGCAACATGTCTATCTGCTGCTGCCATGCTCCCTGCCATGATGATAATGGACTGAGCCTCTGAACTGTAACTGAGTCACCCCAATTCAATGTTTTCCTTGTAATAGTTGCTGTGGTCATGGTATCTCTGCACAGCAATGACAACTCTAAGACAAGTACCAAAAGATTCTCTTTCCTGGAGGAGGTAACATTCCAAGATGGCAACAGTGTGGTGTAGTGCACAATTTTTAGAGCGATGTGTACAAATTTTGAGTCTAAGTTCTGGTTTGGGAAAGAATAAGTACACAACTAATTATGCTACCAACTCTACTTTCATTCTCTTCTTAAAAACAGACTCAAAGACAGGCATGATCATGCATGCCTTTAATCCTAGCACTCAGGAGGCAGAGGCAGGCACATCTCTGTGAGTTCAAGGCCAGCCTGATCTACAGATCTAGTTCTAGGACAGTCATAGCTACACAGAGAAACTATCTGAAAAAAACAAAGAACAGACATAAAAGTCTCATACCAAAGAAAAACTTCATGTAATTCATCTACAAAAATATCAAATAATTTTGAAAAGCATGAAACTCACAGAACTTCAAGCAGGTATTTGAAATACATGATCAGGAGCTTTGGAGATGCTATGAGACAACCTCATAGAATTAGAGTACAAAGTACTAACAGCCACCCTGATTAACATCCTAGGCCTGTGTCACCACTATCCACCCTACGCTAATCCACGACACTCAGGCTGCTCCAGTGTCAGGATATTCCTCAGAATTACCTGTCTCTTGATAAGCAATTTATCCCTTCCAGCTGAAGCTAAATATCTAGAAAGAGTAGACAAGAAAAGCTTGGTGACACATGACTCCAGCCCCAGCTACTCAAGAGGCAGATGCAAAAGACTTTTTGTTTGTTTGTTTGTTTTTGTTTTTTCCAGCCTAGGCAACTCAGTCTCTATTTTAAATGTAAAGTTTAGACTTAAAAATCCTGGAAGAACTGGGAAGGGTGGCCCCAGAGAAGAAGAATAACTCTCAGCTATCTCCAAAGTTCAGAGTGCTGTGTAACATTTGCCAAAATTCCTGTATTAAGTCACTCTTTCCAGAAATTAACAAATCTTCATTTAGGATTTCACATCTCACTACTCTGGATGTCATGTGACCACAGGGTAAATCACCCCACTTCTTGGAGTCTGTGTTCTTAGTTCCATATTTAGGAACTGACACAGCTCAGTAGCTATTTCTGCAGAGCCCCTCAGTCTCAGATTAGACCATGTATTTCATATTTTTTACCTGAATGTATTCAAGACTTGTTTCTTGAAAACCTCACTGTGCTACTTTTCTCTCTTCCACCAATTTTAACATGAAGATTGCTACCACAGGTCTCATTTCCATTCTATGACACATTCCTTCCCCTTCAAATAGTTCAGCCTACCAATTTAACTGAAGTTTTAATCTGGCTTTACTCCAGGATGCAAACACTTCTGTTTCCTCTGAGTGTTCATTCTACTAATCACCTCCATATACAGAAGCCCAGGCCTCCATGGGAGCTTATCAAGACAGTCAGCAGTCAAGTGTTATTCAAATTGTGATCCACAGATGAGAGCTGGCATCTAATCAGACAAGGGTAGGACAGCAATCTGACAGAGTTCGTTTCATGTCTGGTGAATGCAAATGTGAAAAACACGGGGCTGCATTCTGTACGTCTATAAATTTTCTTTTCTTAGTTGTTTATTATATTTAAACATTACTATTATAATACAAGTTTCAGGCCATCTTAATTCAGGGAACAACATCAACCTGCACAGTGCCTATGTTACCTCAGGAGAACACACAGTACATACATGTACATACATGTGTTAGTTGTAATTTGGTTGTTGGGTTTTTGCTTAATGACAACTTACTATGGTGAGAGATTTAACATAGGAACTGTCCATTTCATGGCTTTTCCAAGCATTTATTTTCATTCACTTGCTTTATTTATGCACTCACTCATTCATTCATTCATTTACTCACTTGTAATGAGATTTAACTTCAGGTAAGTGGCTACAAGTATCAAAAAAAGGGGTTTTTTTTTGTTTTTTTTCAAGACAAGGTTTCTCTATAGCTTTGGTGCCTGTCCTGTAACTAACTCTTGTTGACCAGGCTGTCCTAAACTCACAGAGATCCGCCTGCCTCTGCCTCCTGAGTGCTGGGATTAAAGGTGAGCGCCACCACTGCTCGCCTCAAAAGAAAAGTATTTGAAGAATGGTGAGCCAACAGCCTGTGAAGTCTAGAAATGGCTCTAGCTCATCAACACTAGGCACAGACTGATATAGACTGGTATAAACTGGAAAAGACTGGTATGGTCTTATCCTAAAAACATTCCTGCTTGATATTCCTCTGTGCATAGAGAATGATCTATTTATGTAAAACAGATAAGCATACATGTAGTTAATGAGCATAAGTAAAATATAGGTATTGAGTCATATATATATATACACATATATATATATACATATAGTTTTATTTGCCAGTTTAGGATGTTTTGCCCTACCAAATTAAAGAAAAGCCATAAATATACTTTTTATGGACACACACACACACACATATATACATAAGTATGTATATATATATATATCATAGTTATAAATATGAGTGCCTAATAGATGAAAATAAATAAATAGTCCCCAGGACAATATTATGAGGAGGTTCTAGTTGACATGTTCAGTTCCTAACACACACGAGGCCGCTTTAAACTGTCGTACTCCTGCTCCAGGGGACATGACAACCTTCCCTGGATTCTCTGGGTACCTACACTCACATGAATATACCCCCTCACACACATATACATATAACTAAAATAAAATACGATCTTTAAAATATACAAGGGAGATTTCCTGGTGGCTGGAGGATGGGAAGAGAAGGAGGTACTGGATAGCTTAACCAAAGCTAAAAGTGTATGAAAGAAAGGACTTCTGGAAACTCACTAATTATCAAGAAAACTTTAAAATACACCCTGAGGCAAGTTCAAAGGGACTCAACATGGGTGGACAATGATGCTTCCAGAAGTCATAGATAATAACACAAAAATCAAGCATAAGTCATGAGATACCTCCCTATAAGTCAGAGTGGCCCAAGAAGTCTTCAAGACAACACCAGGCTACTGCTGTTTATCTTGGTTACCTACCATAACAACAAGACCTTCTCTCTGAAGACACTATACACCGTGGCTCTAAGACATAGAGAAATGAGGTTCAAGCCAAAGGGAAACTTCCTCCCTGCTAACTTCCATAGTGCTAAAAAGTGCTGTTTAGCCTACTATGGAAGAAAAAGACATCAATAATCTTCAGGGTCTTAATAATCTACAGGGTCCTAATGCTGGACCCTTTATGCTGGCATACTGACCGGCCAGGCAAAATGTACCCACTGGTGCAATAGCGGCATGACTGAGACAGGATGACTACAGCATTTGGCACCTGTTTCACAGGAGGGAATTTCAGGCTTGGTACTAGAACCTTTGTCAAAAGTCCATGTCCATAGCTAAGACCTTATGGTTGAACCTATTGTTGTTATTATGCTAAATGATCATATTGTCAAATATCCTTCTAAATGCTTATGTGTATACACATCGTCCTGGATTGGTCTCAGCCTTGGTTAGAGAAACGTCTTTCTGTCTCAGGCAACAGTCAACATAGAGAGGTATAGTAGGAGCTGAGAAAAAGATACTGTGAGCACGCATCCTAAAATGTGACACTTAGATCAATTTATCCTTCCCTTAACTCCAGCCAAGGCTCAATAAACATCTCAGAAAACATGGAAGAGCCAGGGGATGGAGGAGTGCCGTGCATGCTGTCCTCTGGACATGGCGTGCCGATTGCCTCGCCAACTCACAGCACCGTGCTTACCAAGTCAGCCAAAATCTGGCATAGATGGGGGAGGTGCTCTCTAGGCTCCCCTCCTACTGAGGAGCTGTTGGCAGTTGACAGATGCTGGGGTGGGGGAAGCTCATTCTTGTTTGAAGGTGTGACCAATGGTAGGTTTCTCTGAATGGCCCTGCACCCACACACATATGGGCAGCACTAATTGGATTCCGTGGGCTATGAGGAAAAAAGGCACATGAGGTTAGAAGAAAATGGGAATGTGTTTAGGGGACAATTTGTATACAGTATCAGGAGCAATGATGTGGAGTGACTCAAAGGATGATATAAGCAAACTATATTGGTTCAACATGCATGGAATTTTCCAAAGAATATTAAAAATGGTGACATACAGCTGAATTTCCATTGCATGGAAGTTAGAGGCAGGGAGGTCAGGTGTTTGAGATCGGCAGCATGACACATTCTCAGATGAAGTGAGACTTTGGTCTCAGAAAAAGCAAATGAGTAAGCAGATATTGTCTGAACTTGTTAAAACTGAAGAGCAATAGAGAATTTCCAGGAATTTAACCTCAGTAGATACAAAGGAGAAAGTTAAATAAATGAATCTACTTTTTAAACTTTCAAGACAGGGTTTCTCTGTGTAGCTGACCTTGAATGCAGAGATTTATCTTTTTCCACCTTCCAAGTGCTGGGATTCTGGGATTAGAGGTGTGTACCACCACTGCCCATTTAAACCTACATTTCTATTAGGATAAAGTCTGAAACTGCCTAAAACACCAAAAATAGGAAAATTGCTAATTATCACATGACACATAGGTAACTAACATGTGACACACGTACTTTAGGGAGTAGCATCAACTGCAAACAACAATTATAGGTAACGATCAGAACGCTGACTTCCCCCTTCCTTCCTGATGCCGATCCCCCCTTCCTTCCTTCCTTCCTTTCTTCCTTCCTTCCTTCCTTCCTTCTTTCCTTTCTTCCTTCCTTCCTTCCTTCCTGATGCCGATCCCCACTTCCTTCCTTCCTTCCTTTCTTCCTTCCTTCGTTCCTGATGCCGATCCCCACTTCCTTCCTTCTTGATGTAATTCCCTCTCCCTTCCTTCCTTTATTTTTATTTGTATTTTATTTTGGTTTTTGAGAGAAGAACATACTATGTAGCTCTGGTTGTCCTAGAACTCACTCTGTAGACCAGACTGGCCTCAAACTCACAGAGATCCACCTGCCTCTGCCTCCCGAGGGCTGGGTTAAAGGTGTGTGCAGCCACAGCAGTCTAGGATGCTGATTTTCTGTACTAATGTTTACTTAAACACAGGTATAGCTGTGCCTTGATGAGCAAGTACATAAAGACTAGAAATAAGCAAGCAAGCAAATAAACGAAAAACAAAAAAAAAGTATCAGGAATGTGTAATTCCATGTGACCCTTTACTAGATGAGGAAATGGAGTTTGGGGGGCTAGGACAATTAGCCATTAGCTAATCATGATTTCAGTACTATATGTCTAGATTTGTTAACATAAAACTTGTTCACAGTAAATTTTCAAGGGACCTGTGGCATATGGTATGATAGAACTGGTATTTTGGATGGTTACTGAAAAAGTTCAACGATAATTTTATTGTTGCATAATTTATAAACTATAAAATAAACTAATTATAGATGTACATTTCCACAACTTTTAAAAGCATGTGAAGGTGGCAGCCACCACGACAGCACATCTCAGGACATCACTGTCACCCCACCACGTCTCTGCCTGTGGTGTGCAGTAAGCTCCTACCAGTACCCCCAGATATGTGTCTATCACTATAGGTATCATTGTATTTTGGACAGAAAAAAAATGAATTACATATTTATATATTCACACAGTAAAATAAAAACAGGTGTGCACCAAAAATTTATGCAGGTCTATTTACAGATAATATTAAAATTATAAAAACAAATTCCTGGCGGGTTTAGCCAATTAGCGTCTATTGTCTATAAAAATTATTTTTTCATTTTCTTTTTTGCATTTTTTTATTTATATGTGCACTCACATGCCACAGCATATGTGTGGAAGTGAAAGGACAACTTGCTGAAACTGGTTTTCTCCTTGTACCATGTAGATCCCAGGGACTGAACTCAGGTAGTCTTAGGGACAAACACATTTATCGACTGAGCCATCATTGAATTTTTTTCAGTTCTCTCTTTTAAAATGAATATGAGTCTCATATAAACATAACAAAGTACTCAGAAGAATTTGGTTTTACTTGTTACCAAACCCAACTAAAAGTACAGTAAGGGTTTCTCTAAAGTCATGAAAGTCACAAGAACAAACGAGAAAGAAGCAAAGGGACCAGCAGGATTACAATCTCAGAGTGGACAAAGAAGTAACAAGTCTTGCAGGACAGAGAAAATCAATTGCAACTCAGTCACAGAGGAATGAGCAGATTTAGCCAGGGAGACACATTCTCATCTCAAAGGCAGAGGCAGATGAGGTTCCTCATGTCAGTTGAAGTTATGTGGGAGAATCAGTTAGATCTCAAGATCCTTTCTCCACCAGTAGGCAGCCAAAGGGCAGCCAGTGCAGGGGGAGGACCGTTCCATAATCAAAGGATTAAGCAAACATACACACTACAAGCTGATATTTTCTCCAAGACAGCTCCCAGAAAGAGGGACAAGTCCTTCACCATCAACTATTGGAAGTCTTTTCTCTGTAATCAGTCTGTCTAAGGTACATGACTCAATATGCTGTTGGCGATTCCTTGGGGAAACAGCAAGCTTCATCATGGAATTAAGGCTTCTGAACAGCTTTCTGAGGCACTGTTTTTAAATAAGAGCAGACAGCCAAGATCAGCAAACCTCTGAGAAATACCTCAGACATGGAAGACAGAGTCAAAAATAAACAAATGAAAGGAAACCTGGAGAAACAGTGAGTTCTGAGAGGGAGAAAAAAAAGCAAAATTATTTCAGTAATATATTCAGAGACAGGATACATATACAAAATAACACATACATTGAAAAGCATATTCCTTAAGAGTTGAAAACTATGTCCACACAAACTTGTACATAATGTTAACAGCAGCTGCCTAACTAGAAATAATTAAGATGTCAATCAGTGAATGAACTGTAGTACATCCACACAATGCAATGCAACTTAGTGATAAAAAGAAATGAACTATTAAACAACAAAAAGACATGACAGAAGTGTAATTGCATATTGCAAAATAAAAGACTCCAACCTGAAAAGCTATACACTCATGTGTCAGTTAACAATGGGGCCAGGCCATGCCCTGTGAAATGCCTCATTAGGTGCATTTGCCACTGTGCAAACATCTAGTGCACATACACAAACTAAGACAGCTAGTGAGCTTACTGAGCAATATAATCTGGGAGAATCACTGCTGCAATACAGTCCATATGGTATATGAGTGCATCTGTCATCTGGAAGAAGTAAAATCCAAGATACATTAAAAAGATCTATGGGTACCCAAGATTTGGAAGAGGAAAGGGGAAATGAGTTAATGAAGGAATTGCAATGATAGATGATTTCATACATTTTTTAAAACTCACAGAAGTACAACACAAAGAATATATCAATATAAACTATAAGTTTTATTTGATAATAATGTATTTATATTCATCCACTAATTACAAGAAAACTTCACTAAGACAAGACAGTAACAATAAAGGAAATGAGAGGAGACCAAAGGTCACAACAGGGATCTAAGACCCTGTACTTTCTGCTACATTTCCCTGTAAATCTGAAACATCTCTAAAAATAGCCTACTCATTTAAAACAAAAATTACTAAATGACTCTTCATAAAGCCTGATAAACTAGCACTGAAATTGAAAACTAAAGGGGGAGGGTCCATTAAGATATTATAGAACCAAATTTCAGTTCAGCAATTGTACTTTAAGAAATCTAACTGAAGAAAATAGACAAGGTATTTTGGGAAAGGACTCATAAATTTAAATGGGAGCCATTTAAAGTAAAACTGGATTCCATTTAAAACTGGATCTCATTTAAATTACCCAGGGGGTAAAAAGTTACATTCTAACATACTACTATGTAGAAGTAGTCTTCCCCAAAAATTAAAATCCTAATTATTTAGCAACATCACAGAAAAATGTTCATGGAGGTAATATGTTAATAGTACAAAATTATGCGTGCAATTACAATTATGAAAAATACATTCTTGCAAAAAGATGTATGAATTGGTGGGATTATAGATGCCATTTTCTTCATTTCCCCAAATTCTAATATCTTGTTTCTTCAATAGGGAAGAATTCTGAGTGAAAAAGAAAACTGCATGTATTTCTTTGTCTTGAAGCATGGTCTCCATGTAGCCTAAGTTAGCCCTCAGCCTCCAAAGCGCTGGGATTATAAGCATGCATAACCACCCCTGGCCAAAACTTGTATTTATGAGCTAACACAAATTTTGGGAGATTTAAATCTTAGATATTTACTTTTATAATAAAATATTTTTTCAGGAAAATTAGAGAAACATGAAGTTAGTTATAGATGGAATTACTACTCCATATGCTTTTAGCCATAGAAAAAGGATTGCTGTTCATATTGACTAGTCTGATGATCATAATTTTTAAAATTCCCAAAAGTCTGAACTTGACTTTTTAAAGGAAAACAATATTATTGGATTAAGACTATGGAATTCCTCAAGACCCAGTAATACCACTTTTGGGTCTATATCCAAAGGATGCTCAATCGTGCCACAGGACATGTGCTCAACTGTGTTCATAGCAGCATTGTTTGTCATAGCCAGAATCTAGAAACAACCTAAATGCCCCTCAACCGAAGAATGGATAAGAAAAATGTGGTACATTTACACAATGGAGTACTACACAGCAGAAAAAAAGAACATCTTGAATTCTACAGGAAAATGGGTGGAGCTAGAAAACATTATTTTGAGTGATGTAACCCAGACACAGAAAGACAACTATCACATGTACTCACTCATAGGTGGTGGTTTTTAAACATAAAGCAAAGAAAGCCAGCCTACAAACCACAACCCCAGAGAATTTAGACAACAATGAGGACCCTAAGAGAGACCTACATAGATCTAATCTACATGGGAAGTAGAAAAAGACAAGATCTCCTGAGTAAATTGGGAGCATGGGGACCTTGGGGGGGAGGTTGGAGGGGGTAGGGAAGAGGCAGGGAGGAGAGCAGAGAAAAATGTAGAGCCCAATAAATATCAATAAAAAAAAAGATTATGGAATTATAACAGGCGGTGGTGGCACACACCTTTAATCCCAGCACTCGGAAGGCAGAGGCAGGCTGATGTCTGTGAGTCCAAGGTCTACAAGAGTTAGTTTCAGGACAGCCAGAGACACAGCAAAACCCTGTCTTGAAAAACAAAACAAAAACAAACAAACAAAAGACTATGGAATTATAAAGACATATAATTGATTTCATTTTCATGTGTGCCACTTCCTTATGATTTCTGGTTGCCACGGCATTAACTCAAACCTGGGTTCTGGAAATAAATTTTTCTTCTTGATACAATGTGAATTACTGCTTATTTTATGTTTGGTACTAAACATCACTCCAGAATTAATACTCGAATTTAAAATTTTTAAAAGAATAGTTGATATCAGAACATTTTATACTTAAGAGTTCTCAGCACCATCAAGTGAGACACCCATATAGCACTCAGGCATAGTTTTAGTGCGCTGAGTGCTAAATGTAAAATTCTTGATATGTAGTACTAAACTTCGTATTTTGAGGAGGAAGATGCCGAAGCCTCAGTATCCCATACTTAAAGCTTAAGTGGCTGTAATACTAAATTTAAAAATCCACCTGCTATAGCTAAATCTGCTTCAAGAGACCTTGTAAGGCTTTTTGGTGTTTTAACAACAGACCCTGCAATAAGGAAACCACTTTTGGTCCTTCATCTGTTAAGTAATTTCACAGACTGTGTTCACTCCAGAGAACAGACACTTGAACACAAGGGAGCTTTATCCTCTTGGCTTCCACAGAGTTTCTGAGGAATATAAAGCACATGCTCTGACTTCAGTTCTGGGGGTTCACGTGGTGTGACAGGCTGTAGGAAGATAGAGTGACAGACAACACGGCAGGTGGGACAGGCCATGTCCACTTTGAGATCATTATGACATTCAAGCACAGGAGAAGTCTTGTAAGAACTTGATAGTAGAGTCTGAGAAAAGATCTAGGCAGGGAATAAGATTTGTGTGTAAAGAGATAATAAGAATTCCTAGGAAAAGGTGCGTAAGGGGCTAAAGGAATGGCTCAGAGGTTAAGAAAACTGGCTGCTCTTCCAGAGGATCCAGGTTCAATTCCCAACACCCCCATGGTAGCTTACACCTGTCTGTAACTCATTTCAGGGGGCCCAACACCCATGGCAAAACCCCAATGCACATAAACATAAAAAAGTAATAAACAGAAAAGGGTACGTAAAGGGAAAGAAAAGGGCACTGAGGACTGAATTGCATTTAAGAAGTAGAAGCATAAAGCTCAGAAGGTAACTCAGTCAATAAAGTACTTGCCTGAGTCTGATCCCCACTCATCACACATAAAACCAGTCATAGTCATGTGTGTGTCTGTTACCCCATGCTGAGCCAGACTAGCTCAATCAGTGAACCCTATGTTCAGAAAGAGATCTCACCTCCAAACTTAAGGAGGAGAGTAAATGAGGAAGACACTGATGTCCATCTCTGACTTCAGAACACATGTGCACACACACACACACACACACACACACACACACAGAGAGAGAGAGAGAGAGAGAGAGAGAGAGAGAGAGAGAGAGAGGTTGATTTCAAAACGGGGTCTCCCAGTCCACATGGGAAACCATTAATGTAACTATAATACCCACTACCTAGTCTTGTAAATTTCTCTAGCAACAGTTAATAACCTCAGTGCAAAGACATAGCCCATGCCATGAGCAGCTCGCTGAGCACTGGCCATGACAGGAGAAAGTGCACAGCACACCATCAGCTTTGTGACTATGAAGGAAGCAGTGCAGCAGAAGCAGGTAAAGACCCATCCAGTCCATTCTCCTAATGCTCTTCCAAAGGAAATAAATGTTTTCTCTTTCCTCTCCTTTTAAAAAATCCGTGTGTGTGTGTGTGTGTGTGTGTGTGTGTGTGTGTGTGTGTGCAAGCGCATGTTATCTGTGTGTGCCAAGGCATATGCATGCCTCAGCAGGTGTGTGGTGCTCAGAAGGTAACCTTGAGTGTCAGTCCTTGCCATCCACCTTATTTGAGACAGAGGTCTCTTGTTCATCACTACATAAACTAAGCCAGCTGGCCCATGAGCTTCCACAGATTCTCCTGTTTCTGCTTCCCATTAGCTGTCAAAGCCCTGGGACTGCAGACATATGCTCTCACGTCTGGCTGTATGTGGGTTCTGGGAGGCAGTCACTATGCTTGCATGACAGGTGCTTTTCTCACTGAGACATCTCTGTAGTCAGAAAAAAAAAACATCACTGGGTTTGATGTCATATTCAATTCTGCTCAAAAGCGGCCACAAACGATACACAAATGAAGAAGCCGCCTGCGCTCAAGTAAAATCTTATTTTCAAAGGAAGATGGTGGAGAATATTTGGTTTAGGGTAAGTTTGTCAACCTCTGCCTTAGACCATTTGTTCTTTTTCATGTCTTATAATATTTTTAAAAAAATAATTTATTTATTTTTTTATATGCTTTGGTGTTTTTTTATGTATGAATATCTTTGTAAAGGTGTCAGATCTTGGAGTTACAGAGAGTTGTAGGCTGCCATGGGATTGCTGGGAATTATACCTGGGTCTTCTAGAAGAGCAGTCAGTGCTCTTAACTGCTGAGCCATCTCTCCAACCCCTATAAAATTCTTTATATGAAGAGAATCATAATACTTTGTCATATCACCAAGATTTTTTTGTCAATTCCTTTGTGGTATTTGGGGAAAATACAAAAGTTTAAATGTGTGTATGTAAGTACAGTCAAATCTATTTCTTTCCCCTTGTATTTTAAGCACACATTTTTCCTTCTCTCCTTAGATCTCCACAACCATGAAGTAAGAGGAGAGGATTGCTTGTGCTGATGAAACCGAGGACTAAAGGAGAAAAGCAGTGCGTGCAGGAGAGAAGCCTTGACAGAGAAGAAAAGCGGAAGAGATGTTAGTTGTCATATTCTGGTACCAGTCTGTCTCCCTACCCCCTCACTTACCTCTCACCCCGCCATTCTCAAGCTATCCGGATTCTCTTCCTCTCTTTTATGAAGGGGAATTATTGTTGTAAATATATTTTAATTTAAAAATAAAATTATATTTATAATTTTATAACCTATAAGACAGTCATAAGTCACTTAACCACAGCCACTCATTCCAAGACATTGATTTTGAGCATTTTCATTGTGTGTGAACATCATGGAGTATATACTTTTATACACCTAAATGGTGTAGGTCAATCACTTGAAGTGACTCCTTGAGGTAACCACAAATGAGGTTGAAGAAGATATAGGAGGCTACTGCCAGTGTAACATAGAATTTCTTTAGCATTCTTGTTTGAAAATAAGACTATGCCAGCACTCAGGAGGCAGAGGTAGGTAGATCTCTGTGAGTTTGAGGCCAGCCTGGTTTAGAAGAGCTAGCTCCAGGACAGGCTCCAAAGCTACAGAGAAAGCCTGTCTCAAAAAACAAAAACAAAAAAGACTATAAACTAAAAGACTGAGAAATTAGAAGATTAAATACATAAATAAGAGGAACACTTGCTATCAATTATTACTTACATGCTACACTCTCACACCACAGCCAACACAAGCACAGAGATGTGGCCAACATGTTTGAGGATGTTGCAGTGTTACATCACAAGGTAGCAGGAACCTTGAGCTGAATGGTCCTCCTGGCACCACAGTCACATATGGGATCTCCTGCAGAATGGAGCTCTGTGTGACCTGACTGGCCGAATGTTTGCACCAACCCCAAACTTCTGCTCTGAAATCATACAGTTTTAGGGAGTGCGGCCTTCAGGATAAGAGTAGGTCATGAAGGAACCCCTTGTGAGTGGGATTAGTGTGCCTATAAAAGGGACTGCCCCCTCCACCTGTGAGGACACAGTTAAGAGGCACCCTTTATGAAAAGGAGAGCCTTGATGCTATACTTCCCAAAACTTGGGAGAAATAAATTGTTGGTTATACTAATGGATCCCATTTAGGTATTTATGTCGCAGCATTTAGCCTCCAAAATGTTTTACTCCAAATGTTGTATGATAGCTAAAAAATTGGGTCAAAAGGTTTATTGGCTGGCAGGATGTCTCTGAGTATAAAGGCGCTTACTTCTGAGCCTGATGATCCAAGTTCGTACCCCAGGACTCACAGAGTAAAAAGAGATAACCAACTACTACAAATCATCCTCTGATCCACACACGCATGCACACATACACTCATACCTACACTCACACACGGACAAATAAATAAATAAATGTAATTAAAAAGGAAATTTTAAAGGCTTGTTAAATATTGTCATAAGAGTAGCCCCTAGCTACTACCCACCCGGAAGCATTAGAGGAGGTAAGAGTGACTTGCCCAGGAGCGCCAGAGACCTGAGTCACCAAGCGACCATCGGGAAGGTCAAGCAACCAGAACCACCCCCACCTCCTCCGACTCCACCTTGAGGAGCGAACATCTGAGCCTTGGGCCTGTTGGCACCAGAAAGAAGTGATCACCCAAGGTTCTGCTCTGCCTGCACCTGACGGCGCTTTCAACGAAGACTTAGCTCCCCAGCTACAGCAATTTGAGGAAGAGCTGGGTAGGCAACAAGGTAAGAATAAACTCAACAACATAAGGAGCGATGTAGCACCACCCAGAAACAGTGACTCCACAACAGCAATGCCTGAACATCCAACACAGATAAAATAGAAGAAAACGACCTTAAAAATAATTTTTGAAAATAATTGAGGCTCTTAAAGAGGAAATGAAAAAAAATTCCTTTAAAAAATGGAGGAAAAGACAAACAAAAAAATTGAGAGAAATTAACAAATTCTTTAAAGAAAACCAAGAAAAAACAATCAAACAGGTGAAAGAAACAATTTAAGATTTGAAAACTAAAATAGAGACAATAAAGAAAACACAAACTGAGGGAATTCAAGAAATGGAAATTTTGGGTAAATGATCAGGAACCACAGCTATAAGCATAAGTAGCAGAATACAGGAGATGAAAGAGAGAATCTTGGGCGTTGAAGATATGATAGAGAAAATTGATTCATCGGTCAAAGAAAATGTTAAATCCAACAAAGTCTTAACAGAGAATATCCAGGAAATATGGGACATCATGAAAAGACCAAACCTAAGAATAATAGGGATAGAAGAAGAAGTTCAACTCAAAGACACAGAAAACATATTTGACAAAATCATAGAAGAAAATTTTTCCAACCTAAAGAAGGACAGACCTATGAAAACGCAAGAAGCTTACAGAAAATAGACTGGACCCAAAAAAGTTCCCTTACCACATAATAATCAAAACATTAAGCATACATAATAAAAAAGGAATATTAAGAGCTGCAAAAGAAAAAGAAAAGTAATATATATAAAGGCAGAACTATCAGAATTATATCCCACTTCTCAATGGAAATAATGAAAGCCAGAAGGTCCTGGACATGCATTATGCAGACACTAAGAGACCATGGATGCCAACCCAAGCTACTATTCCCAGCAAAGCGTTCAATCACCCTAGATGGAGAAAACAAAATATTCCATGACAAATGAGATTTAAATAATATCTAGCCACAAATCCAGCCCTACACAAAGTACTAGAAGGAAAACTCGAGCCCAAGGAAGTTAGCTATATCCACAGGCAATAGATGATCTCCCAGCAGCAAACCCCAAAGAAGGAAAAAGCACACACAATAACATCACCAACAACAAAAACTAAAATAACAGGAACTAGCAATCACTGGTCATTAATATCCCTTAATATAAACAGACTTTCTCTTTGCCTATAAAGGCACAGGTTAACAGATTGAATACAAAAACAGAATCCATCCTTCTGCTACATACAAGAAATGCACCTCAATCTCAGAGACAGACATCGCCTTCTCAAAGTTAAGGGTTGGGAAACATTTTTCCAGTCAAATAGACCTAAGAAACAAGCTGGTGCAGCTATCCTGATAGATAACAAAATAGACTTCAAACTAAAATCAATCAAAAGAGATAAAGAAGGACATTTCATATTAGTCACAGGAAAACTCCATCAAGAGGAAATCTCAAATCTGAACATCTATGTCCCAAATACAAGAGCACCCACATTTGTAAAAGAAAGCTTAAATCACACATGAAGTCCCACACACCAATAGTGGGAGACTTTAACACCCCACTTTCACTACTGGACGGTATGTCGGACAAAAACTTAACAGAGAAATAAGGGAACTAACAGATTTTATGACTCAAATGAACTCAACAGATATAAACAGAACATTCCATCCAAAAAGAAAAGAATATACCTTCTCAGCACCTCATAGAACCTTCTCAAAAATTGACCACATACTCAGTAACAAAGCAAACCTCCACAGATACAAAAAATTGAAATAACTTCGTGTATCTTATCATATCACCACAGCTTAAAATTAGAATTCAACAGCAATAATAATTTCAGAGAGCCCAAAAACACATGAAAATTAAACAAGGCTCAGCTAGAAATGAAAGACTTCTTAAAATTCAACGAAAATGACTGTACAACATACTCAAACTTATGGGACACAATGAAAGCAGTCCTAAGGGGAGAGTTCACAGCACTAAATGCCTACATAAAGAAGCTGGGGAAATCCCATACTAGCAAATTGACAGAACACCTGAAAGATCTAGAACAAAAAGAAGCAAACTCATCCAGAAGGAGCAGATGGCAGGAAATAGTCAAATTGAAATCAAAATTTAAAAAAAGAAAACAATACAAAGAATCAACAAAACAAAGAGATGCTTCTTCAAGAAATCAACAAGATTGCAAACCTTTATCCAAACTAGCCAAAAGGCAGAGAGACAATATCCAAATCAATAAAATAAGGAATGAGAAGGGGGATATAACAACAGACACTGAGAAAATTCAGAGAATCATCAGGTCATACTTCAAAAACTTCTACTCCACAAAATTGGAAAATTTAAAGGAAGGGGACAATTTTCTGGTAAGTACCACACACCAAAATTAAATCAAGACCAGATAAACAAGTTAAATAGATATATAACCCATAAGAAAATAAAAATAGTCATCAAAAAACTCCCAATCCAAAAAAAAAAAAAGCAAGCCCAGGACTAGATGGTTTCAACACAGAATTCTAATAGAACTTCAAAGAAGAGCTAATACCAATACTCCTCAAATTGTTCCATACAACAGAAGCAGAAAGAACACTGCCAGAACTCTTTTTCAGAGGCTACTCACCCTGATACCCAAACCACACAAAGACTCAACCTAGAAAGAGAATTACAGACCAGTCTCCCTCATGAACATTGATGCAAAAATACTCAATAAAATACTGGCAAACCAAATCCAAAAACACATCAGAAACATCATCCAACATGATTAAGTAGGCTTCATCCCTGAGGTGCAGGGATAGTTGAACATATAATAATCCATCAATGCAATCCACCATATAAATAAACTGAAAGAAAAAAAACACATGATCATCTCATTATATGCTGAAAAAGTCTTCAACAAAATCCAGCACCCCTTCATGATAAAGGTCTTGAAGAGAACAGCGATACAAGGATATAAGGATACATTTACATATTGTAAAGGCAATATACAGCAAGCCAACAGCCAACATCAAACTAAATAGAGAGAAACTCAAAGTGATTCCACTAAAATCAGGAACAAGACAAAGATGTCCACTTTCTCTATATCTCTTCAATATAGTACTTGAAGTCCTTGCTAGAGCAATAAGACAGCAAAAAAAGATCAAGTGTACACAAATTGGAAAAGAAGTTATAATAGTTTACATAACTGACCTCAAAAATTCTACCAGGGAACTCCGACAGCTGATAAACATATTCAGTAATGTAGTAGAATACAAGATTAACTCAAAATAAATCAGTAGTCACCCTATATACAGATGATAAACAGGTTAATAAAGAAATCAGAGAGACATCACCCTCTACAATAGTCACATAAAATTTCTTGGGGTAACTCTAACCAAACATGGGAAAGACCTGTATGACAAGAACTTTAAGTCTTTGAAAAATAAAATTGAAGAAGATATGTTCTTGGACAGGTAATTAACAGTAAAAATGGCAATCTTATCAAAAGCAATCTACAGATTCAATGCAATCCCCATCAAAATCCTAGGCTTCAAAAGAACAATATTAAAATCATATGGAAAAACAAAAACAAAACAAAACAAAACAAAACAACAACAACAATAAAAAACCCAGGATAGCCAAAACATCCCTGTACAATAAAGGAATATCTGGAGGCATCACAATCCCTGACTTCAAACTCTGTCTAGAGCTACAGTAATGAAAACGGTGTGATACTTGCATAAAAACAGACAGGAGCCACCAATGGAATCGAATCGAAGACCCGGATATTAACCCACACACCTATGAATACCTGATTTTTGACAAGCTAAAAATATAAATGTTTTTTCCATTTGTTGAAGTATCTTCAACAAATGGTGCTGGTATAACTGGATGTCAGCATATAAAAGAATACAAATAGATCCATATCTGTCACCATACACAAAACTCAAGTTCAAACAGATCAAAGCCCTCAACATAAATCCATGCACACTAAACCTCATAGAAGAGAAAGTGGGAAGTAGCCTTGAATGCATTGGCATAGGAGACAACTTCCTGAATAGAGCACCAGTAGCACAGACATTGAGATCAATAATTAATAAATGGAACCTTCTGAAACTGAAAAGCTTCTGTAAGGGCAGGGTCAACAAGACAAAATGGCTGCCTACAGAATGGGAAAAGATCTTCACCGACCCCACATCAGACAGAGGACTTATATCCAAAATATACAAAGAATTTAAGAAACTAGACATCAAACTACAAAGCAATCCAATTAAATTGGGAACAGATCTAAATAGAAAATTTTCAATAGAAGAATCTCAAATGACCAAAAGACGCTTAAAGAATTGCTTAGCATACTTAGTCATCAGGGAAATGCAAATAAAAATGACTCTGAGATACCAAGTTACACTTATCAGAACAACTAAGATCAAAACCACAGATGACAGCCTATGCTGGAGAGGATGTAGAGTAAGGGGAACACTCCTCCATTGCTGGTGGAAGTTTGCGCAGTCACTGTGGAAATCAGTATGACAATTTCTTAGAAAATTAGGAATCACTCTACCTCAAGATCCAGCAATACCACTTTTGAGTATATACTCAAAAGAGGTACAAACACAACACGAGGACATTTGCTGTGGGACAATGCTCTTGTACACTGTAAAGATTTGTCACTTATATTAGTATAGGTGGGGTGACCAGACTAAGAGAATTCTAGGAACAGGAAAGGCAGAGATGCAGAGGAAGCAAGATGAGAATACCACACCGAGAAAAAGTACCAAGCCACATGGCTTAACACAGACAAGAATTATGGGTTAACTTATAAGAGCTAGTTAATAATGAGTCTGAGCTATATTAATTTACAATTAATATAAGCCTCTCTGTGTTTATTTGGGACTGAACAGTTGCAGAACCAGGCAGGACAGAAACTTACATCTACAGGCATTTGCTCAACTATGTTCTTAGTAACATTATTTGTAAAAGTCAAAACCTGGAAACAACATAGATGCCTCTCAACCTAAGAACTGATGAAGAAAATATGGTCCATTTACACAACGGAGTACTACTCAGTGGCAAAAAACAATGACATCTTTAAATTTGCAGGTAAACAGATGAAACTAGAAAAAACCATCCCGAGGGAGATAACCCAGACTCAGAAAGACAAATACATACTCCCTCAAAAATGGATACCAGACATAAAGCAAAGGATAATCAGCCCACAGTCCACAACCCCAGAGAAGCTAGAACTCTTTTCCAGAAATAGATGGAAGCAGATGCAGAGATTCACAACTCTGGCCAGAGTTCCAGGTGAAGAGAGGAATGAGTGAGAATATAAACAAAGGGGTCAAGACTATGATGGGGAAACTCACAGAATCAGCTGACCCAAATTTGTGGAAGATCACTGACTCCTGGCTGACAACTGAGGAACCTTCATAAGATCAAACTAAGCCCCCTGAATACAGGTGACAATGGTGTGATTTGGGCAGTATATGGGGCCACTGGCAGTGGGGCCAGGATCTAACTCTAATGCATGAACCCATTCTCTATGTAGAGATACCTTGCTAGGTCTAGGCATGGGCAGTGGTGGTGCATGCCTTTAATCCCAGCACTCAGGAGGCAAAGGCAGTTAGGTCTCTGTGAGTTTGAGACCAATTTGATCTACAGAGCAAGTTCCAGGACAGGCTCCAAAGCTGAACAAAGAAATCCTGTCTTGAAAAAACAAACAAAAAACCAAAGCAAAAAAGTTTTATTCTTAAAGAGTAAAAAATTAGATTTTTTTTAAACAACCACAAAAGGAATTTTTTCATACCTAATGACTATTGACTATTAATAGAAGTAGTGGTGTGTTCTCTAAACAGAAATCATGCTGATGTACTGCTATAATAAACTATCTATTAATTTAAAAATACACTTTAGGTCATAGTATTGTATCACAAATTTTACAGAAGGCATACTTTGCAAGAATTTAATCAAACTAGAATAACTTTTAAATGCAGCACTTAAAAACGTTCATTCTTTTTCTTAAAAATGAGCTTATATATGTAGAAATGCTGCTTTATTGCTGCAGAGGTCAAAGTTCAAGGCTCAAGAGGTGCAGAAGAGAATACAAAGGTAGGTAAGGCATTTTCTTAATTATTGATTGATGGGGTAAGGCCCTGCAGACTGAGCAAGCCATGAGGAACAAACCAGTAAGCAACACCCCTCCACGGCCTCTGCATCAGTTCCTGACTCCAGGATCCTGCCCTGTTTGGATTCCTGCCTAACTTCCTTCAATGATGAATAGTGACACAAAAGTATAAGCCAAAAAAAAAAATTTCCTCCCCAACTTGCTTTTTGGTCATGGTGTTTTGTCGAAGCACTGACTAAGACACAGGCAGAGTTGGGAAAGGACTCGAAGAGTAGGGTGTGTGCCCTATCTTGTCCATGTGAACTCTTATGCTCTGGCCTTATGGACTCTGGAGCCTCACTTCACACAAGATGACAAAGATACAAAAGGCAAATAATAACCACAGATGATACTGAGACCAACTCTGGACTGAACTGGCTGGATGAGCGACACTTCCTTCCACCCACCTCTGTACCAATCCTTTCCAAAGCTACAAATTCAGTTGAAAAGGATGATCTTGCCTGGTGGAGAAGGTAGATTAATGGCTATACTTCCCTACTAGAAACTCAAATCAAGCTCTCAAAATGATAAGAGTTATGCTGATCATTTTTGCAAACCTTTTATTGTTCATCTTCATCCTCCATGTCAGGACAATACAGTGTCCTGCCAGTCAGGCAGGTATGTGAGCAGCAGCAAGTGAAAGGGTCCCTCCAATATTTGTGTGTCTGAAGAGATCTCTTCAGTGTGGCCTATCTAAGAAAGCTCACTGCCACTTGTATCACTGCCATAGGTCAAGAGGCATATTTTCAAAGAACAAACAGATTTCCAGAGAACATACGTAAAGAGGAGGCCTGCAGGAAGCTACAAGCTAAGCAAGCTCAGCTATCTGAGAACAGGAAAGCACACGTCAAGAAGGAAGAGATCATTGAGACTGTCCAAAAATGAAGAATCCAAGAGATGGAGTCTTTCCTTATCTGTACCAAGTGGTTTCAGCCAGCAGTTATGTTGGTTAGTTACCCAATAAAGCATCAACTTCTTTCACAGGAGACAACGTACTGCATTAGTTGGCCATTTTGCCACCAAAACAATCAAAAACTGCTAAGTCAGAGACATGTTCAATATGCCTGTAGGATACAAACTAGTCCACTAAATTTCAGACTTCATAAGCATAGGACATTTTTAATGACAACAAAGCAACGATACTGTATTGGAAGGACAGTTTCCCAAAACATCATCATGGTGCTCTGTTTTCCTACCCAACATTAAAGAGCCAAAATAGTAATATATTTAGTTAATCATACTACAAAAAAAAACCACACTACACATAGACATGAAATTTTTGAGTCAAATAATAAAATTACCTTTACCTTTTCAACCTTATATTGGGCATTGCATTGTGATTAGAAACAATTCTCTCCCATTTAAATTAGGTTTGGTGGGAGTTATCTAACAGAAAACCACCTGCCTTCCCTCTTTGGATGGAAGATGATATACTCAGGGGTCATCTGGTATAATAGCAATAAGGCTGTGTCCATACACAATTCTAATAATCTCCTTCGGTAATTTTAGACCCGCCTCTAACTACATACTTTATTTTAATTTTTGAAGATAGGGTCTTGCTATGTAACCCTGGAATTCGCTATGTAGACCAGACTGGCCTTAAATTCACAGAGAGCTACCTGCCTCCAAGATTAAAAGTGTGTACCACCATGCCCAGCTTATCCACACACTTTTATTTGACTGTTTCCCTGTCATTTTGACCTCAATCTAAAGTCAAATATGTTAGCCCTTTCCCCCAAAACATTAATTTGTCTTCCCATTTCCTACTGTTAGAGTCGTTCTCTTGGTGATTGGGCTTGGATTATGAAATCATTACCCCTTATGCTACCCCCATGATATTAAAGTTTGATAGCAATCACTTACCTCTTTTCTTTTTAATTCTTGACTTTTCTCCTTCATTTCTGACACTAATGCCCAGGTTCTGTCACCCTACATCCAGATTTATGTAACAGTTTAATCACTTTCTAATACAAAGTTGTCATGCTGTTCTTCAGGAACTTTGAACGGGCCCTTAGTACTCACCAAAGGTAGGCTTAACCTCAGAGCCTGGAACCTCCATTAAACAATGGTCTCAGACCACAGCTTTCTCACTATCAATCTCTTGCTGCCTCCATTTTCAGGACTTTTTTTATAACTCAAATTCAGTTTTTCTAGACTTAGGTTCAGTGACTTGGTCACCCTTTGCTTCCCTTGGAGAACTTTCTGTCCTTCTGCACAGCTCTTTCCTCAGCTTTTGTACACTATGATGCTCAAGTAACTTTCTACACTTACTCCAAGGGCACCTGTGATTAAACACCTTAGCTTTCCAACTAAAGGGTAAGTCTGTGTCCT